>NW_026775508.1:0-354000 GCF_963259705.1 Myotis daubentonii | reverse complement strand
ACCGCCACCATTTTAACTGATTCACACAAAAAAACACGCCAAAGCCAATCCTCCTAAATTGTAAACATAAACAATATTCTCGTCATTCCAAGGCTTTAGACACCAATTCTGAGCTCTGTAAACATGAACTCTTAATATTTGAAAGCACAGTCCCGTGAAAACGCCACCAGAAGTACCCGTACTTGTAAACATTACCAGAATTACGTCATTTCACAGCTTTCCACTCGAAACTTCCGTGATTGAATTCGACAGTAAATGTAGTAAGAATCTATTTACGTGTACTTGAGGTGTTTATTACACGTTCTTAATCATTTCTGGTAACTCTCATTGTGTATTTTAACAGTTTTACCACAATTAGACAGTTTGCTTAGAAGTATTTACTGGAACCGCCACCATTTTAACTGATTCACACAAAGAAACGACAAAGCCAATCCTCCTAAATTGTAAACATAAAAACTATTCTCGTCATTCCAAGGCTTTAGACACCAATTCTGAGCTCTGTAAACATGAACTCTTAATATTTGAAAGCACAGTCCCGTGAAAACGCCACCAGAAGTACCCGTACTTGTAAACATTACCAGTATTTTCGTCATTTCACAGCTTTCCACTGGAAACCTCCGTGATTGAATTCGAAAGTCAAGGTAGAAAGAATCTATTTACGTGTACTTGAGGTGTTCATTACACGTTCTTAATCATTTCTGGGGACTATCATTGTGTATTTTAAGAGTTTAACCACAATTAGACAGTTTGCTTAGAAGTATTTACTGGAACTGCCACCATTTTAACTGCTTCACACAAAGAAACTACAAAGCCAATCCTCCTAAATTGTAAACATAAAAACTATTCTCGTCATTCCAAGGCTTTAGACACCAAATCTGAGCTCTGTAAACATGAACTCTTAATAATTGAAAGCACAGTCCCGTGAAAACGCCACACAAAGTACCCCGACTTGTAAACATTACCAGAATTACGGCATTTCACAGCTTTCCACTCGAAACCTCCGTGATTGAATTCGACAGTAAATGTAGTAAGAATCTATTTACAGGTCCTTGAGGTGTTTATTAAACGTTCTTAATCATTTCTGGGAACTCTCATTGTGTATTTTAACAGTTTTACCACAATTAGACAGTTTGCTTAGAAGTAGTGCCTGGAACCGTCACCATTTTAAATGATAGGCACAAAAAAGCGCCGAAGCCAATCCTCCTAAATTGTAAACATAAACAATATTCTCCTCATTCCAAGGCTTTAGACACCAATTCTGAGCTCTGTAAACATGAACTCTTAATATTTGAAAGCACCGTCCCGTGAAAACGCCACCCGAAATACCCGGATTTTTAAATATAACCAGTATTTTCGTCATTTCACAGCTTTCCAAGGGAAACCTCCGTGATTGAATTCGACAGTAAATGTAGTAAGAATCTATTTACGTGTACTTGAGGTGTTCATTACACGTTCTTAATCATTTCTGGGGACTATCATTGTGTATGTTAATAGTTTTACCACAATTAGACAGTTTGCTTAGAACTGTTTACTGGAACCGCCACCATTTTAACTGATTCACACAAAAAAAACGCCAAAGCCCATCCTCCTAAATTGTAAACATAAAAACTATTCTCGTCATTCCAAGGCTTTAGACACCAAATCTGAGCTCTGTAAACATGAACTCTTACTAATTGAAAGCACAGTCCCGTGAAAACGCCACCGAAAGTACCCGGACTGGTAAACATTACCAGAATTACGTTATTTCACAGCTTTCCACTCGAAACCTCCGTGATTGAATTCGACAGTAAATGTAGTAAGAATCTATTTATGTGTACTTGAGGTGTTTATTACATGTTCTTAATCATTTCTGGTAACTCTCATTGTGTATTTTAACAGTTTTACCACAATTAGACAGTTTGCTTAGAAGTATTTACTGGAACCGCCACCATTTTAACTGATTCACACAAAAAAACACGCCAAAGCCAATCCTCCTAAATTGTAAACATAAACAATATTCTCGTCATTCCAAGGCTTTAGACACCAATTCTGAGCTCTGTAAACATGAACTCTTAATATTTGAAAGCACAGTCCCGTGAAAACGCCACCAGAAGTACCCGTACTTGTAAACATTACCAGAATTACGTCATTTCACAGCTTTCCACTCGAAACTTCCGTGATTGAATTCGACAGTAAATGTAGTAAGAATCTATTTACGTGTACTTGAGGTGTTTATTACACGTTCTTAATCATTTCTGGTAACTCTCATTGTGTATTTTAACAGTTTTACCACAATTAGACAGTTTGCTTAGAAGTAATTACTGGAACCGCCACCATTTTAACTGATTCACACAAAGAAACGACAAAGCCAATCCTCCTAAATTGTAAACATAAAAACTATTCTCGTCATTCCAAGGCTTTAGACACCAATTCTGAGCTCTGTAAACATGAACTCTTAATATTTGAAAGCACAGTCCCGTGAAAACGCCACCAGAAGTACCCGTACTTGTAAACATTACCAGTATTTTCGTCATTTCACAGCTTTCCACTGGAAACCTCCGTGATTGAATTCGAAAGTAAAGGTAGAAAGAATCTATTTACGTGTACTTGAGGTGTTCATTACACGTTCTTAATCATTTCTGGGGACTATCATTGTGTATTTTAAGAGTTTAACCACAATTAGACAGTTTGCTTAGAAGTATTTACTGGAACTGCCACCATTTTAACTGCTTCACACAAAGAAACGACAAAGCCAATCCTCCTAAATTGTAAACATAAAAACTATTCTCGTCATTCCAAGGCTTTAGACACCAAATCTGAGCTCTGTAAACATGAACTCTTAATAATTGAAAGCACAGTCCCGTGAAAACGCCACACAAAGTACCCCGACTTGTAAACATTACCAGAATTACGGCATTTCACAGCTTTCCACTCGAAACCTCCATGATTGAATTCGACAGTAAATGTAGTAAGAATCTATTTACAGGTCCTTGAGGTGTTTATTAAACGTTCTTAATCATTTCTGGGAACTCTCATTGTGTATTTTAACAGTTTTACCACAATTAGACAGTTTGCTTAGAAGTAGTTCCTGGAACCGTCACCATTTTAAATGATAGGCACAAAAAAGCGCCGAAGCCAATCCTCCTAAATTGTAAACATAAACAATATTCTCCTCATTCCAAGGCTTTAGACACCAATTCTGAGCTCTGTAAACATGAACTCTTAATATTTGAAAGCACCGTCCCGTGAAAACGCCACCCGAAATACCCGGAGTTTTAAATATAACCAGTATTTTCGTCATTTCACAGCTTTCCAAGGGAAACCTCCGTGATTGAATTCGACAGTAAATGTAGTAAGAATCTATTTACGTGTACTTGAGGTGTTCATTACACGTTCTTAATCATTTCTGGGGACTATCATTGTGTATTTTAAGAGTTTAACCACAATTAGACAGTTTGCTTAGAAGTATTTACTGGAACCGCCACCATTTTAACTGATACACACAAAAAAAACCCCAAAGCCAATCCTCCTAAATTGTAAACATAAAAACTATTCTCGTCATTCCAAGGCTTTAGACACCAATTCTGAGCTCTGTAAACATGAACTCTTAATATTTGAAAGCACAGTCCCGTGAAAACGCCACCAGAAGTACCCGTACTTGTAAACATTACCAGAATTACGTCATTTCACAGCTTTCCACTCGAAACTTCCGTGATTGAATTCGACAGTAAATGTAGTAAGAATCTATTTACGTGTACTTGAGGTGTTTATTACACGTTCTTAATCATTTCTGGTAACTCTCATTGTGTATTTTAACAGTTTTACCACAATTAGACAGTTTGCTTAGAAGTATTTACTGGAACCGCCACCATTTTAACTGATTCACACAAAGAAACGACAAAGCCAATCCTCCTAAATTGTAAACATAAAAACTATTCTCGTCATTCCAAGGCTTTAGACACCAATTCTGAGCTCTGTAAACATGAACTCTTAATATTTGAAAGCACAGTCCCGTGAAAACGCCACCAGAAGTACCCGTACTTGTAAACATTACCAGTATTTTCGTCATTTCACAGCTTTCCACTGGAAACCTCCGTGATTGAATTCGAAAGTAAAGGTAGAAAGAATCTATTTACGTGTACTTGAGGTGTTCATTACACGTTCTTAATCATTTCTGGGGACTATCATTGTGTATTTTAAGAGTTTAACCACAATTAGACAGTTTGCTTAGAAGTATTTACTGGAACTGCCACCATTTTAACTGCTTCACACAAAGAAACGACAAAGCCAATCCTCCTAAATTGTAAACATAAAAACTATTCTCGTCATTCCAAGGCTTTAGACACCAAATCTGAGCTCTGTAAACATGAACTCTTAATAATTGAAAGCACAGTCCCGTGAAAACGCCACACAAAGTACCCCGACTTGTAAACATTACCAGAATTACGGCATTTCACAGCTTTCCACTCGAAACCTCCGTGATTGAATTCGACAGTAAATGTAGTAAGAATCTATTTACAGGTCCTTGAGGTGTTTATTAAACGTTCTTAATCATTTCTGGGAACTCTCATTGTGTATTTTAACAGTTTTACCACAATTAGACAGTTTGCTTAGAAGTAGTTCCTGGAACCGTCACCATTTTAAATGATAGGCACAAAAAAGCGCCGAAGCCAATCCTCCTAAATTGTAAACATAAACAATATTCTCCTCATTCCAAGGCTTTAGACACCAATTCTGAGCTCTGTAAACATGAACTCTTAATATTTGAAAGCACCGTCCCGTGAAAACGCCACCCGAAATACCCGGAGTTTTAAATATAACCAGTATTTTCGTCATTTCACAGCTTTCCAAGGGAAACCTCCGTGATTGAATTCGACAGTAAATGTAGTAAGAATCTATTTACGTGTACTTGAGGTGTTCATTACACGTTCTTAATCATTTCTGGGGACTATCATTGTGTATTTTAAGAGTTTAACCACAATTAGACAGTTTGCTTAGAAGTATTTACTGGAACCGCCACCATTTTAACTGATACACACAAAAAAAACCCCAAAGCCAATCCTCCTAAATTGTAAACATAAAAACTATTCTCGTCATTCCAAGGCTTTAGACACCAATTCTGAGCTCTGTAAACATGAACTCTTAATATTTGAAAGCACAGTCCCGTGAAAACGCCACCAGAAGTACCCGTACTTGTAAACATTACCAGTATTTTCGTCATTTCACAGCTTTCCACTGGAAACCTCCGTGATTGAATTCGAAAGTAAAGGTAGAAAGAATCTATTTACGTGTACTTGAGGTGTTCATTACACGTTCTTAATCATTTCTGGGGACTATCATTGTGTATTTTAAGAGTTTAACCACAATTAGACAGTTTGCTTAGAAGTATTTACTGGAACCGCCACCATTTTAACTGATTCACACAAAGAAACGACAAAGCCAATCCTCCTAAATTGTAAACATAAAAACTATTCTCGTCATTCCAAGGCTTTAGACACCAATTCTGAGCTCTGTAAACATGAACTCTTAATATTTGAAAGCACAGTCCCGTGAAAACGCCACCAGAAGTACCCGTACTTGTAAACATTACCAGTATTTTCGTCATTTCACAGCTTTCCACTGGAAACCTCCGTGATTGAATTCGAAAGTAAAGGTAGAAAGAATCTATTTACGTGTACTTGAGGTGTTCATTACACGTTCTTAATCATTTCTGGGGACTATCATTGTGTATTTTAAGAGTTTAACCACAATTAGACAGTTTGCTTAGAAGTATTTACTGGAACTGCCACCATTTTAACTGCTTCACACAAAGAAACGACAAAGCCAATCCTCCTAAATTGTAAACATAAAAACTATTCTCGTCATTCCAAGGCTTTAGACACCAAATCTGAGCTCTGTAAACATGAACTCTTAATAATTGAAAGCACAGTCCCGTGAAAACGCCACACAAAGTACCCCGACTTGTAAACATTACCAGAATTACGGCATTTCACAGCTTTCCACTCGAAACCTCCGTGATTGAATTCGACAGTAAATGTAGTAAGAATCTATTTACAGGTCCTTGAGGTGTTTATTAAACGTTCTTAATCATTTCTGGGAACTCTCATTGTGTATTTTAACAGTTTTACCACAATTAGACAGTTTGCTTAGAAGTAGTTCCTGGAACCGTCACCATTTTAAATGATAGGCACAAAAAAGCGCCGAAGCCAATCCTCCTAAATTGTAAACATAAACAATATTCTCCTCATTCCAAGGCTTTAGACACCAATTCTGAGCTCTGTAAACATGAACTCTTAATATTTGAAAGCACCGTCCCGTGAAAACGCCACCCGAAATACCCGGAGTTTTAAATATAACCAGTATTTTCGTCATTTCACAGCTTTCCAAGGGAAACCTCCGTGATTGAATTCGACAGTAAATGTAGTAAGAATCTATTTACGTGTACTTGAGGTGTTCATTACACGTTCTTAATCATTTCTGGGGACTATCATTGTGTATTTTAAGAGTTTAACCACAATTAGACAGTTTGCTTAGAAGTATTTACTGGAACCGCCACCATTTTAACTGATACACACAAAAAAAACGCCAAAGCCAATCCTCCTAAATTGTAAACATAAAAACTATTCTCGTCATTCCAAGGCTTTAGACACCAATTCTGAGCTCTGTAAACATGAACTCTTAATATTTGAAAGCACAGTCCCGTGAAAACGCCACCAGAAGTACCCGTACTTGTAAACATTACCAGTATTTTCGTCATTTCACAGCTTTCCACTGGAAACCTCCGTGATTGAATTCGAAAGTAAAGGTAGAAAGAATCTATTTACGTGTACTTGAGGTGTTCATTACACGTTCTTAATCATTTCTGGGGACTATCATTGTGTATTTTAAGAGTTTAACCACAATTAGACAGTTTGCTTAGAAGTATTTACTGGAACTGCCACCATTTTAACTGCTTCACACAAAGAAACGCCAAAGCCAATCCTCCTAAATTGTAAACATAAAAACTATTCTCGTCATTCCAAGGCTTTAGACACCAATTCTGAGCTCTGTAAACATGAACTCTTAATATTTGAAAGCAACGTCCCGTGAAAACGCCACCCGAAGTACCCGGAGTTGTAAATATAACCATTATTTTCGCATTTCACAGCTTTCCAAGGGAAACCTCCGTGATTGAATTAGACAGTAAATGTAGTAAGAATCTATTTACGTGTACTTGAGGTGTTTATTACACGTTCTTAATCATTTCTGGTAACTCTCATTGTGTATTTTAACAGTTTTACCACAATTAGACAGTTTGCTTAGAAGTATTTACTGGAACCGCCACCATTTTAACTGATACACACAAAAAAAACGCCAAAGCCAATCCTCCTAAATTGTAAACATAAAAACTATTCTCGTCATTCCAAGGCTTTAGACACCAATTCTGAGCTCTGTAAACATGAACTCTTAATATTTGAAAGCACAGTCCCGTGAAAACGCCACCAGAAGTACCCGTACTTGTAAACATTACCAGTATTTTCGTCATTTCACAGCTTTCCACTGGAAACCTCCGTGATTGAATTCGAAAGTAAAGGTAGAAAGAATCTATTTACGTGTACTTGAGGTGTTCATTACACGTTCTTAATCATTTCTGGGGACTATCATTGTGTATTTTAAGAGTTTAACCACAATTAGACAGTTTGCTTAGAAGTATTTACTGGAACCGCCACCATTTTAACTGATTCACACCAAGAAACGACAAAGCCAATCCTCCTAAATTGTAAACATAAAAACTATTCTCGTCATTCCAAGGCTTTAGACACCAATTCTGAGCTCTGTAAACATGAACTCTTAATATTTGAAAGCACAGTCCCGTGAAAACGCCACCAGAAGTACCCGTACTTGTAAACATTACCAGTATTTTCGTCATTTCACAGCTTTCCACTGGAAACCTCCGTGATTGAATTCGAAAGTAAAGGTAGAAAGAATCTATTTACGTGTACTTGAGGTGTTCATTACACGTTCTTAATCATTTCTGGGGACTATCATTGTGTATTTTAAGAGTTTAACCACAATTAGACAGTTTGCTTAGAAGTATTTACTGGAACTGCCACCATTTTAACTGCTTCACACAAAGAAACGACAAAGCCAATCCTCCTAAATTGTAAACATAAAAACTATTCTCGTCATTCCAAGGCTTTAGACACCAAATCTGAGCTCTGTAAACATGAACTCTTAATAATTGAAAGCACAGTCCCGTGAAAACGCCACACAAAGTACCCCGACTTGTAAACATTACCAGAATTACGGCATTTCACAGCTTTCCACTCGAAACCTCCGTGATTGAATTCGACAGTAAATGTAGTAAGAATCTATTTACAGGTCCTTGAGGTGTTTATTAAACGTTCTTAATCATTTCTGGGAACTCTCATTGTGTATTTTAACAGTTTTACCACAATTAGACAGTTTGCTTAGAAGTAGTTCCTGGAACCGTCACCATTTTAAATGATAGGCACAAAAAAGCGCCGAAGCCAATCCTCCTAAATTGTAAACATAAACAATATTCTCCTCATTCCAAGGCTTTAGACACCAATTCTGAGCTCTGTAAACATGAACTCTTAATATTTGAAAGCACCGTCCCGTGAAAACGCCACCCGAAATACCCGGAGTTTTAAATATAACCAGTATTTTCGTCATTTCACAGCTTTCCAAGGGAAACCTCCGTGATTGAATTCGACAGTAAATGTAGTAAGAATCTATTTACGTGTACTTGAGGTGTTCATTACACGTTCTTAATCATTTCTGGGGACTATCATTGTGTATTTTAAGAGTTTAACCACAATTAGACAGTTTGCTTAGAAGTATTTACTGGAACCGCCACCATTTTAACTGATACACACAAAAAAAACGCCAAAGCCAATCCTCCTAAATTGTAAACATAAAAACTATTCTCGTCATTCCAAGGCTTTAGACACCAATTCTGAGCTCTGTAAACATGAACTCTTAATATTTGAAAGCACAGTCCCGTGAAAACGCCACCAGAAGTACCCGTACTTGTAAACATTACCAGTATTTTCGTCATTTCACAGCTTTCCACTGGAAACCTCCGTGATTGAATTCGAAAGTAAAGGTAGAAAGAATCTATTTACGTGTACTTGAGGTGTTCATTACACGTTCTTAATCATTTCTGGGGACTATCATTGTGTATTTTAAGAGTTTAACCACAATTAGACAGTTTGCTTAGAAGTATTTACTGGAACTGCCACCATTTTAACTGCTTCACACAAAGAAACGCCAAAGCCAATCCTCCTAAATTGTAAACATAAAAACTATTCTCGTCATTCCAAGGCTTTAGACACCAATTCTGAGCTCTGTAAACATGAACTCTTAATATTTGAAAGCAACGTCCCGTGAAAACGCCACCCGAAGTACCCGGAGTTGTAAATATAACCATTATTTTCGCATTTCACAGCTTTCCAAGGGAAACCTCCGTGATTGAATTAGACAGTAAATGTAGTAAGAATCTATTTACGTGTACTTGAGGTGTTTATTACACGTTCTTAATCATTTCTGGTAACTCTCATTGTGTATTTTAACAGTTTTACCACAATTAGACAGTTTGCTTAGAAGTATTTACTGGAACCGCCACCATTTTAACTGATTCACACAAAAAACACGCCAAAGCCAATCCTCCTAAATTGTAAACATAAAAACTATTCTCATCATTCCAAGGCTTTAGACACCAAATCTGAGCTCTGTAAACATGAACTCTTAATAATTGAAAGCACAGACCCGTGAAAACGCCACACAAAGTACCCCGACTTGTAAACATTACCAGAATTACGGCATTTCACAGCTTTCCACTCGAAACTTCCGTGATTGAATTCGACAGTAAATGTAGTAAGAATCTATTTACGTGTACTTGAGGTGTTTATTACACGTTCTTAATCATTTCTGGGAACTCTCATTGTGTATTTTAACAGTTTTACCACAATTAGACAGTTTGCTTAGAAGTATTTACTGGAACCGCCACCATTTTAACTGATTCACACAAAGAAACGACAAAGCCAATCCTCCTAAATTGTAAACATAAAAACTATTCTCGTCATTCCAAGGCTTTAGACACCAATTCTGAGCTCTGTAAACATGAACTCTTAATATTTGAAAGCACAGTCCCGTGAAAACGCCACCAGAAGTACCCGTACTTGTAAACATTACCAGTATTTTCGTCATTTCACAGCTTTCCACTGGAAACCTCCGTGATTGAATTCGAAAGTAAAGGTAGAAAGAATCTATTTACGTGTACTTGAGGTGTTCATTACACGTTCTTAATCATTTCTGGGGACTATCATTGTGTATTTTAAGAGTTTAACCACAATTAGACAGTTTGCTTAGAAGTATTTACTGGAACCGCCACCATTTTAACTGATTCACACAAAGAAACGACAAAGCCAATCCTCCTAAATTGTAAACATAAAAACTATTCTCGTCATTCCAAGGCTTTAGACACCAATTCTGAGCTCTGTAAACATGAACTCTTAATATTTGAAAGCACAGTCCCGTGAAAACGCCACCAGAAGTACCCGTACTTGTAAACATTACCAGTATTTTCGTCATTTCACAGCTTTCCACTGGAAACCTCCGTGATTGAATTCGAAAGTAAAGGTAGAAAGAATCTATTTACGTGTACTTGAGGTGTTCATTACACGTTCTTAATCATTTCTGGGGACTATCATTGTGTATTTTAAGAGTTTAACCACAATTAGACAGTTTGCTTAGAAGTATTTACTGGAACTGCCACCATTTTAACTGCTTCACACAAAGAAACGACAAAGCCAATCCTCCTAAATTGTAAACATAAAAACTATTCTCGTCATTCCAAGGCTTTAGACACCAAATCTGAGCTCTGTAAACATGAACTCTTAATAATTGAAAGCACAGTCCCGTGAAAACGCCACACAAAGTACCCCGACTTGTAAACATTACCAGAATTACGGCATTTCACAGCTTTCCACTCGAAACCTCCGTGATTGAATTCGACAGTAAATGTAGTAAGAATCTATTTACAGGTCCTTGAGGTGTTTATTAAACGTTCTTAATCATTTCTGGGAACTCTCATTGTGTATTTTAACAGTTTTACCACAATTAGACAGTTTGCTTAGAAGTAGTTCCTGGAACCGTCACCATTTTAAATGATAGGCACAAAAAAGCGCCGAAGCCAATCCTCCTAAATTGTAAACATAAACAATATTCTCCTCATTCCAAGGCTTTAGACACCAATTCTGAGCTCTGTAAACATGAACTCTTAATATTTGAAAGCACCGTCCCGTGAAAACGCCACCCGAAATACCCGGAGTTTTAAATATAACCAGTATTTTCGTCATTTCACAGCTTTCCAAGGGAAACCTCCGTGATTGAATTCGACAGTAAATGTAGTAAGAATCTATTTACGTGTACTTGAGGTGTTCATTACACGTTCTTAATCATTTCTGGGGACTATCATTGTGTATTTTAAGAGTTTAACCACAATTAGACAGTTTGCTTAGAAGTATTTACTGGAACCGCCACCATTTTAACTGATACACACAAAAAAAACCCCAAAGCCAATCCTCCTAAATTGTAAACATAAAAACTATTCTCGTCATTCCAAGGCTTTAGACACCAATTCTGAGCTCTGTAAACATGAACTCTTAATATTTGAAAGCACAGTCCCGTGAAAACGCCACCAGAAGTACCCGTACTTGTAAACATTACCAGTATTTTCGTCATTTCACAGCTTTCCACTGGAAACCTCCGTGATTGAATTCGAAAGTAAAGGTAGAAAGAATCTATTTACGTGTACTTGAGGTGTTCATTACACGTTCTTAATCATTTCTGGGGACTATCATTGTGTATTTTAAGAGTTTAACCACAATTAGACAGTTTGCTTAGAAGTATTTACTGGAACTGCCACCATTTTAACTGCTTCACACAAAGAAACGACAAAGCCAATCCTCCTAAATTGTAAACATAAAAACTATTCTCGTCATTCCAAGGCTTTAGACACCAAATCTGAGCTCTGTAAACATGAACTCTTAATAATTGAAAGCACAGTCCCGTGAAAACGCCACACAAAGTACCCCGACTTGTAAACATTACCAGAATTACGGCATTTCACAGCTTTCCACTCGAAACCTCCGTGATTGAATTCGACAGTAAATGTAGTAAGAATCTATTTACAGGTCCTTGAGGTGTTTATTAAACGTTCTTAATCATTTCTGGGAACTCTCATTGTGTATTTTAACAGTTTTACCACAATTAGACAGTTTGCTTAGAAGTAGTTCCTGGAACCGTCACCATTTTAAATGATAGGCACAAAAAAGCGCCGAAGCCAATCCTCCTAAATTGTAAACATAAACAATATTCTCCTCATTCCAAGGCTTTAGACACCAATTCTGAGCTCTGTAAACATGAACTCTTAATATTTGAAAGCACCGTCCCGTGAAAACGCCACCCGAAATACCCGGAGTTTTAAATATAACCAGTATTTTCGTCATTTCACAGCTTTCCAAGGGAAACCTCCGTGATTGAATTCGACAGTAAATGTAGTAAGAATCTATTTACGTGTACGTGAGGTGTTCATTACACGTTCTTAATCATTTCTGGGGACTATCATTGTGTATTTTAAGAGTTTAACCACAATTAGACAGTTTGCTTAGAAGTATTTACTGGAACCGCCACCATTTTAACTGATACACACAAAAAAAACGCCAAAGCCAATCCTCCTAAATTGTAAACATAAAAACTATTCTCGTCATTCCAAGGCTTTAGACACCAATTCTGAGCTCTGTAAACATGAACTCTTAATATTTGAAAGCACAGTCCCGTGAAAACGCCACCAGAAGTACCCGTACTTGTAAACATTACCAGTATTTTCGTCATTTCACAGCTTTCCACTGGAAACCTCCGTGATTGAATTCGAAAGTAAAGGTAGAAAGAATCTATTTACGTGTACTTGAGGTGTTCATTACACGTTCTTAATCATTTCTGGGGACTATCATTGTGTATTTTAAGAGTTTAACCACAATTAGACAGTTTGCTTAGAAGTATTTACTGGAACTGCCACCATTTTAACTGCTTCACACAAAGAAACGCCAAAGCCAATCCTCCTAAATTGTAAACATAAAAACTATTCTCGTCATTCCAAGGCTTTAGACACCAATTCTTAGCTCTGTAAACATGAACTCTTAATATTTGAAAGCAAAGTCCCGTGAAAACGCCACCCGAAGTACCCGGAGTTGTAAATATAACCATTATGTTCGCATTTCACAGCTTTCCAAGGGAAACCTCCGTGATTGAATTAGACAGTAAATGTAGTAAGAATCTATTTACGTGTACTTGAGGTGTTTATTACACGTTCTTAATCATTTCTGGTAACTCTCATTGTGTATTTTAACAGTTTTACCACAATTAGACAGTTTGCTTAGAAGTATTTACTGGAACCGCCACCATTTTAACTGATTCACACAAAAAACACGCCAAAGCCAATCCTCCTAAATTGTAAACATAAAAACTATTCTCGTCATTCCAAGGCTTTAGACACCAAATCTGAGCTCTGTAAACATGAACTCTTAATAATTGAAAGCACAGACCCGTGAAAACGCCACACAAAGTACCCCGACTTGTAAACATTACCAGAATTACGGCATTTCACAGCTTTCCACTCGAAACTTCCGTGATTGAATTCGACAGTAAATGTAGTAAGAATCTATTTACGTGTACTTGAGGTGTTTATTACACGTTCTTAATCATTTCTGGGAACTCTCATTGTGTATTTTAACAGTTTTACCACAATTAGACAGTTTGCTTAGAAGTATTTACTGGAACCGCCACCATTTTAACTGATTCACACAAAGAAACGACAAAGCCAATCCTCCTAAATTGTAAACATAAAAACTATTCTCGTCATTCCAAGGCTTTAGACACCAATTCTGAGCTCTGTAAACATGAACTCTTAATATTTGAAAGCACAGTCCCGTGAAAACGCCACCAGAAGTACCCGTACTTGTAAACATTACCAGTATTTTCGTCATTTCACAGCTTTCCACTGGAAACCTCCGTGATTGAATTCGAAAGTAAAGGTAGAAAGAATCTATTTACGTGTACTTGAGGTGTTCATTACACGTTCTTAATCATTTCTGGGGACTATCATTGTGTATTTTAAGAGTTTAACCACAATTAGACAGTTTGCTTAGAAGTATTTACTGGAACTGCCACCATTTTAACTGCTTCACACAAAGAAACGACAAAGCCAATCCTCCTAAATTGTAAACATAAAAACTATTCTCGTCATTCCAAGGCTTTAGACACCAAATCTGAGCTCTGTAAACATGAACTCTTAATAATTGAAAGCACAGTCCCGTGAAAACGCCACACAAAGTACCCCGACTTGTAAACATTACCAGAATTACGGCATTTCACAGCTTTCCACTCGAAACCTCCGTGATTGAATTCGACAGTAAATGTAGTAAGAATCTATTTACAGGTCCTTGAGGTGTTTATTAAACGTTCTTAATCATTTCTGGGAACTCTCATTGTGTATTTTAACAGTTTTACCACAATTAGACAGTTTGCTTAGAAGTAGTTCCTGGAACCGTCACCATTTTAAATGATAGGCACAAAAAAGCGCCGAAGCCAATCCTCCTAAATTGTAAACATAAACAATATTCTCCTCATTCCAAGGCTTTAGACACCAATTCTGAGCTCTGTAAACATGAACTCTTAATATTTGAAAGCACCGTCCCGTGAAAACGCCACCCGAAATACCCGGAGTTTTAAATATAACCAGTATTTTCGTCATTTCACAGCTTTCCAAGGGAAACCTCCGTGATTGAATTCGACAGTAAATGTAGTAAGAATCTATTTACGTGTACTTGAGGTGTTCATTACACGTTCTTAATCATTTCTGGGGACTATCATTGTGTATTTTAAGAGTTTAACCACAATTAGACAGTTTGCTTAGAAGTATTTACTGGAACCGCCACCATTTTAACTGATACACACAAAAAAAACCCCAAAGCCAATCCTCCTAAATTGTAAACATAAAAACTATTCTCGTCATTCCAAGGCTTTAGACACCAATTCTGAGCTCTGTAAACATGAACTCTTAATATTTGAAAGCACAGTCCCGTGAAAACGCCACCAGAAGTACCCGTACTTGTAAACATTACCAGTATTTTCGTCATTTCACAGCTTTCCACTGGAAACCTCCGTGATTGAATTCGAAAGTAAAGGTAGAAAGAATCTATTTACGTGTACTTGAGGTGTTCATTACACGTTCTTAATCATTTCTGGGGACTATCATTGTGTATTTTAAGAGTTTAACCACAATTAGACAGTTTGCTTAGAAGTATTTACTGGAACTGCCACCATTTTAACTGCTTCACACAAAGAAACGCCAAAGCCAATCCTCCTAAATTGTAAACATAAAAACTATTCTCGTCATTCCAAGGCTTTAGACACCAATTCTGAGCTCTGTAAACATGAACTCTTAATATTTGAAAGCAACGTCCCGTGAAAACGCCACCCGAAGTACCCGGAGTTGTAAATATAACCATTATTTTCGCATTTCACAGCTTTCCAAGGGAAACCTCCGTGATTGAATTAGACAGTAAATGTAGTAAGAATCTATTTACGTGTACTTGAGGTGTTTATTACACGTTCTTAATCATTTCTGGTAACTCTCATTGTGTATTTTAACAGTTTTACCACAATTAGACAGTTTGCTTAGAAGTATTTACTGGAACCGCCACCATTTTAACTGATTCACACAAAAAACACGCCAAAGCCAATCCTCCTAAATTGTAAACATAAAAACTATTCTCATCATTCCAAGGCTTTAGACACCAAATCTGAGCTCTGTAAACATGAACTCTTAATAATTGAAAGCACAGACCCGTGAAAACGCCACACAAAGTACCCCGACTTGTAAACATTACCAGAATTACGGCATTTCACAGCTTTCCACTCGAAACTTCCGTGATTGAATTCGACAGTAAATGTAGTAAGAATCTATTTACGTGTACTTGAGGTGTTTATTACACGTTCTTAATCATTTCTGGGAACTCTCATTGTGTATTTTAACAGTTTTACCACAATTAGACAGTTTGCTTAGAAGTATTTACTGGAACCGCCACCATTTTAACTGATTCACACAAAGAAACGACAAAGCCAATCCTCCTAAATTGTAAACATAAAAACTATTCTCGTCATTCCAAGGCTTTAGACACCAATTCTGAGCTCTGTAAACATGAACTCTTAATATTTGAAAGCACAGTCCCGTGAAAACGCCACCAGAAGTACCCGTACTTGTAAACATTACCAGTATTTTCGTCATTTCACAGCTTTCCACTGGAAACCTCCGTGATTGAATTCGAAAGTAAAGGTAGAAAGAATCTATTTACGTGTACTTGAGGTGTTCATTACACGTTCTTAATCATTTCTGGGGACTATCATTGTGTATTTTAAGAGTTTAACCACAATTAGACAGTTTGCTTAGAAGTATTTACTGGAACCGCCACCATTTTAACTGATTCACACAAAGAAACGACAAAGCCAATCCTCCTAAATTGTAAACATAAAAACTATTCTCGTCATTCCAAGGCTTTAGACACCAATTCTGAGCTCTGTAAACATGAACTCTTAATATTTGAAAGCACAGTCCCGTGAAAACGCCACCAGAAGTACCCGTACTTGTAAACATTACCAGTATTTTCGTCATTTCACAGCTTTCCACTGGAAACCTCCGTGATTGAATTCGAAAGTAAAGGTAGAAAGAATCTATTTACGTGTACTTGAGGTGTTCATTACACGTTCTTAATCATTTCTGGGGACTATCATTGTGTATTTTAAGAGTTTAACCACAATTAGACAGTTTGCTTAGAAGTATTTACTGGAACTGCCACCATTTTAACTGCTTCACACAAAGAAACGACAAAGCCAATCCTCCTAAATTGTAAACATAAAAACTATTCTCGTCATTCCAAGGCTTTAGACACCAAATCTGAGCTCTGTAAACATGAACTCTTAATAATTGAAAGCACAGTCCCGTGAAAACGCCACACAAAGTACCCCGACTTGTAAACATTACCAGAATTACGGCATTTCACAGCTTTCCACTCGAAACCTCCGTGATTGAATTCGACAGTAAATGTAGTAAGAATCTATTTACAGGTCCTTGAGGTGTTTATTAAACGTTCTTAATCATTTCTGGGAACTCTCATTGTGTATTTTAACAGTTTTACCACAATTAGACAGTTTGCTTAGAAGTAGTTCCTGGAACCGTCACCATTTTAAATGATAGGCACAAAAAAGCGCCGAAGCCAATCCTCCTAAATTGTAAACATAAACAATATTCTCCTCATTCCAAGGCTTTAGACACCAATTCTGAGCTCTGTAAACATGAACTCTTAATATTTGAAAGCACCGTCCCGTGAAAACGCCACCCGAAATACCCGGAGTTTTAAATATAACCAGTATTTTCGTCATTTCACAGCTTTCCAAGGGAAACCTCCGTGATTGAATTCGACAGTAAATGTAGTAAGAATCTATTTACGTGTACTTGAGGTGTTCATTACACGTTCTTAATCATTTCTGGGGACTATCATTGTGTATTTTAAGAGTTTAACCACAATTAGACAGTTTGCTTAGAAGTATTTACTGGAACCGCCACCATTTTAACTGATACACACAAAAAAAACCCCAAAGCCAATCCTCCTAAATTGTAAACATAAAAACTATTCTCGTCATTCCAAGGCTTTAGACACCAATTCTGAGCTCTGTAAACATGAACTCTTAATATTTGAAAGCACAGTCCCGTGAAAACGCCACCAGAAGTACCCGTACTTGTAAACATTACCAGTATTTTCGTCATTTCACAGCTTTCCACTGGAAACCTCCGTGATTGAATTCGAAAGTAAAGGTAGAAAGAATCTATTTACGTGTACTTGAGGTGTTCATTACACGTTCTTAATCATTTCTGGGGACTATCATTGTGTATTTTAAGAGTTTAACCACAATTAGACAGTTTGCTTAGAAGTATTTACTGGAACTGCCACCATTTTAACTGCTTCACACAAAGAAACGACAAAGCCAATCCTCCTAAATTGTAAACATAAAAACTATTCTCGTCATTCCAAGGCTTTAGACACCAAATCTGAGCTCTGTAAACATGAACTCTTAATAATTGAAAGCACAGTCCCGTGAAAACGCCACACAAAGTACCCCGACTTGTAAACATTACCAGAATTACGGCATTTCACAGCTTTCCACTCGAAACCTCCGTGATTGAATTCGACAGTAAATGTAGTAAGAATCTATTTACAGGTCCTTGAGGTGTTTATTAAACGTTCTTAATCATTTCTGGGAACTCTCATTGTGTATTTTAACAGTTTTACCACAATTAGACAGTTTGCTTAGAAGTAGTTCCTGGAACCGTCACCATTTTAAATGATAGGCACAAAAAAGCGCCGAAGCCAATCCTCCTAAATTGTAAACATAAACAATATTCTCCTCATTCCAAGGCTTTAGACACCAATTCTGAGCTCTGTAAACATGAACTCTTAATATTTGAAAGCACCGTCCCGTGAAAACGCCACCCGAAATACCCGGAGTTTTAAATATAACCAGTATTTTCGTCATTTCACAGCTTTCCAAGGGAAACCTCCGTGATTGAATTCGACAGTAAATGTAGTAAGAATCTATTTACGTGTACGTGAGGTGTTCATTACACGTTCTTAATCATTTCTGGGGACTATCATTGTGTATTTTAAGAGTTTAACCACAATTAGACAGTTTGCTTAGAAGTATTTACTGGAACCGCCACCATTTTAACTGATACACACAAAAAAAACGCCAAAGCCAATCCTCCTAAATTGTAAACATAAAAACTATTCTCGTCATTCCAAGGCTTTAGACACCAATTCTGAGCTCTGTAAACATGAACTCTTAATATTTGAAAGCACAGTCCCGTGAAAACGCCACCAGAAGTACCCGTACTTGTAAACATTACCAGTATTTTCGTCATTTCACAGCTTTCCACTGGAAACCTCCGTGATTGAATTCGAAAGTAAAGGTAGAAAGAATCTATTTACGTGTACTTGAGGTGTTCATTACACGTTCTTAATCATTTCTGGGGACTATCATTGTGTATTTTAAGAGTTTAACCACAATTAGACAGTTTGCTTAGAAGTATTTACTGGAACTGCCACCATTTTAACTGCTTCACACAAAGAAACGCCAAAGCCAATCCTCCTAAATTGTAAACATAAAAACTATTCTCGTCATTCCAAGGCTTTAGACACCAATTCTTAGCTCTGTAAACATGAACTCTTAATATTTGAAAGCAAAGTCCCGTGAAAACGCCACCCGAAGTACCCGGAGTTGTAAATATAACCATTATGTTCGCATTTCACAGCTTTCCAAGGGAAACCTCCGTGATTGAATTAGACAGTAAATGTAGTAAGAATCTATTTACGTGTACTTGAGGTGTTTATTACACGTTCTTAATCATTTCTGGTAACTCTCATTGTGTATTTTAACAGTTTTACCACAATTAGACAGTTTGCTTAGAAGTATTTACTGGAACCGCCACCATTTTAACTGATTCACACAAAAAACACGCCAAAGCCAATCCTCCTAAATTGTAAACATAAAAACTATTCTCGTCATTCCAAGGCTTTAGACACCAAATCTGAGCTCTGTAAACATGAACTCTTAATAATTGAAAGCACAGACCCGTGAAAACGCCACACAAAGTACCCCGACTTGTAAACATTACCAGAATTACGGCATTTCACAGCTTTCCACTCGAAACTTCCGTGATTGAATTCGACAGTAAATGTAGTAAGAATCTATTTACGTGTACTTGAGGTGTTTATTACACGTTCTTAATCATTTCTGGGAACTCTCATTGTGTATTTTAACAGTTTTACCACAATTAGACAGTTTGCTTAGAAGTATTTACTGGAACCGCCACCATTTTAACTGATTCACACAAAGAAACGACAAAGCCAATCCTCCTAAATTGTAAACATAAAAACTATTCTCGTCATTCCAAGGCTTTAGACACCAATTCTGAGCTCTGTAAACATGAACTCTTAATATTTGAAAGCACAGTCCCGTGAAAACGCCACCAGAAGTACCCGTACTTGTAAACATTACCAGTATTTTCGTCATTTCACAGCTTTCCACTGGAAACCTCCGTGATTGAATTCGAAAGTAAAGGTAGAAAGAATCTATTTACGTGTACTTGAGGTGTTCATTACACGTTCTTAATCATTTCTGGGGACTATCATTGTGTATTTTAAGAGTTTAACCACAATTAGACAGTTTGCTTAGAAGTATTTACTGGAACTGCCACCATTTTAACTGCTTCACACAAAGAAACGACAAAGCCAATCCTCCTAAATTGTAAACATAAAAACTATTCTCGTCATTCCAAGGCTTTAGACACCAAATCTGAGCTCTGTAAACATGAACTCTTAATAATTGAAAGCACAGTCCCGTGAAAACGCCACACAAAGTACCCCGACTTGTAAACATTACCAGAATTACGGCATTTCACAGCTTTCCACTCGAAACCTCCGTGATTGAATTCGACAGTAAATGTAGTAAGAATCTATTTACAGGTCCTTGAGGTGTTTATTAAACGTTCTTAATCATTTCTGGGAACTCTCATTGTGTATTTTAACAGTTTTACCACAATTAGACAGTTTGCTTAGAAGTAGTTCCTGGAACCGTCACCATTTTAAATGATAGGCACAAAAAAGCGCCGAAGCCAATCCTCCTAAATTGTAAACATAAACAATATTCTCCTCATTCCAAGGCTTTAGACACCAATTCTGAGCTCTGTAAACATGAACTCTTAATATTTGAAAGCACCGTCCCGTGAAAACGCCACCCGAAATACCCGGAGTTTTAAATATAACCAGTATTTTCGTCATTTCACAGCTTTCCAAGGGAAACCTCCGTGATTGAATTCGACAGTAAATGTAGTAAGAATCTATTTACGTGTACTTGAGGTGTTCATTACACGTTCTTAATCATTTCTGGGGACTATCATTGTGTATTTTAAGAGTTTAACCACAATTAGACAGTTTGCTTAGAAGTATTTACTGGAACCGCCACCATTTTAACTGATACACACAAAAAAAACCCCAAAGCCAATCCTCCTAAATTGTAAACATAAAAACTATTCTCGTCATTCCAAGGCTTTAGACACCAATTCTGAGCTCTGTAAACATGAACTCTTAATATTTGAAAGCACAGTCCCGTGAAAACGCCACCAGAAGTACCCGTACTTGTAAACATTACCAGTATTTTCGTCATTTCACAGCTTTCCACTGGAAACCTCCGTGATTGAATTCGAAAGTAAAGGTAGAAAGAATCTATTTACGTGTACTTGAGGTGTTCATTACACGTTCTTAATCATTTCTGGGGACTATCATTGTGTATTTTAAGAGTTTAACCACAATTAGACAGTTTGCTTAGAAGTATTTACTGGAACCGCCACCATTTTAACTGATTCACACAAAGAAACGACAAAGCCAATCCTCCTAAATTGTAAACATAAAAACTATTCTCGTCATTCCAAGGCTTTAGACACCAATTCTGAGCTCTGTAAACATGAACTCTTAATATTTGAAAGCACAGTCCCGTGAAAACGCCACCAGAAGTACCCGTACTTGTAAACATTACCAGTATTTTCGTCATTTCACAGCTTTCCACTGGAAACCTCCGTGATTGAATTCGAAAGTAAAGGTAGAAAGAATCTATTTACGTGTACTTGAGGTGTTCATTACACGTTCTTAATCATTTCTGGGGACTATCATTGTGTATTTTAAGAGTTTAACCACAATTAGACAGTTTGCTTAGAAGTATTTACTGGAACTGCCACCATTTTAACTGCTTCACACAAAGAAACGACAAAGCCAATCCTCCTAAATTGTAAACATAAAAACTATTCTCGTCATTCCAAGGCTTTAGACACCAAATCTGAGCTCTGTAAACATGAACTCTTAATAATTGAAAGCACAGTCCCGTGAAAACGCCACACAAAGTACCCCGACTTGTAAACATTACCAGAATTACGGCATTTCACAGCTTTCCACTCGAAACCTCCGTGATTGAATTCGACAGTAAATGTAGTAAGAATCTATTTACAGGTCCTTGAGGTGTTTATTAAACGTTCTTAATCATTTCTGGGAACTCTCATTGTGTATTTTAACAGTTTTACCACAATTAGACAGTTTGCTTAGAAGTAGTTCCTGGAACCGTCACCATTTTAAATGATAGGCACAAAAAAGCGCCGAAGCCAATCCTCCTAAATTGTAAACATAAACAATATTCTCCTCATTCCAAGGCTTTAGACACCAATTCTGAGCTCTGTAAACATGAACTCTTAATATTTGAAAGCACCGTCCCGTGAAAACGCCACCCGAAATACCCGGAGTTTTAAATATAACCAGTATTTTCGTCATTTCACAGCTTTCCAAGGGAAACCTCCGTGATTGAATTCGACAGTAAATGTAGTAAGAATCTATTTACGTGTACTTGAGGTGTTCATTACACGTTCTTAATCATTTCTGGGGACTATCATTGTGTATTTTAAGAGTTTAACCACAATTAGACAGTTTGCTTAGAAGTATTTACTGGAACCGCCACCATTTTAACTGATACACACAAAAAAAACGCCAAAGCCAATCCTCCTAAATTGTAAACATAAAAACTATTCTCGTCATTCCAAGGCTTTAGACACCAATTCTGAGCTCTGTAAACATGAACTCTTAATATTTGAAAGCACAGTCCCGTGAAAACGCCACCAGAAGTACCCGTACTTGTAAACATTACCAGTATTTTCGTCATTTCACAGCTTTCCACTGGAAACCTCCGTGATTGAATTCGAAAGTAAAGGTAGAAAGAATCTATTTACGTGTACTTGAGGTGTTCATTACACGTTCTTAATCATTTCTGGGGACTATCATTGTGTATTTTAAGAGTTTAACCACAATTAGACAGTTTGCTTAGAAGTATTTACTGGAACTGCCACCATTTTAACTGCTTCACACAAAGAAACGCCAAAGCCAATCCTCCTAAATTGTAAACATAAAAACTATTCTCGTCATTCCAAGGCTTTAGACACCAATTCTGAGCTCTGTAAACATGAACTCTTAATATTTGAAAGCAACGTCCCGTGAAAACGCCACCCGAAGTACCCGGAGTTGTAAATATAACCATTATTTTCGCATTTCACAGCTTTCCAAGGGAAACCTCCGTGATTGAATTAGACAGTAAATGTAGTAAGAATCTATTTACGTGTACTTGAGGTGTTTATTACACGTTCTTAATCATTTCTGGTAACTCTCATTGTGTATTTTAACAGTTTTACCACAATTAGACAGTTTGCTTAGAAGTATTTACTGGAACCGCCACCATTTTAACTGATACACACAAAAAAAACGCCAAAGCCAATCCTCCTAAATTGTAAACATAAAAACTATTCTCGTCATTCCAAGGCTTTAGACACCAATTCTGAGCTCTGTAAACATGAACTCTTAATATTTGAAAGCACAGTCCCGTGAAAACGCCACCAGAAGTACCCGTACTTGTAAACATTACCAGTATTTTCGTCATTTCACAGCTTTCCACTGGAAACCTCCGTGATTGAATTCGAAAGTAAAGGTAGAAAGAATCTATTTACGTGTACTTGAGGTGTTCATTACACGTTCTTAATCATTTCTGGGGACTATCATTGTGTATTTTAAGAGTTTAACCACAATTAGACAGTTTGCTTAGAAGTATTTACTGGAACCGCCACCATTTTAACTGATTCACACCAAGAAACGACAAAGCCAATCCTCCTAAATTGTAAACATAAAAACTATTCTCGTCATTCCAAGGCTTTAGACACCAATTCTGAGCTCTGTAAACATGAACTCTTAATATTTGAAAGCACAGTCCCGTGAAAACGCCACCAGAAGTACCCGTACTTGTAAACATTACCAGTATTTTCGTCATTTCACAGCTTTCCACTGGAAACCTCCGTGATTGAATTCGAAAGTAAAGGTAGAAAGAATCTATTTACGTGTACTTGAGGTGTTCATTACACGTTCTTAATCATTTCTGGGGACTATCATTGTGTATTTTAAGAGTTTAACCACAATTAGACAGTTTGCTTAGAAGTATTTACTGGAACTGCCACCATTTTAACTGCTTCACACAAAGAAACGACAAAGCCAATCCTCCTAAATTGTAAACATAAAAACTATTCTCGTCATTCCAAGGCTTTAGACACCAAATCTGAGCTCTGTAAACATGAACTCTTAATAATTGAAAGCACAGTCCCGTGAAAACGCCACACAAAGTACCCCGACTTGTAAACATTACCAGAATTACGGCATTTCACAGCTTTCCACTCGAAACCTCCGTGATTGAATTCGACAGTAAATGTAGTAAGAATCTATTTACAGGTCCTTGAGGTGTTTATTAAACGTTCTTAATCATTTCTGGGAACTCTCATTGTGTATTTTAACAGTTTTACCACAATTAGACAGTTTGCTTAGAAGTAGTTCCTGGAACCGTCACCATTTTAAATGATAGGCACAAAAAAGCGCCGAAGCCAATCCTCCTAAATTGTAAACATAAACAATATTCTCCTCATTCCAAGGCTTTAGACACCAATTCTGAGCTCTGTAAACATGAACTCTTAATATTTGAAAGCACCGTCCCGTGAAAACGCCACCCGAAATACCCGGAGTTTTAAATATAACCAGTATTTTCGTCATTTCACAGCTTTCCAAGGGAAACCTCCGTGATTGAATTCGACAGTAAATGTAGTAAGAATCTATTTACGTGTACTTGAGGTGTTCATTACACGTTCTTAATCATTTCTGGGGACTATCATTGTGTATTTTAAGAGTTTAACCACAATTAGACAGTTTGCTTAGAAGTATTTACTGGAACCGCCACCATTTTAACTGATACACACAAAAAAAACGCCAAAGCCAATCCTCCTAAATTGTAAACATAAAAACTATTCTCGTCATTCCAAGGCTTTAGACACCAATTCTGAGCTCTGTAAACATGAACTCTTAATATTTGAAAGCACAGTCCCGTGAAAACGCCACCAGAAGTACCCGTACTTGTAAACATTACCAGTATTTTCGTCATTTCACAGCTTTCCACTGGAAACCTCCGTGATTGAATTCGAAAGTAAAGGTAGAAAGAATCTATTTACGTGTACTTGAGGTGTTCATTACACGTTCTTAATCATTTCTGGGGACTATCATTGTGTATTTTAAGAGTTTAACCACAATTAGACAGTTTGCTTAGAAGTATTTACTGGAACTGCCACCATTTTAACTGCTTCACACAAAGAAACGCCAAAGCCAATCCTCCTAAATTGTAAACATAAAAACTATTCTCGTCATTCCAAGGCTTTAGACACCAATTCTGAGCTCTGTAAACATGAACTCTTAATATTTGAAAGCAACGTCCCGTGAAAACGCCACCCGAAGTACCCGGAGTTGTAAATATAACCATTATTTTCGCATTTCACAGCTTTCCAAGGGAAACCTCCGTGATTGAATTAGACAGTAAATGTAGTAAGAATCTATTTACGTGTACTTGAGGTGTTTATTACACGTTCTTAATCATTTCTGGTAACTCTCATTGTGTATTTTAACAGTTTTACCACAATTAGACAGTTTGCTTAGAAGTATTTACTGGAACCGCCACCATTTTAACTGATTCACACAAAAAACACGCCAAAGCCAATCCTCCTAAATTGTAAACATAAAAACTATTCTCATCATTCCAAGGCTTTAGACACCAAATCTGAGCTCTGTAAACATGAACTCTTAATAATTGAAAGCACAGACCCGTGAAAACGCCACACAAAGTACCCCGACTTGTAAACATTACCAGAATTACGGCATTTCACAGCTTTCCACTCGAAACTTCCGTGATTGAATTCGACAGTAAATGTAGTAAGAATCTATTTACGTGTACTTGAGGTGTTTATTACACGTTCTTAATCATTTCTGGGAACTCTCATTGTGTATTTTAACAGTTTTACCACAATTAGACAGTTTGCTTAGAAGTATTTACTGGAACCGCCACCATTTTAACTGATTCACACAAAGAAACGACAAAGCCAATCCTCCTAAATTGTAAACATAAAAACTATTCTCGTCATTCCAAGGCTTTAGACACCAATTCTGAGCTCTGTAAACATGAACTCTTAATATTTGAAAGCACAGTCCCGTGAAAACGCCACCAGAAGTACCCGTACTTGTAAACATTACCAGTATTTTCGTCATTTCACAGCTTTCCACTGGAAACCTCCGTGATTGAATTCGAAAGTAAAGGTAGAAAGAATCTATTTACGTGTACTTGAGGTGTTCATTACACGTTCTTAATCATTTCTGGGGACTATCATTGTGTATTTTAAGAGTTTAACCACAATTAGACAGTTTGCTTAGAAGTATTTACTGGAACCGCCACCATTTTAACTGATTCACACAAAGAAACGACAAAGCCAATCCTCCTAAATTGTAAACATAAAAACTATTCTCGTCATTCCAAGGCTTTAGACACCAATTCTGAGCTCTGTAAACATGAACTCTTAATATTTGAAAGCACAGTCCCGTGAAAACGCCACCAGAAGTACCCGTACTTGTAAACATTACCAGTATTTTCGTCATTTCACAGCTTTCCACTGGAAACCTCCGTGATTGAATTCGAAAGTAAAGGTAGAAAGAATCTATTTACGTGTACTTGAGGTGTTCATTACACGTTCTTAATCATTTCTGGGGACTATCATTGTGTATTTTAAGAGTTTAACCACAATTAGACAGTTTGCTTAGAAGTATTTACTGGAACTGCCACCATTTTAACTGCTTCACACAAAGAAACGACAAAGCCAATCCTCCTAAATTGTAAACATAAAAACTATTCTCGTCATTCCAAGGCTTTAGACACCAAATCTGAGCTCTGTAAACATGAACTCTTAATAATTGAAAGCACAGTCCCGTGAAAACGCCACACAAAGTACCCCGACTTGTAAACATTACCAGAATTACGGCATTTCACAGCTTTCCACTCGAAACCTCCGTGATTGAATTCGACAGTAAATGTAGTAAGAATCTATTTACAGGTCCTTGAGGTGTTTATTAAACGTTCTTAATCATTTCTGGGAACTCTCATTGTGTATTTTAACAGTTTTACCACAATTAGACAGTTTGCTTAGAAGTAGTTCCTGGAACCGTCACCATTTTAAATGATAGGCACAAAAAAGCGCCGAAGCCAATCCTCCTAAATTGTAAACATAAACAATATTCTCCTCATTCCAAGGCTTTAGACACCAATTCTGAGCTCTGTAAACATGAACTCTTAATATTTGAAAGCACCGTCCCGTGAAAACGCCACCCGAAATACCCGGAGTTTTAAATATAACCAGTATTTTCGTCATTTCACAGCTTTCCAAGGGAAACCTCCGTGATTGAATTCGACAGTAAATGTAGTAAGAATCTATTTACGTGTACTTGAGGTGTTCATTACACGTTCTTAATCATTTCTGGGGACTATCATTGTGTATTTTAAGAGTTTAACCACAATTAGACAGTTTGCTTAGAAGTATTTACTGGAACCGCCACCATTTTAACTGATACACACAAAAAAAACCCCAAAGCCAATCCTCCTAAATTGTAAACATAAAAACTATTCTCGTCATTCCAAGGCTTTAGACACCAATTCTGAGCTCTGTAAACATGAACTCTTAATATTTGAAAGCACAGTCCCGTGAAAACGCCACCAGAAGTACCCGTACTTGTAAACATTACCAGTATTTTCGTCATTTCACAGCTTTCCACTGGAAACCTCCGTGATTGAATTCGAAAGTAAAGGTAGAAAGAATCTATTTACGTGTACTTGAGGTGTTCATTACACGTTCTTAATCATTTCTGGGGACTATCATTGTGTATTTTAAGAGTTTAACCACAATTAGACAGTTTGCTTAGAAGTATTTACTGGAACTGCCACCATTTTAACTGCTTCACACAAAGAAACGACAAAGCCAATCCTCCTAAATTGTAAACATAAAAACTATTCTCGTCATTCCAAGGCTTTAGACACCAAATCTGAGCTCTGTAAACATGAACTCTTAATAATTGAAAGCACAGTCCCGTGAAAACGCCACACAAAGTACCCCGACTTGTAAACATTACCAGAATTACGGCATTTCACAGCTTTCCACTCGAAACCTCCGTGATTGAATTCGACAGTAAATGTAGTAAGAATCTATTTACAGGTCCTTGAGGTGTTTATTAAACGTTCTTAATCATTTCTGGGAACTCTCATTGTGTATTTTAACAGTTTTACCACAATTAGACAGTTTGCTTAGAAGTAGTTCCTGGAACCGTCACCATTTTAAATGATAGGCACAAAAAAGCGCCGAAGCCAATCCTCCTAAATTGTAAACATAAACAATATTCTCCTCATTCCAAGGCTTTAGACACCAATTCTGAGCTCTGTAAACATGAACTCTTAATATTTGAAAGCACCGTCCCGTGAAAACGCCACCCGAAATACCCGGAGTTTTAAATATAACCAGTATTTTCGTCATTTCACAGCTTTCCAAGGGAAACCTCCGTGATTGAATTCGACAGTAAATGTAGTAAGAATCTATTTACGTGTACGTGAGGTGTTCATTACACGTTCTTAATCATTTCTGGGGACTATCATTGTGTATTTTAAGAGTTTAACCACAATTAGACAGTTTGCTTAGAAGTATTTACTGGAACCGCCACCATTTTAACTGATACACACAAAAAAAACGCCAAAGCCAATCCTCCTAAATTGTAAACATAAAAACTATTCTCGTCATTCCAAGGCTTTAGACACCAATTCTGAGCTCTGTAAACATGAACTCTTAATATTTGAAAGCACAGTCCCGTGAAAACGCCACCAGAAGTACCCGTACTTGTAAACATTACCAGTATTTTCGTCATTTCACAGCTTTCCACTGGAAACCTCCGTGATTGAATTCGAAAGTAAAGGTAGAAAGAATCTATTTACGTGTACTTGAGGTGTTCATTACACGTTCTTAATCATTTCTGGGGACTATCATTGTGTATTTTAAGAGTTTAACCACAATTAGACAGTTTGCTTAGAAGTATTTACTGGAACTGCCACCATTTTAACTGCTTCACACAAAGAAACGCCAAAGCCAATCCTCCTAAATTGTAAACATAAAAACTATTCTCGTCATTCCAAGGCTTTAGACACCAATTCTTAGCTCTGTAAACATGAACTCTTAATATTTGAAAGCAAAGTCCCGTGAAAACGCCACCCGAAGTACCCGGAGTTGTAAATATAACCATTATGTTCGCATTTCACAGCTTTCCAAGGGAAACCTCCGTGATTGAATTAGACAGTAAATGTAGTAAGAATCTATTTACGTGTACTTGAGGTGTTTATTACACGTTCTTAATCATTTCTGGTAACTCTCATTGTGTATTTTAACAGTTTTACCACAATTAGACAGTTTGCTTAGAAGTATTTACTGGAACCGCCACCATTTTAACTGATTCACACAAAAAACACGCCAAAGCCAATCCTCCTAAATTGTAAACATAAAAACTATTCTCGTCATTCCAAGGCTTTAGACACCAAATCTGAGCTCTGTAAACATGAACTCTTAATAATTGAAAGCACAGACCCGTGAAAACGCCACACAAAGTACCCCGACTTGTAAACATTACCAGAATTACGGCATTTCACAGCTTTCCACTCGAAACTTCCGTGATTGAATTCGACAGTAAATGTAGTAAGAATCTATTTACGTGTACTTGAGGTGTTTATTACACGTTCTTAATCATTTCTGGGAACTCTCATTGTGTATTTTAACAGTTTTACCACAATTAGACAGTTTGCTTAGAAGTATTTACTGGAACCGCCACCATTTTAACTGATTCACACAAAGAAACGACAAAGCCAATCCTCCTAAATTGTAAACATAAAAACTATTCTCGTCATTCCAAGGCTTTAGACACCAATTCTGAGCTCTGTAAACATGAACTCTTAATATTTGAAAGCACAGTCCCGTGAAAACGCCACCAGAAGTACCCGTACTTGTAAACATTACCAGTATTTTCGTCATTTCACAGCTTTCCACTGGAAACCTCCGTGATTGAATTCGAAAGTAAAGGTAGAAAGAATCTATTTACGTGTACTTGAGGTGTTCATTACACGTTCTTAATCATTTCTGGGGACTATCATTGTGTATTTTAAGAGTTTAACCACAATTAGACAGTTTGCTTAGAAGTATTTACTGGAACTGCCACCATTTTAACTGCTTCACACAAAGAAACGACAAAGCCAATCCTCCTAAATTGTAAACATAAAAACTATTCTCGTCATTCCAAGGCTTTAGACACCAAATCTGAGCTCTGTAAACATGAACTCTTAATAATTGAAAGCACAGTCCCGTGAAAACGCCACACAAAGTACCCCGACTTGTAAACATTACCAGAATTACGGCATTTCACAGCTTTCCACTCGAAACCTCCGTGATTGAATTCGACAGTAAATGTAGTAAGAATCTATTTACAGGTCCTTGAGGTGTTTATTAAACGTTCTTAATCATTTCTGGGAACTCTCATTGTGTATTTTAACAGTTTTACCACAATTAGACAGTTTGCTTAGAAGTAGTTCCTGGAACCGTCACCATTTTAAATGATAGGCACAAAAAAGCGCCGAAGCCAATCCTCCTAAATTGTAAACATAAACAATATTCTCCTCATTCCAAGGCTTTAGACACCAATTCTGAGCTCTGTAAACATGAACTCTTAATATTTGAAAGCACCGTCCCGTGAAAACGCCACCCGAAATACCCGGATTTTTAAATATAACCAGTATTTTCGTCATTTCACAGCTTTCCAAGGGAAACCTCCGTGATTGAATTCGACAGTAAATGTAGTAAGAATCTATTTACGTGTACTTGAGGTGTTCATTACACGTTCTTAATCATTTCTGGGGACTATCATTGTGTATTTTAAGAGTTTAACCACAATTAGACAGTTTGCTTAGAAGTATTTACTGGAACCGCCACCATTTTAACTGATTCACACAAAAAAAACGCCAAAGCCAATCCTCCTAAATTGTAAACATAAAAACTATTCTCGTCATTCCAAGGCTTTAGACACCAATTCTGAGCTCTGTAAACATGAACTCTTAATATTTGAAAGCACAGTCCCGTGAAAACGCCACCAGAAGTACCCGTACTTGTAAACATTACCAGTATTTTCGTCATTTCACAGCTTTCCACTGGAAACCTCCGTGATTGAATTCGAAAGTAAAGGTAGAAAGAATCTATTTACGTGTACTTGAGGTGTTCATTACACGTTCTTAATCATTTCTGGGGACTATCATTGTGTATTTTAAGAGTTTAACCACAATTAGACAGTTTGCTTAGAAGTATTTACTGGAACTGCCACCATTTTAACTGCTTCACACAAAGAAACGCCAAAGCCAATCCTCCTAAATTGTAAACATAAAAACTATTCTCGTCATTCCAAGGCTTTAGACACCAATTCTGAGCTCTGTAAACATGAACTCTTAATATTTGAAAGCAAAGTCCCGTGAAAACGCCACCCGAAGTACCCGGAGTTGAAAATATAACCATTATTTTCGCATTTCACAGCTTTCCAAGGGAAACCTCCGTGATTGAATTAGACAGTAAATGTAGTAAGAATCTATTTACGTGTACTTGAGGTGTTTATTACACGTTCTTAATCATTTCTGGTAACTCTCATTGTGTATTTTAACAGTTTTACCACAATTAGACAGTTTGCTTAGAAGTATTTACTGGAACCGCCACCATTTTAACTGATTCACACAAAAAACACGCCAAAGCCAATCCTCCTAAATTGTAAACATAAAAACTATTCTCGTCATTCCAAGGCTTTAGACACCAAATCTGAGCTCAGTAAACATGAACTCTTAATAATTGAAAGCACAGTCCCGTGAAAGCGCCACCCAAAATACCCGTACTTGTAAACATTACCAGAATTACGTCATTTCACAGCTTTCCACTCGAAACTTCCGTGATTGAATTCGACAGTAAATGTAGTAAGAATCTATTTACGTGTACTTGAGGTGTTTATTACACGTTCTTAATCATTTCTGGGAACTCTCATTGTGTATTTTAACAGTTTTACCACAATTAGACAGTTTGCTTAGAAGTATTTACTGGAACCGCCACCATTTTAACTGATTCACACAAAGAAACGACAAAGCCAATCCTCCTAAATTGTAAACATAAAAACTATTCTCGTCATTCCAAGGCTTTAGACACCAATTCTGAGCTCTGTAAACATGAACTCTTAATATTTGAAAGCACAGTCCCGTGAAAACGCCACCAGAAGTACCCGTACTTGTAAACATTACCAGTATTTTCGTCATTTCACAGCTTTCCACTGGAAACCTCCGTGATTGAATTCGACAGTAAATGTAGTAAGAATCTATTTACGTGTACTTGAGGTGTTCATTACACGTTCTTAATCATTTCTGGGGACTATCATTGTGTATTTTAAGAGTTTAACCACAATTAGACAGTTTGCTTAGAAGTATTTACTGGAACTGCCACCATTTTAACTGCTTCACACAAAGAAACGCCAAAGCCAATCCTCCTAAATTGTAAACATAAAAACTATTCTCGTCATTCCAAGGCTTTAGACACCAATTCTGAGCTCTGTAAACATGAACTCTTAATATTTGAAAGCAAAGTCCCGTGAAAACGCCACCCGAAGTACCCGGAGTTGAAAATATAACCATTATTTTCGCATTTCACAGCTTTCCAAGGGAAACCTCCGTGATTGAATTAGACAGTAAATGTAGTAAGAATCTATTTACGTGTACTTGAGGTGTTTATTACACGTTCTTAATCATTTCTGGTAACTCTCATTGTGTATTTTAACAGTTTTACCACAATTAGACAGTTTGCTTAGAAGTATTTACTGGAACCGCCACCATTATAACTGATTCACACAAAAAACACGCCAAAGCCAATCCTCCTAAATTGTAAACATAAAAACTATTCTCGTCATTCCAAGGCTTTAGACACCAAATCTGAGCTCAGTAAACATGAACTCTTAATAATTGAAAGCACAGTCCCGTGAAAGCGCCACCCAAAATACCCGGACTTGTAAACATTACCAGAATTACGTCATTTCACAGCTTTCCACTCGAAACTTCCGTGATTGAATTCGACAGTAAATGTAGTAAGAATCTATTTACGTGTACTTGAGGTGTTTATTACACGTTCTTAATCATTTCTGGTAACTCTCATTGTGTATTTTAACAGTTTTACCACAATTAGACAGTTTGCTTAGAAGTATTTACTGGAACCGCCACCATTTTAACTGATTCACACAAAGAAACGACAAAGCCAATCCTCCTAAATTGTAAACATAAAAACTATTCTCGTCATTCCAAGGCTTTAGACACCAATTCTGAGCTCTGTAAACATGAACTCTTAATATTTGAAAGCACAGTCCCGTGAAAACGCCACCAGAAGTACCCGTACTTGTAAACATTACCAGTATTTTCGTCATTTCACAGCTTTCCACTGGAAACCTCCGTGATTGAATTCGAAAGTAAAGGTAGAAAGAATCTATTTACGTGTACTTGAGGTGTTCATTACACGTTCTTAATCATTTCTGGGGACTATCATTGTGTATTTTAAGAGTTTAACCACAATTAGACAGTTTGCTTAGAAGTATTTACTGGAACTGCCACCATTTTAACTGCTTCACACAAAGAAACTACAAAGCCAATCCTCCTAAATTGTAAACATAAAAACTATTCTCGTCATTCCAAGGCTTTAGACACCAAATCTGAGCTCTGTAAACATGAACTCTTAATAATTGAAAGCACAGTCCCGTGAAAACGCCACACAAAGTACCCCGACTTGTAAACATTACCAGAATTACGGCATTTCACAGCTTTCCACTCGAAACCTCTGTGATTGAATTCGACAGTAAATGTAGTAAGAATCTATTTACAGGTCCTTGAGGTGTTTATTAAACGTTCTTAATCATTTCTGGGAACTCTCATTGTGTATTTTAACAGTTTTACCACAATTAGACAGTTTGCTTAGAAGTAGTTCCTGGAACCGTCACCATTTTAAATGATAGGCACAAAAAAGCGCCGAAGCCAATCCTCCTAAATTGTAAACATAAACAATATTCTCCTCATTCCAAGGCTTTAGACACCAATTCTGAGCTCTGTAAACATGAACTCTTAATATTTGAAAGCACCGTCCCGTGAAAACGCCACCCGAAATACCCGGAGTTTTAAATATAACCAGTATTTTCGTCATTTCACAGCTTTCCAAGGGAAACCTCCGTGATTGAATTCGACAGTAAATGTAGTAAGAATCTATTTACGTGTACTTGAGGTGTTCATTACACGTTCTTAATCATTTCTGGGGACTATCATTGTGTATTTTAAGAGTTTAACCACAATTAGACAGTTTGCTTAGAAGTATTTACTGGAACCGCCACCATTTTAACTGATTCACACAAAAAAAACGCCAAAGCCAATCCTCCTAAATTGTAAACATAAAAACTATTCTCGTCATTCCAAGGCTTTAGACACCAATTCTGAGCTCTGTAAACATGAACTCTTAATATTTGAAAGCACAGTCCCGTGAAAACGCCACCAGAAGTACCCGTACTTGTAAACATTACCAGTATTTTCGTCATTTCACAGCTTTCCACTGGAAACCTCGGTGATTGAATTCGACAGTAAATGAAGTAAGAATCTATTTACGTGTACTTGAGATGTTTATTACACGTTCTTAATCATTTCCGGGAACTCTCATTGTGTATGTTAATAGTTTTACCACAATTAGACAGTTTGCTTAGAACTGTTTACTGGAACCGCCACCATTTTAACTGATTCACACAAAAAAAACGCCAAAGCCCATCCTCCTAAATTGTAAACATAAAAACTATTCTCGTCATTCCAAGGCTTTAGACACCAAATCTGAGCTCTGTAAACATGAACTCTTAATAATTGAAAGCACAGTCCCGTGAAAACGCCACCGAAAGTACCCGGACTGGTAAACATTACCAGAATTACGTTATTTCACAGCTTTCCACTCGAAACCTCCGTGATTAAATTCGACAGTAAATGTAGTAAGAATCTATTTATGTGTACTTGAGGTGTTTATTACATGTTCTTAATCATTTCTGGTAACTCTCATTGTGTATTTTAACAGTTTAACCACAATTAGACAGTTTGCTTAGAAGTATTTACTGGAACCGCCACCATTTTAACTGATTCACACAAAAAAACACGCCAAAGCCAATCCTCCTAAATTGTAAACATAAACAATATTCTCGTCATTCCAAGGCTTTAGACACCAATTCTGAGCTCTGTAAACATGAACTCTTAATATTTGAAAGCACAGTCCCGTGAAAACGCCACCAGAAGTACCCGTACTTGTAAACATTACCAGAATTACGTCATTTCACAGCTTTCCACTCGAAACTTCCGTGATTGAATTCGACAGTAAATGTAGTAAGAATCTATTTACGTGTACTTGAGGTGTTTATTACACGTTCTTAATCATTTCTGGTAACTCTCATTGTGTATTTTAACAGTTTTACCACAATTAGACAGTTTGCTTAGAAGTATTTACTGGAACCGCCACCATTTTAACTGATTCACACAAAGAAACGACAAAGCCAATCCTCCTAAATTGTAAACATAAAAACTATTCTCGTCATTCCAAGGCTTTAGACACCAATTCTGAGCTCTGTAAACATGAACTCTTAATATTTGAAAGCACAGTCCCGTGAAAACGCCACCAGAAGTACCCGTACTTGTAAACATTACCAGTATTTTCGTCATTTCACAGCTTTCCACTGGAAACCTCCGTGATTGAATTCGAAAGTCAAGGTAGAAAGAATCTATTTACGTGTACTTGAGGTGTTCATTACACGTTCTTAATCATTTCTGGGGACTATCATTGTGTATTTTAAGAGTTTAACCACAATTAGACAGTTTGCTTAGAAGTATTTACTGGAACTGCCACCATTTTAACTGCTTCACACAAAGAAACTACAAAGCCAATCCTCCTAAATTGTAAACATAAAAACTATTCTCGTCATTCCAAGGCTTTAGACACCAAATCTGAGCTCTGTAAACATGAACTCTTAATAATTGAAAGCACAGTCCCGTGAAAACGCCACACAAAGTACCCCGACTTGTAAACATTACCAGAATTACGGCATTTCACAGCTTTCCACTCGAAACCTCCGTGATTGAATTCGACAGTAAATGTAGTAAGAATCTATTTACAGGTCCTTGAGGTGTTTATTAAACGTTCTTAATCATTTCTGGGAACTCTCATTGTGTATTTTAACAGTTTTACCACAATTAGACAGTTTGCTTAGAAGTAGTGCCTGGAACCGTCACCATTTTAAATGATAGGCACAAAAAAGCGCCGAAGCCAATCCTCCTAAATTGTAAACATAAACAATATTCTCCTCATTCCAAGGCTTTAGACACCAATTCTGAGCTCTGTAAACATGAACTCTTAATATTTGAAAGCACCGTCCCGTGAAAACGCCACCCGAAATACCCGGATTTTTAAATATAACCAGTATTTTCGTCATTTCACAGCTTTCCAAGGGAAACCTCCGTGATTGAATTCGACAGTAAATGTAGTAAGAATCTATTTACGTGTACTTGAGGTGTTCATTACACGTTCTTAATCATTTCTGGGGACTATCATTGTGTATGTTAATAGTTTTACCACAATTAGACAGTTTGCTTAGAACTGTTTACTGGAACCGCCACCATTTTAACTGATTCACACAAAAAAAACGCCAAAGCCCATCCTCCTAAATTGTAAACATAAAAACTATTCTCGTCATTCCAAGGCTTTAGACACCAAATCTGAGCTCTGTAAACATGAACTCTTACTAATTGAAAGCACAGTCCCGTGAAAACGCCACCGAAAGTACCCGGACTGGTAAACATTACCAGAATTACGTTATTTCACAGCTTTCCACTCGAAACCTCCGTGATTGAATTCGACAGTAAATGTAGTAAGAATCTATTTATGTGTACTTGAGGTGTTTATTACACGTGCTTAATCATTTCTGGTAACTCTCATTGTGTATTTTAACAGTTTTACCACAATTAGACAGTTTGCTTAGAAGTATTTACTGGAACCGCCACCATTTTAACTGATTCACACAAAAAAACACGCCAAAGCCAATCCTCCTAAATTGTAAACATAAACAATATTCTCGTCATTCCAAGGCTTTAGACACCAATTCTGAGCTCTGTAAACATGAACTCTTAATATTTGAAAGCACAGTCCCGTGAAAACGCCACCAGAAGTACCCGTACTTGTAAACATTACCAGAATTACGTCATTTCACAGCTTTCCACTCGAAACTTCCGTGATTGAATTCGACAGTAAATGTAGTAAGAATCTATTTACGTGTACTTGAGGTGTTTATTACACGTTCTTAATCATTTCTGGTAACTCTCATTGTGTATTTTAACAGTTTTACCACAATTAGACAGTTTGCTTAGAAGTATTTACTGGAACCGCCACCATTTTAACTGATTCACACAAAGAAACGACAAAGCCAATCCTCCTAAATTGTAAACATAAAAACTATTCTCGTCATTCCAAGGCTTTAGACACCAATTCTGAGCTCTGTAAACATGAACTCTTAATATTTGAAAGCACAGTCCCGTGAAAACGCCACCAGAAGTACCCGTACTTGTAAACATTACCAGTATTTTCGTCATTTCACAGCTTTCCACTGGAAACCTCCGTGATTGAATTCGAAAGTAAAGGTAGAAAGAATCTATTTACGTGTACTTGAGGTGTTCATTACACGTTCTTAATCATTTCTGGGGACTATCATTGTGTATTTTAAGAGTTTAACCACAATTAGACAGTTTGCTTAGAAGTATTTACTGGAACTGCCACCATTTTAACTGCTTCACACAAAGAAACGACAAAGCCAATCCTCCTAAATTGTAAACATAAAAACTATTCTCGTCATTCCAAGGCTTTAGACACCAAATCTGAGCTCTGTAAACATGAACTCTTAATAATTGAAAGCACAGTCCCGTGAAAACGCCACACAAAGTACCCCGACTTGTAAACATTACCAGAATTACGGCATTTCACAGCTTTCCACTCGAAACCTCCGTGATTGAATTCGACAGTAAATGTAGTAAGAATCTATTTACAGGTCCTTGAGGTGTTTATTAAACGTTCTTAATCATTTCTGGGAACTCTCATTGTGTATTTTAACAGTTTTACCACAATTAGACAGTTTGCTTAGAAGTAGTTCCTGGAACCGTCACCATTTTAAATGATAGGCACAAAAAAGCGCCGAAGCCAATCCTCCTAAATTGTAAACATAAACAATATTCTCCTCATTCCAAGGCTTTAGACACCAATTCTGAGCTCTGTAAACATGAACTCTTAATATTTGAAAGCACCGTCCCGTGAAAACGCCACCCGAAATACCCGGAGTTTTAAATATAACCAGTATTTTCGTCATTTCACAGCTTTCCAAGGGAAACCTCCGTGATTGAATTCGACAGTAAATGTAGTAAGAATCTATTTACGTGTACTTGAGGTGTTCATTACACGTTCTTAATCATTTCTGGGGACTATCATTGTGTATTTTAAGAGTTTAACCACAATTAGACAGTTTGCTTAGAAGTATTTACTGGAACCGCCACCATTTTAACTGATACACACAAAAAAAACCCCAAAGCCAATCCTCCTAAATTGTAAACATAAAAACTATTCTCGTCATTCCAAGGCTTTAGACACCAATTCTGAGCTCTGTAAACATGAACTCTTAATATTTGAAAGCACAGTCCCGTGAAAACGCCACCAGAAGTACCCGTACTTGTAAACATTACCAGAATTACGTCATTTCACAGCTTTCCACTCGAAACTTCCGTGATTGAATTCGACAGTAAATGTAGTAAGAATCTATTTACGTGTACTTGAGGTGTTTATTACACGTTCTTAATCATTTCTGGTAACTCTCATTGTGTATTTTAACAGTTTTACCACAATTAGACAGTTTGCTTAGAAGTATTTACTGGAACCGCCACCATTTTAACTGATTCACACAAAGAAACGACAAAGCCAATCCTCCTAAATTGTAAACATAAAAACTATTCTCGTCATTCCAAGGCTTTAGACACCAATTCTGAGCTCTGTAAACATGAACTCTTAATATTTGAAAGCACAGTCCCGTGAAAACGCCACCAGAAGTACCCGTACTTGTAAACATTACCAGTATTTTCGTCATTTCACAGCTTTCCACTGGAAACCTCCGTGATTGAATTCGAAAGTAAAGGTAGAAAGAATCTATTTACGTGTACTTGAGGTGTTCATTACACGTTCTTAATCATTTCTGGGGACTATCATTGTGTATTTTAAGAGTTTAACCACAATTAGACAGTTTGCTTAGAAGTATTTACTGGAACTGCCACCATTTTAACTGCTTCACACAAAGAAACGACAAAGCCAATCCTCCTAAATTGTAAACATAAAAACTATTCTCGTCATTCCAAGGCTTTAGACACCAAATCTGAGCTCTGTAAACATGAACTCTTAATAATTGAAAGCACAGTCCCGTGAAAACGCCACACAAAGTACCCCGACTTGTAAACATTACCAGAATTACGGCATTTCACAGCTTTCCACTCGAAACCTCCGTGATTGAATTCGACAGTAAATGTAGTAAGAATCTATTTACAGGTCCTTGAGGTGTTTATTAAACGTTCTTAATCATTTCTGGGAACTCTCATTGTGTATTTTAACAGTTTTACCACAATTAGACAGTTTGCTTAGAAGTAGTTCCTGGAACCGTCACCATTTTAAATGATAGGCACAAAAAAGCGCCGAAGCCAATCCTCCTAAATTGTAAACATAAACAATATTCTCCTCATTCCAAGGCTTTAGACACCAATTCTGAGCTCTGTAAACATGAACTCTTAATATTTGAAAGCACCGTCCCGTGAAAACGCCACCCGAAATACCCGGAGTTTTAAATATAACCAGTATTTTCGTCATTTCACAGCTTTCCAAGGGAAACCTCCGTGATTGAATTCGACAGTAAATGTAGTAAGAATCTATTTACGTGTACTTGAGGTGTTCATTACACGTTCTTAATCATTTCTGGGGACTATCATTGTGTATTTTAAGAGTTTAACCACAATTAGACAGTTTGCTTAGAAGTATTTACTGGAACCGCCACCATTTTAACTGATACACACAAAAAAAACCCCAAAGCCAATCCTCCTAAATTGTAAACATAAAAACTATTCTCGTCATTCCAAGGCTTTAGACACCAATTCTGAGCTCTGTAAACATGAACTCTTAATATTTGAAAGCACAGTCCCGTGAAAACGCCACCAGAAGTACCCGTACTTGTAAACATTACCAGTATTTTCGTCATTTCACAGCTTTCCACTGGAAACCTCCGTGATTGAATTCGAAAGTAAAGGTAGAAAGAATCTATTTACGTGTACTTGAGGTGTTCATTACACGTTCTTAATCATTTCTGGTAACTCTCATTGTGTATTTTAACAGTTTTACCACAATTAGACAGTTTGCTTAGAAGTATTTACTGGAACCGCCACCATTTTAACTGATTCACACAAAGAAACGACAAAGCCAATCCTCCTAAATTGTAAACATAAAAACTATTCTCGTCATTCCAAGGCTTTAGACACCAATTCTGAGCTCTGTAAACATGAACTCTTAATATTTGAAAGCACAGTCCCGTGAAAACGCCACCAGAAGTACCCGTACTTGTAAACATTACCAGTATTTTCGTCATTTCACAGCTTTCCACTGGAAACCTCCGTGATTGAATTCGAAAGTAAAGGTAGAAAGAATCTATTTACGTGTACTTGAGGTGTTCATTACACGTTCTTAATCATTTCTGGGGACTATCATTGTGTATTTTAAGAGTTTAACCACAATTAGACAGTTTGCTTAGAAGTATTTACTGGAACTGCCACCATTTTAACTGCTTCACACAAAGAAACGACAAAGCCAATCCTCCTAAATTGTAAACATAAAAACTATTCTCGTCATTCCAAGGCTTTAGACACCAAATCTGAGCTCTGTAAACATGAACTCTTAATAATTGAAAGCACAGTCCCGTGAAAACGCCACACAAAGTACCCCGACTTGTAAACATTACCAGAATTACGGCATTTCACAGCTTTCCACTCGAAACCTCCGTGATTGAATTCGACAGTAAATGTAGTAAGAATCTATTTACAGGTCCTTGAGGTGTTTATTAAACGTTCTTAATCATTTCTGGGAACTCTCATTGTGTATTTTAACAGTTTTACCACAATTAGACAGTTTGCTTAGAAGTAGTTCCTGGAACCGTCACCATTTTAAATGATAGGCACAAAAAAGCGCCGAAGCCAATCCTCCTAAATTGTAAACATAAACAATATTCTCCTCATTCCAAGGCTTTAGACACCAATTCTGAGCTCTGTAAACATGAACTCTTAATATTTGAAAGCACCGTCCCGTGAAAACGCCACCCGAAATACCCGGAGTTTTAAATATAACCAGTATTTTCGTCATTTCACAGCTTTCCAAGGGAAACCTCCGTGATTGAATTCGACAGTAAATGTAGTAAGAATCTATTTACGTGTACTTGAGGTGTTCATTACACGTTCTTAATCATTTCTGGGGACTATCATTGTGTATTTTAAGAGTTTAACCACAATTAGACAGTTTGCTTAGAAGTATTTACTGGAACCGCCACCATTTTAACTGATACACACAAAAAAAACCCCAAAGCCAATCCTCCTAAATTGTAAACATAAAAACTATTCTCGTCATTCCAAGGCTTTAGACACCAATTCTGAGCTCTGTAAACATGAACTCTTAATATTTGAAAGCACAGTCCCGTGAAAACGCCACCAGAAGTACCCGTACTTGTAAACATTACCAGAATTACGTCATTTCACAGCTTTCCACTCGAAACTTCCGTGATTGAATTCGACAGTAAATGTAGTAAGAATCTATTTACGTGTACTTGAGGTGTTTATTACACGTTCTTAATCATTTCTGGTAACTCTCATTGTGTATTTTAACAGTTTTACCACAATTAGACAGTTTGCTTAGAAGTATTTACTGGAACCGCCACCATTTTAACTGATTCACACAAAGAAACGACAAAGCCAATCCTCCTAAATTGTAAACATAAAAACTATTCTCGTCATTCCAAGGCTTTAGACACCAATTCTGAGCTCTGTAAACATGAACTCTTAATATTTGAAAGCACAGTCCCGTGAAAACGCCACCAGAAGTACCCGTACTTGTAAACATTACCAGTATTTTCGTCATTTCACAGCTTTCCACTGGAAACCTCCGTGATTGAATTCGAAAGTAAAGGTAGAAAGAATCTATTTACGTGTACTTGAGGTGTTCATTACACGTTCTTAATCATTTCTGGGGACTATCATTGTGTATTTTAAGAGTTTAACCACAATTAGACAGTTTGCTTAGAAGTATTTACTGGAACTGCCACCATTTTAACTGCTTCACACAAAGAAACGACAAAGCCAATCCTCCTAAATTGTAAACATAAAAACTATTCTCGTCATTCCAAGGCTTTAGACACCAAATCTGAGCTCTGTAAACATGAACTCTTAATAATTGAAAGCACAGTCCCGTGAAAACGCCACACAAAGTACCCCGACTTGTAAACATTACCAGAATTACGGCATTTCACAGCTTTCCACTCGAAACCTCCGTGATTGAATTCGACAGTAAATGTAGTAAGAATCTATTTACAGGTCCTTGAGGTGTTTATTAAACGTTCTTAATCATTTCTGGGAACTCTCATTGTGTATTTTAACAGTTTTACCACAATTAGACAGTTTGCTTAGAAGTAGTTCCTGGAACCGTCACCATTTTAAATGATAGGCACAAAAAAGCGCCGAAGCCAATCCTCCTAAATTGTAAACATAAACAATATTCTCCTCATTCCAAGGCTTTAGACACCAATTCTGAGCTCTGTAAACATGAACTCTTAATATTTGAAAGCACCGTCCCGTGAAAACGCCACCCGAAATACCCGGAGTTTTAAATATAACCAGTATTTTCGTCATTTCACAGCTTTCCAAGGGAAACCTCCGTGATTGAATTCGACAGTAAATGTAGTAAGAATCTATTTACGTGTACTTGAGGTGTTCATTACACGTTCTTAATCATTTCTGGGGACTATCATTGTGTATTTTAAGAGTTTAACCACAATTAGACAGTTTGCTTAGAAGTATTTACTGGAACCGCCACCATTTTAACTGATACACACAAAAAAAACCCCAAAGCCAATCCTCCTAAATTGTAAACATAAAAACTATTCTCGTCATTCCAAGGCTTTAGACACCAATTCTGAGCTCTGTAAACATGAACTCTTAATATTTGAAAGCACAGTCCCGTGAAAACGCCACCAGAAGTACCCGTACTTGTAAACATTACCAGTATTTTCGTCATTTCACAGCTTTCCACTGGAAACCTCCGTGATTGAATTCGAAAGTAAAGGTAGAAAGAATCTATTTACGTGTACTTGAGGTGTTCATTACACGTTCTTAATCATTTCTGGGGACTATCATTGTGTATTTTAAGAGTTTAACCACAATTAGACAGTTTGCTTAGAAGTATTTACTGGAACCGCCACCATTTTAACTGATTCACACAAAGAAACGACAAAGCCAATCCTCCTAAATTGTAAACATAAAAACTATTCTCGTCATTCCAAGGCTTTAGACACCAATTCTGAGCTCTGTAAACATGAACTCTTAATATTTGAAAGCACAGTCCCGTGAAAACGCCACCAGAAGTACCCGTACTTGTAAACATTACCAGTATTTTCGTCATTTCACAGCTTTCCACTGGAAACCTCCGTGATTGAATTCGAAAGTAAAGGTAGAAAGAATCTATTTACGTGTACTTGAGGTGTTCATTACACGTTCTTAATCATTTCTGGGGACTATCATTGTGTATTTTAAGAGTTTAACCACAATTAGACAGTTTGCTTAGAAGTATTTACTGGAACTGCCACCATTTTAACTGCTTCACACAAAGAAACGACAAAGCCAATCCTCCTAAATTGTAAACATAAAAACTATTCTCGTCATTCCAAGGCTTTAGACACCAAATCTGAGCTCTGTAAACATGAACTCTTAATAATTGAAAGCACAGTCCCGTGAAAACGCCACACAAAGTACCCCGACTTGTAAACATTACCAGAATTACGGCATTTCACAGCTTTCCACTCGAAACCTCCGTGATTGAATTCGACAGTAAATGTAGTAAGAATCTATTTACAGGTCCTTGAGGTGTTTATTAAACGTTCTTAATCATTTCTGGGAACTCTCATTGTGTATTTTAACAGTTTTACCACAATTAGACAGTTTGCTTAGAAGTAGTTCCTGGAACCGTCACCATTTTAAATGATAGGCACAAAAAAGCGCCGAAGCCAATCCTCCTAAATTGTAAACATAAACAATATTCTCCTCATTCCAAGGCTTTAGACACCAATTCTGAGCTCTGTAAACATGAACTCTTAATATTTGAAAGCACCGTCCCGTGAAAACGCCACCCGAAATACCCGGAGTTTTAAATATAACCAGTATTTTCGTCATTTCACAGCTTTCCAAGGGAAACCTCCGTGATTGAATTCGACAGTAAATGTAGTAAGAATCTATTTACGTGTACTTGAGGTGTTCATTACACGTTCTTAATCATTTCTGGGGACTATCATTGTGTATTTTAAGAGTTTAACCACAATTAGACAGTTTGCTTAGAAGTATTTACTGGAACCGCCACCATTTTAACTGATACACACAAAAAAAACGCCAAAGCCAATCCTCCTAAATTGTAAACATAAAAACTATTCTCGTCATTCCAAGGCTTTAGACACCAATTCTGAGCTCTGTAAACATGAACTCTTAATATTTGAAAGCACAGTCCCGTGAAAACGCCACCAGAAGTACCCGTACTTGTAAACATTACCAGTATTTTCGTCATTTCACAGCTTTCCACTGGAAACCTCCGTGATTGAATTCGAAAGTAAAGGTAGAAAGAATCTATTTACGTGTACTTGAGGTGTTCATTACACGTTCTTAATCATTTCTGGGGACTATCATTGTGTATTTTAAGAGTTTAACCACAATTAGACAGTTTGCTTAGAAGTATTTACTGGAACTGCCACCATTTTAACTGCTTCACACAAAGAAACGCCAAAGCCAATCCTCCTAAATTGTAAACATAAAAACTATTCTCGTCATTCCAAGGCTTTAGACACCAATTCTGAGCTCTGTAAACATGAACTCTTAATATTTGAAAGCAAAGTCCCGTGAAAACGCCACCCGAAGTACCCGGAGTTGTAAATATAACCATTATTTTCGCATTTCACAGCTTTCCAAGGGAAACCTCCGTGATTGAATTAGACAGTAAATGTAGTAAGAATCTATTTACGTGTACTTGAGGTGTTTATTACACGTTCTTAATCATTTCTGGTAACTCTCATTGTGTATTTTAACAGTTTTACCACAATTAGACAGTTTGCTTAGAAGTATTTACTGGAACCGCCACCATTTTAACTGATTCACACAAAAAACACGCCAAAGCCAATCCTCCTAAATTGTAAACATAAAAACTATTCTCGTCATTCCAAGGCTTTAGACACCAAATCTGAGCTCTGTAAACATGAACTCTTAATAATTGAAAGCACAGACCCGTGAAAACGCCACACAAAGTACCCCGACTTGTAAACATTACCAGAATTACGGCATTTCACAGCTTTCCACTCGAAACTTCCGTGATTGAATTCGACAGTAAATGTAGTAAGAATCTATTTACGTGTACTTGAGGTGTTTATTACACGTTCTTAATCATTTCTGGGAACTCTCATTGTGTATTTTAACAGTTTTACCACAATTAGACAGTTTGCTTAGAAGTATTTACTGGAACCGCCACCATTTTAACTGATTCACACAAAGAAACGACAAAGCCAATCCTCCTAAATTGTAAACATAAAAACTATTCTCGTCATTCCAAGGCTTTAGACACCAATTCTGAGCTCTGTAAACATGAACTCTTAATATTTGAAAGCACAGTCCCGTGAAAACGCCACCAGAAGTACCCGTACTTGTAAACATTACCAGTATTTTCGTCATTTCACAGCTTTCCACTGGAAACCTCCGTGATTGAATTCGAAAGTAAAGGTAGAAAGAATCTATTTACGTGTACTTGAGGTGTTCATTACACGTTCTTAATCATTTCTGGGGACTATCATTGTGTATTTTAAGAGTTTAACCACAATTAGACAGTTTGCTTAGAAGTATTTACTGGAACTGCCACCATTTTAACTGCTTCACACAAAGAAACGACAAAGCCAATCCTCCTAAATTGTAAACATAAAAACTATTCTCGTCATTCCAAGGCTTTAGACACCAAATCTGAGCTCTGTAAACATGAACTCTTAATAATTGAAAGCACAGTCCCGTGAAAACGCCACACAAAGTACCCCGACTTGTAAACATTACCAGAATTACGGCATTTCACAGCTTTCCACTCGAAACCTCCGTGATTGAATTCGACAGTAAATGTAGTAAGAATCTATTTACAGGTCCTTGAGGTGTTTATTAAACGTTCTTAATCATTTCTGGGAACTCTCATTGTGTATTTTAACAGTTTAACCACAATTAGACAGTTTGCTTAGAAGTAGTTCCTGGAACCGTCACCATTTTAAATGATAGGCACAAAAAAGCGCCGAAGCCAATCCTCCTAAATTGTAAACATAAACAATATTCTCCTCATTCCAAGGCTTTAGACACCAATTCTGAGCTCTGTAAACATGAACTCTTAATATTTGAAAGCACAGTCCCGTGAAAACGCCACCAGAAGTACCCGTACTTGTAAACATTACCAGTATTTTCGTCATTTCACAGCTTTCCACTGGAAACCTCCGTGATTGAATTCGAAAGTAAAGGTAGAAAGAATCTATTTACGTGTACTTGAGGTGTTCATTACACGTTCTTAATCATTTCTGGGGACTATCATTGTGTATTTTAAGAGTTTAACCACAATTAGACAGTTTGCTTAGAAGTATTTACTGGAACCGCCACCATTTTAACTGATTCACACAAAAAAAACGCCAAAGCCAATCCTCCTAAATTGTAAACATAAAAACTATTCTCGTCATTCCAAGGCTTTAGACACCAATTCTGAGCTCTGTAAACATGAACTCTTAATATTTGAAAGCACAGTCCCGTGAAAACGCCACCAGAAGTACCCGTACTTGTAAACATTACCAGTATTTTCGTCATTTCACAGCTTTCCACTGGAAACCTCCGTGATTGAATTCGAAAGTAAAGGTAGAAAGAATCTATTTACGTGTACTTGAGGTGTTCATTACACGTTCTTAATCATTTCTGGGGACTATCATTGTGTATTTTAAGAGTTTAACCACAATTAGACAGTTTGCTTAGAAGTATTTACTGGAACTGCCACCATTTTAACTGCTTCACACAAAGAAACGCCAAAGCCAATCCTCCTAAATTGTAAACATAAAAACTATTCTCGTCATTCCAAGGCTTTAGACACCAATTCTGAGCTCTGTAAACATGAACTCTTAATATTTGAAAGCAAAGTCCCGTGAAAACGCCACCCGAAGTACCCGGAGTTGAAAATATAACCATTATTTTCGCATTTCACAGCTTTCCAAGGGAAACCTCCGTGATTGAATTAGACAGTAAATGTAGTAAGAATCTATTTACGTGTACTTGAGGTGTTTATTACACGTTCTTAATCATTTCTGGTAACTCTCATTGTGTATTTTAACAGTTTTACCACAATTAGACAGTTTGCTTAGAAGTATTTACTGGAACCGCCACCATTTTAACTGATTCACACAAAAAACACGCCAAAGCCAATCCTCCTAAATTGTAAACATAAAAACTATTCTCGTCATTCCAAGGCTTTAGACACCAAATCTGAGCTCAGTAAACATGAACTCTTAATAATTGAAAGCACAGTCCCGTGAAAGCGCCACCCAAAATACCCGGACTTGTAAACATTACCAGAATTACGTCATTTCACAGCTTTCCACTCGAAACTTCCGTGATTGAATTCGACAGTAAATGTAGTAAGAATCTATTTACGTGTACTTGAGGTGTTTATTACACGTTCTTAATCATTTCTGGGAACTCTCATTGTGTATTTTAACAGTTTTACCACAATTAGACAGTTTGCTTAGAAGTATTTACTGGAACCGCCACCATTTTAACTGATTCACACAAAGAAACGACAAAGCCAATCCTCCTAAATTGTAAACATAAAAACTATTCTCGTCATTCCAAGGCTTTAGACACCAATTCTGAGCTCTGTAAACATGAACTCTTAATATTTGAAAGCACAGTCCCGTGAAAACGCCACCAGAAGTACCCGTACTTGTAAACATTACCAGTATTTTCGTCATTTCACAGCTTTCCACTGGAAACCTCCGTGATTGAATTCGAAAGTAAAGGTAGAAAGAATCTATTTACGTGTACTTGAGGTGTTCATTACACGTTCTTAATCATTTCTGGGGACTATCATTGTGTATTTTAAGAGTTTAACCACAATTAGACAGTTGGCTTAGAAGTATTTACTGGAACTGCCACCATTTTAACTGCTTCACACAAAGAAACGCCAAAGCCAATCCTCCTAAATTGTAAACATAAAAACTATTCTCGTCATTCCAAGGCTTTAGACACCAAATCTGAGCTCTGTAAACATGAACTCTTAATAATTGAAAGCACAGTCCCGTGAAAACGCCACACAAAGTACCCCGACTTGTAAACATTACCAGAATTACGGCATTTCACAGCTTTCCACTCGAAACCTCCGTGATTGAATTCGACAGTAAATGTAGTAAGAATCTATTTACAGGTCCTTGAGGTGTTTATTAAACGTTCTTAATCATTTCTGGGAACTCTCATTGTGTATTTTAACAGTTTTACCACAATTAGACAGTTTGCTTAGAAGTAGTTCCTGGAACCGTCACCATTTTAAATGATAGGCACAAAAAAGCGCCGAAGCCAATCCTCCTAAATTGTAAACATAAACAATATTCTCCTCATTCCAAGGCTTTAGACACCAATTCTGAGCTCTGTAAACATGAACTCTTAATATTTGAAAGCACCGTCCCGTGAAAACGCCACCCGAAATATCCGGAGTTTTAAATATAACCAGTATTTTCGTCATTTCACAGCTTTCCAAGGGAAACCTCCGTGATTGAATTCGACAGTAAATGTAGTAAGAATCTATTTACGTGTACTTGAGGTGTTCATTACACGTTCTTAATCATTTCTGGGGACTATCATTGTGTATTTTAAGAGTTTAACCACAATTAGACAGTTTGCTTAGAAGTATTTACTGGAACTGCCACCATTTTAACTGCTTCACACAAAGAAACGCCAAAGCCAATCCTCCTAAATTGTAAACATAAAAACTATTCTCGTCATTCCAAGGCTTTAGACACCAATTCTGAGCTCTGTAAACATGAACTCTTAATATTTGAAAGCAAAGTCCCGTGAAAACGCCACCCGAAGTACCCGGAGTTGAAAATATAACCATTATTTTCGCATTTCACAGCTTTCCAAGGGAAACCTCCGTGATTGAATTAGACAGTAAATGTAGTAAGAATCTATTTACGTGTACTTGAGGTGTTTATTACACGTTCTTAATCATTTCTGGTAACTCTCATTGTGTATTTTAACAGTTTTACCACAATTAGACAGTTTGCTTAGAAGTATTTACTGGAACCGCCACCATTTTAACTGATTCACACAAAAAACACGCCAAGGCAATCCTCCTAAATTGTAAACATAAAAACTATTCTCGTCATTCCAAGGCTTTAGACACCAAATCTGAGCTCAGTAAACATGAACTCTTAATAATTGAAAGCACAGTCCCGTGAAAGCGCCACCCAAAATACCCGTACTTGTAAACATTACCAGAATTACGTCATTTCACAGCTTTCCACTCGAAACTTCCGTGATTGAATTCGACAGTAAATGTAGTAAGAATCTATTTACGTGTACTTGAGGTGTTTATTACACGTTCTTAATCATTTCTGGGAACTCTCATTGTGTATTTTAACAGTTTTACCACAATTAGACAGTTTGCTTAGAAGTATTTACTGGAACCGCCACCATTTTAACTGATTCACACAAAGAAACGACAAAGCCAATCCTCCTAAATTGTAAACATAAAAACTATTCTCGTCATTCCAAGGCTTTAGACACCAATTCTGAGCTCTGTAAACATGAACTCTTAATATTTGAAAGCACAGTCCCGTGAAAACGCCACCAGAAGTACCCGTACTTGTAAACATTACCAGTATTTTCGTCATTTCACAGCTTTCCACTGGAAACCTCCGTGATTGAATTCGAAAGTAAAGGTAGAAAGAATCTATTTACGTGTACTTGAGGTGTTCATTACACGTTATTAATATTTTCTGGGGACTATCATTGTGTATTTTAAGAGTTTAACCACAATTAGACAGTTGGCTTAGAAGTATTTACTGGAACTGCCACCATTTTAACTGCTTCACACAAAGAAACGCCAAAGCCAATCCTCCTAAATTGTAAACATAAAAACTATTCTCGTCATTCCAAGGCTTTAGACACCAAATCTGAGCTCTGTAAACATGAACTCTTAATAATTGAAAGCACAGTCCCGTGAAAACGCCACACAAAGTACCCCGACTTGTAAACATTACCAGAATTACGGCATTTCACAGCTTTCCACTCGAAACCTCCGTGATTGAATTCGACAGTAAATGTAGTAAGAATCTATTTACAGGTCCTTGAGGTGTTTATTAAACGTTCTTAATCATTTCTGGGAACTCTCATTGTGTATTTTAACAGTTTTACCACAATTAGACAGTTTGCTTAGAAGTAGTTCCTGGAACCGTCACCATTTTAAATGATAGGCACAAAAAAGCGCCGAAGCCAATCCTCCTAAATTGTAAACATAAACAATATTCTCCTCATTCCAAGGCTTTAGACACCAATTCTGAGCTCTGTAAACATGAACTCTTAATATTTGAAAGCACCGTCCCGTGAAAACGCCACCCGAAATATCCGGAGTTTTAAATATAACCAGTATTTTCGTCATTTCACAGCTTTCCAAGGGAAACCTCCGTGATTGAATTCGACAGTAAATGTAGTAAGAATCTATTTACGTGTACTTGAGGTGTTCATTACACGTTCTTAATCATTTCTGGGGACTATCATTGTGTATTTTAAGAGTTTAACCACAATTAGACAGTTTGCTTAGAAGTATTTACTGGAACTGCCACCATTTTAACTGCTTCACACAAAGAAACGCCAAAGCCAATCCTCCTAAATTGTAAACATAAAAACTATTCTCGTCATTCCAAGGCTTTAGACACCAATTCTGAGCTCTGTAAACATGAACTCTTAATATTTGAAAGCAAAGTCCCGTGAAAACGCCACCCGAAGTACCCGGAGTTGAAAATATAACCATTATTTTCGCATTTCACAGCTTTCCAAGGGAAACCTCCGTGATTGAATTAGACAGTAAATGTAGTAAGAATCTATTTACGTGTACTTGAGGTGTTTATTACACGTTCTTAATCATTTCTGGTAACTCTCATTGTGTATTTTAACAGTTTTACCACAATTAGACAGTTTGCTTAGAAGTATTTACTGGAACCGCCACCATTTTAACTGATTCACACAAAAAACACGCCAAAGCCAATCCTCCTAAATTGTAAACATAAAAACTATTCTCGTCATTCCAAGGCTTTAGACACCAAATCTGAGCTCAGTAAACATGAACTCTTAATAATTGAAAGCACAGTCCCGTGAAAGCGCCACCCAAAATACCCGTACTTGTAAACATTACCAGAATTACGTCATTTCACAGCTTTCCACTCGAAACTTCCGTGATTGAATTCGACAGTAAATGTAGTAAGAATCTATTTACGTGTACTTGAGGTGTTTATTACACGTTCTTAATCATTTCTGGTAACTCTCATTGTGTATTTTAACAGTTTTACCACAATTAGACAGTTTGCTTAGAAGTATTTACTGGAACCGCCACCATTTTAACTGATTCACACAAAGAAACGACAAAGCCAATCCTCCTAAATTGTAAACATAAAAACTATTCTCGTCATTCCAAGGCTTTAGACACCAATTCTGAGCTCTGTAAACATGAACTCTTAATATTTGAAAGCACAGTCCCGTGAAAACGCCACCAGAAGTACCCGTACTTGTAAACATTACCAGTATTTTCGTCATTTCACAGCTTTCCACTGGAAACCTCCGTGATTGAATTCGAAAGTAAAGGTAGAAAGAATCTATTTACGTGTACTTGAGGTGTTCATTACACGTTCTTAATCATTTCTGGGGACTATCATTGTGTATTTTAAGAGTTTAACCACAATTAGACAGTTTGCTTAGAAGTATTTACTGGAACTGCCACCATTTTAACTGCTTCACACAAAGAAACGCCAAAGCCAATCCTCCTAAATTGTAAACATAAAAACTATTCTCGTCATTCCAAGGCTTTAGACACCAAATCTGAGCTCTGTAAACATGAACTCTTAATAATTGAAAGCACAGTCCCGTGAAAACGCCACACAAAGTACCCCGACTTGTAAACATTACCAGAATTACGGCATTTCACAGCTTTCCACTCGAAACTTCCGTGATTGAATTCGACAGTAAATGTAGTAAGAATCTATTTACGTGTACTTGAGGTGTTTATTACACGTTCTTAATCATTTCTGGGAACTCTCATTGTGTATTTTAACAGTTTTACCACAATTAGACAGTTTGCTTAGAAGTATTTACTGGAACCGCCACCATTTTAACTGATTCACACAAAGAAACGACAAAGCCAATCCTCCTAAATTGTAAACATAAAAACTATTCTCGTCATTCCAAGGCTTTAGACACCAATTCTGAGCTCTGTAAACATGAACTCTTAATATTTGAAAGCAAAGTCCCGTGAAAACGCCACCAGAAGTACCCGTACTTGTAAACATTACCAGTATTTTCGTCATTTCACAGCTTTCCACTGGAAACCTCCGTGATTGAATTCGAAAGTAAAGGTAGAAAGAATCTATTTACGTGTACTTGAGGTGTTCATTACACGTTCTTAATCATTTCTGGGGACTATCATTGTGTATTTTAAGAGTTTAACCACAATTAGACAGTTTGCTTAGAAGTATTTACTGGAACTGCCACCATTTTAACTGCTTCACACAAAGAAACGACAAAGCCAATCCTCCTAAATTGTAAACATAAAAACTATTCTCGTCATTCCAAGGCTTTAGACACCAAATCTGAGCTCTGTAAACATGAACTCTTAATAATTGAAAGCACAGTCCCGTGAAAACGCCACACAAAGTACCCCGACTTGTAAACATTACCAGAATTACGGCATTTCACAGCTTTCCACTCGAAACCTCCGTGATTGAATTCGACAGTAAATGTAGTAAGAATCTATTTACAGGTCCTTGAGGTGTTTATTAAACGTTCTTAATCATTTCTGGGAACTCTCATTGTGTATTTTAACAGTTTTACCACAATTAGACAGTTTGCTTAGAAGTAGTTCCTGGAACCGTCACCATTTTAAATGATAGGCACAAAAAAGCGCCGAAGCCAATCCTCCTAAATTGTAAACATAAACAATATTATCCTCATTCCAAGGCTTTAGACACCAATTCTGAGCTCTGTAAACATGAACTCTTAATATTTGAAAGCACCGTCCCGTGAAAACGCCACCCGAAATATCCGGAGTTTTAAATATAACCAGTATTTTCGTCATTTCACAGCTTTCCAAGGGAAACCTCCGTGATTGAATTCGACAGTAAATGTAGTAAGAATCTATTTACGTGTACTTGAGGTGTTCATTACACGTTCTTAATCATTTCTGGGGACTATCATTGTGTATTTTAAGAGTTTAACCACAATTAGACAGTTTGCTTAGAAGTATTTACTGGAACTGCCACCATTTTAACTGCTTCACACAAAGAAACGCCAAAGCCAATCCTCCTAAATTGTAAACATAAAAACTATTCTCGTCATTCCAAGGCTTTAGACACCAATTCTGAGCTCTGTAAACATGAACTCTTAATATTTGAAAGCAAAGTCCCGTGAAAACGCCACCCGAAGTACCCGGAGTTGAAAATATAACCATTATTTTCGCATTTCACAGCTTTCCAAGGGAAACCTCCGTGATTGAATTAGACAGTAAATGTAGTAAGAATCTATTTACGTGTACTTGAGGTGTTTATTACACGTTCTTAATCATTTCTGGTAACTCTCATTGTGTATTTTAACAGTTTTACCACAATTAGACAGTTTGCTTAGAAGTATTTACTGGAACCGCCACCATTTTAACTGATTCACACAAAAAACACGCCAAAGCCAATCCTCCTAAATTGTAAACATAAAAACTATTCTCGTCATTCCAAGGCTTTAGACACCAAATCTGAGCTCAGTAAACATGAACTCTTAATAATTGAAAGCACAGTCCCGTGAAAGCGCCACCCAAAATACCCGGACTTGTAAACATTACCAGAATTACGTCATTTCACAGCTTTCCACTCGAAACTTCCGTGATTGAATTCGACAGTAAATGTAGTAAGAATCTATTTACGTGTACTTGAGGTGTTTATTACACGTTCTTAATCATTTCTGGTAACTCTCATTGTGTATTTTAACAGTTTTACCACAATTAGACAGTTTGCTTAGAAGTATTTACTGGAACCGCCACCATTTTAACTGATTCACACAAAGAAACGACAAAGCCAATCCTCCTAAATTGTAAACATAAAAACTATTCTCGTCATTCCAAGGCTTTAGACACCAATTCTGAGCTCTGTAAACATGAACTCTTAATATTTGAAAGCACAGTCCCGTGAAAACGCCACCAGAAGTACCCGTACTTGTAAACATTACCAGTATTTTCGTCATTTCACAGCTTTCCACTGGAAACCTCCGTGATTGAATTCGAAAGTAAAGGTAGAAAGAATCTATTTACGTGTACTTGAGGTGTTCATTACACGTTCTTAATCATTTCTGGGGACTATCATTGTGTATTTTAAGAGTTTAACCACAATTAGACAGTTTGCTTAGAAGTATTTACTGGAACTGCCACCATTTTAACTGCTTCACACAAAGAAACGCCAAAGCCAATCCTCCTAAATTGTAAACATAAAAACTATTCTCGTCATTCCAAGGCTTTAGACACCAAATCTGAGCTCTGTAAACATGAACTCTTAATAATTGAAAGCACAGTCCCGTGAAAACGCCACACAAAGTACCCCGACTTGTAAACATTACCAGAATTACGGCATTTCACAGCTTTCCACTCAAAACTTCCGTGATTGAATTCGACAGTAAATGTAGTAAGAATCTATTTACGTGTACTTGAGGTGTTTATTACACGTTCTTAATCATTTCTGGGAACTCTCATTGTGTATTTTAACAGTTTTACCACAATTAGACAGTTTGCTTAGAAGTATTTACTGGAACCGCCACCATTTTAACTGATTCACACAAAGAAACGACAAAGCCAATCCTCCTAAATTGTAAACATAAAAACTATTCTCGTCATTCCAAGGCTTTAGACACCAATTCTGAGCTCTGTAAACATGAACTCTTAATATTTGAAAGCAAAGTCCCGTGAAAACGCCACCAGAAGTACCCGTACTTGTAAACATTACCAGTATTTTCGTCATTTCACAGCTTTCCACTGGAAACCTCCGTGATTGAATTCGAAAGTAAAGGTAGAAAGAATCTATTTACGTGTACTTGAGGTGTTCATTACACGTTCTTAATCATTTCTGGGGACTATCATTGTGTATTTTAAGAGTTTAACCACAATTAGACAGTTTGCTTAGAAGTATTTACTGGAACTGCCACCATTTTAACTGCTTCACACAAAGAAACGACAAAGCCAATCCTCCTAAATTGTAAACATAAAAACTATTCTCGTCATTCCAAGGCTTTAGACACCAAATCTGAGCTCTGTAAACATGAACTCTTAATAATTGAAAGCACAGTCCCGTGAAAACGCCACACAAAGTACCCCGACTTGTAAACATTACCAGAATTACGGCATTTCACAGCTTTCCACTCGAAACCTCCGTGATTGAATTCGACAGTAAATGTAGTAAGAATCTATTTACAGGTCCTTGAGGTGTTTATTAAACGTTCTTAATCATTTCTGGGAACTCTCATTGTGTATTTTAACAGTTTTACCACAATTAGACAGTTTGCTTAGAAGTAGTTCCTGGAACCGTCACCATTTTAAATGATAGGCACAAAAAAGCGCCGAAGCCAATCCTCCTAAATTGTAAACATAAACAATATTATCCTCATTCCAAGGCTTTAGACACCAATTCTGAGCTCTGTAAACATGAACTCTTAATATTTGAAAGCACCGTCCCGTGAAAACGCCACCCGAAATACCCGGATTTTTAAATATAACCAGTATTTTCGTCATTTCACAGCTTTCCAAGGGAAACCTCCGTGATTGAATTCGACAGTAAATGTAGTAAGAATCTATTTACGTGTACTTGAGGTGTTCATTACACGTTCTTAATCATTTCTGGGGACTATCATTGTGTATTTTAAGAGTTTAACCACAATTAGACAGTTTGCTTAGAAGTATTTACTGGAACCGCCACCATTTTAACTGATTCACACAAAAAAAACGCCAAAGCCAATCCTCCTAAATTGTAAACATAAAAACTATTCTCGTCATTCCAAGGCTTTAGACACCAATTCTGAGCTCTGTAAACATGAACTCTTAATATTTGAAAGCACAGTCCCGTGAAAACGCCACCAGAAGTACCCGTACTTGTAAACATTACCAGTATTTTCGTCATTTCACAGCTTTCCACTGGAAACCTCCGTGATTGAATTCGAAAGTAAAGGTAGAAAGAATCTATTTACGTGTACTTGAGGTGTTCATTACACGTTCTTAATCATTTCTGGGGACTATCATTGTGTATTTTAAGAGTTTAACCACAATTAGACAGTTTGCTTAGAAGTATTTACTGGAACTGCCACCATTTTAACTGCTTCACACAAAGAAACGCCAAAGCCAATCCTCCTAAATTGTAAACATAAAAACTATTCTCGTCATTCCAAGGCTTTAGACACCAATTCTGAGCTCTGTAAACATGAACTCTTAATATTTGAAAGCAAAGTCCCGTGAAAACGCCACCCGAAGTACCCGGAGTTGAAAATATAACCATTATTTTCTCATTTCACAGCTTTCCAAGGGAAACCTCCGTGATTGAATTAGACAGTAAATGTAGTAAGAATCTATTTACGTGTACTTGAGGTGTTTATTACACGTTCTTAATCATTTCTGGTAACTCTCATTGTGTATTTTAACAGTTTTACCACAATTAGACAGTTTGCTTAGAAGTATTTACTGGAACCGCCACCATTTTAACTGATTCACACAAAAAACACGCCAAAGCCAATCCTCCTAAATTGTAAACATAAAAACTATTCTCGTCATTCCAAGGCTTTAGACACCAAATCTGAGCTCAGTAAACATGAACTCTTAATAATTGAAAGCACAGTCCCGTGAAAGCGCCACCCAAAATACCCGTACTTGTAAACATTACCAGAATTACGTCATTTCACAGCTTTCCACTCGAAACTTCCGTGATTGAATTCGACAGTAAATGTAGTAAGAATCTATTTACGTGTACTTGAGGTGTTTATTACACGTTCTTAATCATTTCTGGGAACTCTCATTGTGTATTTTAACAGTTTTACCACAATTAGACAGTTTGCTTAGAAGTATTTACTGGAACCGCCACCATTTTAACTGCTTCACACAAAGAAACGACAAAGCCAATCCTCCTAAATTGTAAACATAAAAACTATTCTCGTCATTCCAAGGCTTTAGACACCAATTCTGAGCTCTGTAAACATGAACTCTTAATATTTGAAAGCAAAGTCCCGTGAAAACGCCACCCGAAGTACCCGGAGTTGTAAATATAACCATTATTTTCGCATTTCACAGCTTTCCAAGGGAAACCTCCGTGATTGAATTAGACAGTAAATGTAGTAAGAATCTATTTACGTGTACGTGAGGTGTTTATTACACGTTCTTAATCATTTCTGGTAACTCTCATTGTGTATTTTAACAGTTTTACCACAATTAGACAGTTTGCTTAGAAGTATTTACTGGAACCGCCACCATTTTAACTGATTCACACAAAAAACACGCCAAAGCCAATCCTCCTAAATTGTAAACATAAAAACTATTCTCGTCATTCCAAGGCTTTAGACACCAAATCTGAGCTCAGTAAACATGAACTCTTAATAATTGAAAGCACAGTCCCGTGAAAGCGCCACCCAAAATACCCGGACTTGTAAACATTACCAGAATTACGTCATTTCACAGCTTTCCACTCGAAACTTCCGTGATTGAATTCGACAGTAAATGTAGTAAGAATCTATTTACGTGTACTTGAGGTGTTTATTACACGTTCTTAATCATTTCTGGGAACTCTCATTGTGTATTTTAACAGTTTTACCACAATTAGACAGTTTGCTTAGAAGTATTTACTGGAACCGCCACCATTTTAACTGCTTCACACAAAGAAACGACAAAGCCAATCCTCCTAAATTGTAAACATAAAAACTATTCTCGTCATTCCAAGGCTTTAGACACCAATTCTGAGCTCTGTAAACATGAACTCTTCATATTTGAAAGCACAGTCCCGTGAAAACGCCACCAGAAGTACCCGTACTTGTAAACATTACCAGTATTTTCGTCATTTCACAGCTTTCCACTGGAAACCTCCGTGATTGAATTCGAAAGTAAAGGTAGAAAGAATCTATTTACGTGTACTTGAGGTGTTCATTACACGTTCTTAATCATTTCTGGGGACTATCATTGTGTATTTTAAGAGTTTAACCACAATTAGACAGTTTGCTTAGAAGTATTTACTGGAACTGCCACCATTTTAACTGCTTCACACAAAGAAACGCCAAAGCCAATCCTCCTAAATTGTAAACATAAAAACTATTCTCGTCATTCCAAGGCTTTAGACACCAAATCTGAGCTCTGTAAACATGAACTCTTAATAATTGAAAGCACAGTCCCGTGAAAACGCCACACAAAGTACCCCGACTTGTAAACATTACCAGAATTACGGCATTTCACAGCTTTCCACTCGAAACTTCCGTGATTGAATTCGACAGTAAATGTAGTAAGAATCTATTTACGTGTACTTGAGGTGTTTATTACACGTTCTTAATCATTTCTGGGAACTCTCATTGTGTATTTTAACAGTTTTACCACAATTAGACAGTTTGCTTAGAAGTATTTACTGGAACCGCCACCATTTTAACTGATTCACACAAAGAAACGACAAAGCCAATCCTCCTAAATTGTAAACATAAAAACTATTCTCGTCATTCCAAGGCTTTAGACACCAATTCTGAGCTCTGTAAACATGAACTCTTAATATTTGAAAGCAAAGTCCCGTGAAAACGCCTCCAGAAGTACCCGTACTTGTAAACATTACCAGTATTTTCGTCATTTCACAGCTTTCCACTGGAAACCTCCGTGATTGAATTCGAAAGTAAAGGTAGAAAGAATCTATTTACGTGTACTTGAGGTGTTCATTACACGTTCTTAATCATTTCTGGGGACTATCATTGTGTATTTTAAGAGTTTAACCACAATTAGACAGTTTGCTTAGAAGTATTTACTGGAACTGCCACCATTTTAACTGCTTCACACAAAGAAACGACAAAGCCAATCCTCCTAAATTGTAAACATAAAAACTATTCTCGTCATTCCAAGGCTTTAGACACCAAATCTGAGCTCTGTAAACATGAACTCTTAATAATTGAAAGCACAGTCCCGTGAAAACGCCACACAAAGTACCCCGACTTGTAAACATTACCAGAATTACGGCATTTCACAGCTTTCCACTCGAAACCTCCGTGATTGAATTCGACAGTAAATGTAGTAAGAATCTATTTACAGGTCCTTGAGGTGTTTATTAAACGTTCTTAATCATTTCTGGGAACTCTCATTGTGTATTTTAACAGTTTTACCACAATTAGACAGTTTGCTTAGAAGTAGTTCCTGGAACCGTCACCATTTTAAATGATAGGCACAAAAAAGCGCCGAAGCCAATCCTCCTAAATTGTAAACATAAACAATATTCTCCTCATTCCAAGGCTTTAGACACCAATTCTGAGCTCTGTAAACATGAACTCTTAATATTTGAAAGCACCGTCCCGTGAAAACGCCACCCGAAATACCCGGATTTTTAAATATAACCAGTATTTTCGTCATTTCACAGCTTTCCAAGGGAAACCTCCGTGATTGAATTCGACAGTAAATGTAGTAAGAATCTATTTACGTGTACTTGAGGTGTTCATTACACGTTCTTAATCATTTCTGGGGACTATCATTGTGTATTTTAAGAGTTTAACCACAATTAGACAGTTTGCTTAGAAGTATTTACTGGAACCGCCACCATTTTAACTGATTCACACAAAAAAAACGCCAAAGCCAATCCTCCTAAATTGTAAACATAAAAACTATTCTCGTCATTCCAAGGCTTTAGACACCAATTCTGAGCTCTGTAAACATGAACTCTTAATATTTGAAAGCACAGTCCCGTGAAAACGCCACCAGAAGTACCCGTACTTGTAAACATTACCAGTATTTTCGTCATTTCACAGCTTTCCACTGGAAACCTCCGTGATTGAATTCGAAAGTAAAGGTAGAAAGAATCTATTTACGTGTACTTGAGGTGTTCATTACACGTTCTTAATCATTTCTGGGGACTATCATTGTGTATTTTAAGAGTTTAACCACAATTAGACAGTTTGCTTAGAAGTATTTACTGGAACTGCCACCATTTTAACTGCTTCACACAAAGAAACGCCAAAGCCAATCCTCCTAAATTGTAAACATAAAAACTATTCTCGTCATTCCAAGGCTTTAGACACCAATTCTGAGCTCTGTAAACATGAACTCTTAATATTTGAAAGCAAAGTCCCGTGAAAACGCCACCCGAAGTACCCGGAGTTGAAAATATAACCATTATTTTCGCATTTCACAGCTTTCCAAGGGAAACCTCCGTGATTGAATTAGACAGTAAATGTAGTAAGAATCTATTTACGTGTACTTGAGGTGTTTATTACACGTTCTTAATCATTTCTGGTAACTCTCATTGTGTATTTTAACAGTTTTACCACAATTAGACAGTTTGCTTAGAAGTATTTACTGGAACCGCCACCATTTTAACTGATTCACACAAAAAACACGCCAAAGCCAATCCTCCTAAATTGTAAACATAAAAACTATTCTCGTCATTCCAAGGCTTTAGACACCAAATCTGAGCTCAGTAAACATGAACTCTTAATAATTGAAAGCACAGTCCCGTGAAAGCGCCACCCAAAATACCCGTACTTGTAAACATTACCAGAATTACGTCATTTCACAGCTTTCCACTCGAAACTTCCGTGATTGAATTCGACAGTAAATGTAGTAAGAATCTATTTACGTGTACTTGAGGTGTTTATTACACGTTCTTAATCATTTCTGGGAACTCTCATTGTGTATTTTAACAGTTTTACCACAATTAGACAGTTTGCTTAGAAGTATTTACTGGAACCGCCACCATTTTAACTGATTCACACAAAGAAACGACAAAGCCAATCCTCCTAAATTGTAAACATAAAAACTATTCTCGTCATTCCAAGGCTTTAGACACCAATTCTGAGCTCTGTAAACATGAACTCTTAATATTTGAAAGCACAGTCCCGTGAAAAAGCCACCAGAAGTACCCGTACTTGTAAACATTACCAGTATTTTCGTCATTTCACAGCTTTCCACTGGAAACCTCCGTGATTGAATTCGAAAGTAAAGGTAGAAAGAATCTATTTACGTGTACTTGAGGTGTTCATTACACGTTCTTAATCATTTCTGGGGACTATCATTGTGTATTTTAAGAGTTTAACCACAATTAGACAGTTGGCTTAGAAGTATTTACTGGAACTGCCACCATTTTAACTGCTTCACACAAAGAAACGACAAAGCCAATCCTCCTAAATTGTAAACATAAAAACTATTCTCGTCATTCCAAGGCTTTAGACACCAAATCTGAGCTCTGTAAACATGAACTCTTAATAATTGAAAGCACAGTCCCGTGAAAACGCCACACAAAGTACCCCGACTTGTAAACATTACCAGAATTACGGCATTTCACAGCTTTCCACTCGAAACCTCCGTGATTGAATTCGACAGTAAATGTAGTAAGAATCTATTTACAGGTCCTTGAGGTGTTTATTAAACGTTCTTAATCATTTCTGGGAACTCTCATTGTGTATTTTAACAGTTTTACCACAATTAGACAGTTTGCTTAGAAGTAGTTCCTGGAACCGTCACCATTTTAAATGATAGGCTCAAAAAAGCGCCGAAGCCAATCCTCCTAAATTGTAAACATAAACAATATTCTCCTCATTCCAAGGCTTTAGACACCAATTCTGAGCTCTGTAAACATGAACTCTTAATATTTGAAAGCACCGTCCCGTGAAAACGCCACCCGAAATATCCGGAGTTTTAAATATAACCAGTATTTTCGTCATTTCACAGCTTTCCAAGGGAAACCTCCGTGATTGAATTCGACAGTAAATGTAGTAAGAATCTATTTACGTGTACTTGAGGTGTTTATTACACGTTCTTAATCATTTCTGGGAACTCTCATTGTGTATTTTAACAGTTTTACCACAATTAGACAGTTTGCTTAGAAGTATTTACTGGAACCGCCACCATTTTAACTGATTCACACAAAAAACACGCCAAAGCCAATCCTCCTAAATTGTAAACATAAAAACTATTCTCGTCATTCCAAGGCTTTAGACACCAAATCTGAGCTCAGTAAACATGAACTCTTAATAATTGAAAGCACAGTCCCGTGAAAGCGCCACCCAAAATACCCGTACTTGTAAACATTACCAGAATTACGTCATTTCACAGCTTTCCACTCGAAACTTCCGTGATTGAATTCGACAGTAAATGTAGTAAGAATCTATTTACGTGTACTTGAGGTGTTTATTACACGTTCTTAATCATTTCTGGGAACTCTCATTGTGTATTTTAACAGTTTTACCACAATTAGACAGTTTGCTTAGAAGTATTTACTGGAACCGCCACCATTTTAACTGCTTCACACAAAGAAACGACAAAGCCAATCCTCCTAAATTGTAAACATAAAAACTATTCTCGTCATTCCAAGGCTTTAGACACCAATTCTGAGCTCTGTAAACATGAACTCTTAATATTTGAAAGCACAGTCCCGTGAAAACGCCACCAGAAGTACCCGTACTTGTAAACATTACCAGTATTTTCGTCATTTCACAGCTTTCCACTGGAAACCTCCGTGATTGAATTCGAAAGTAAAGGTAGAAAGAATCTATTTACGTGTACTTGAGGTGTTCATTACACGTTCTTAATCATTTCTGGGGACTATCATTGTGTATTTTAAGAGTTTAACCACAATTAGACAGTTTGCTTAGAAGTAGTTCCTGGAACTACCACCATTTTAACTGCTTCACACAAAGAAACGACAAAGCCAATCCTCCTAAATTGTAAACATAAAAACTATTCTCGTCATTCCAAGGCTTTAGACACCAAATCTGAGCTCTGTAAACATGAACTCTTAATAATTGAAAGCACAGTCCCGTGAAAACGCCACACAAAGTACCCCGACTTGTAAACATTACCAGAATTACGGCATTTCACAGCTTTCCACTCGAAACCTCCGTGATTGAATTCGACAGTAAATGTAGTAAGAATCTATTTACAGGTCCTTGAGGTGTTTATTAAACGTTCTTAATCATTTCTGGGAACTCTCATTGTGTATTTTAACAGTTTTACCACAATTAGACAGTTTGCTTAGAAGTAGTTCCTGGAACCGTCACCATTTTAAATGATAGGCACAAAAAAGCGCCGAAGCCAATCCTCCTAAATTGTAAACATAAACAATATTCTCCTCATTCCAAGGCTTTAGACACCAATTCTGAGCTCTGTAAACATGAACTCTTAATATTTGAAAGCACCGTCCCGTGAAAACGCCACCCGAAATACCCGGATTTTTAAATATAACCAGTATTTTAGTCATTTCACAGCTTTCCAAGGGAAACCTCCGTGATTGAATTCGACAGTAAATGTAGTAAGAATCTATTTACGTGTACTTGAGGTGTTCATTACACGTTCTTAATCATTTCTGGGGACTATCATTGTGTATTTTAAGAGTTTAACCACAATTAGACAGTTTGCTTAGAAGTATTTACTGGAACGGCCACCATTTTAACTGATTCACACAAAAAAAACGCCAAAGCCAATCCTCCTAAATTGTAAACATAAAAACTATTCTCGTCATTCCAAGGCTTTAGACACCAATTCTGAGCTCTGTAAACATGAACTCTTAATATTTGAAAGCACAGTCCCGTGAAAACGCCACCAGAAGTACCCGTACTTGTAAACATTACCAGTATTTTCGTCATTTCACAGCTTTCCACTGGAAACCTCCGTGATTGAATTCGAAAGTAAAGGTAGAAAGAATCTATTTACGTGTACTTGAGGTGTTCATTACACGTTCTTAATCATTTCTGGGGACTATCATTGTGTATTTTAAGAGTTTAACCACAATTAGACAGTTTGCTTAGAAGTATTTACTGGAACTGCCACCATTTTAACTGCTTCACACAAAGAAACGCCAAAGCCAATCCTCCTAAATTGTAAACATAAAAACTATTCTCGTCATTCCAAGGCTTTAGACACCAATTCTGAGCTCTGTAAACATGAACTCTTAATATTTGAAAGCAAAGTCCCGTGAAAACGCCACCCGAAGTACCCGGAGTTGAAAATATAACCATTATTTTCGCATTTCACAGCTTTCCAAGGGAAACCTCCGTGATTGAATTAGACAGTAAATGTAGTAAGAATCTATTTACGTGTACTTGAGGTGTTTATTACACGTTCTTAATCATTTCTGGTAACTCTCATTGTGTATTTTAACAGTTTTACCACAATTAGACAGTTTGCTTAGAAGTATTTACTGGAACCGCCACCATTTTAACTGATTCACACAAAAAACACGCCAAAGCCAATCCTCCTAAATTGTAAACATAAAAACTATTCTCGTCATTCCAAGGCTTTAGACACCAAATCTGAGCTCTGTAAACATGAACTCTTAATAATTGAAAGCACAGTCCCGTGAAAACGCCACACAAAGTACCCCGACTTGTAAACATTACCAGAATTACGGCATTTCACAGCTTTCCACTCGAAACCTCCGTGATTGAATTCGACAGTAAAGGTAGAAAGAATCTATTTACGTGTACTTGAGGTGTTCATTACACGTTCTTAATCATTTCTGGGGACTATCATTGTGTATTTTAAGAGTTTAACCACAATTAGACAGTTTGCTTAGAAGTATTTACTGGAACCGCCACCATTTTAACTGATTCACACAAAAAAAACGCCAAAGCCAATCCTCCTAAATTGTAAACATAAAAACTATTCTCGTCATTCCAAGGCTTTAGACACCAATTCTGAGCTCTGTAAACATGAACTCTTAATATTTGAAAGCACAGTCCCGTGAAAACGCCACCAGAAGTACCCGTACTTGTAAACATTACCAGTATTTTCGTCATTTCACAGCTTTCCACTGGAAACCTCCGTGATTGAATTCGAAAGTAAAGGTAGAAAGAATCTATTTACGTGTACTTGAGGTGTTCATTACACGTTCTTAATCATTTCTGGGGACTATCATTGTGTATTTTAAGAGTTTAACCACAATTAGACAGTTTGCTTAGAAGTATTTACTGGAACTGCCACCATTTTAACTGCTTCACACAAAGAAACGCCAAAGCCAATCCTCCTAAATTGTAAACATAAAAACTATTCTCGTCATTCCAAGGCTTTAGACACCAATTCTGAGCTCTGTAAACATGAACTCTTAATATTTGAAAGCACCGTCCCGTGAAAACGCCACCCGAAGTACCCGGAGTTGAAAATATAACCATTATTTTCGCATTTCACAGCTTTCCAAGGGAAACCTCCGTGATTGAATTAGACAGTAAATGTAGTAAGAATCTATTTACGTGTACTTGAGGTGTTTATTACACGTTCTTAATCATTTCTGGTAACTCTCATTGTGTATTTTAACAGTTTTACCACAATTAGACAGTTTGCTTAGAAGTATTTACTGGAACCGCCACCATTTTAACTGATTCACACAAAAAACACGCCAAAGCCAATCCTCCTAAATTGTAAACATAAAAACTATTCTCGTCATTCCAAGGCTTTAGACACCAAATCTGAGCTCAGTAAACATGAACTCTTAATAATTGAAAGCACAGTCCCGTGAAAGCGCCACCCAAAATACCCGTACTTGTAAACATTACCAGAATTACGTCATTTCACAGCTTTCCACTCGAAACTTCCGTGATTGAATTCGACAGTAAATGTAGTAAGAATCTATTTACGTGTACTTGAGGTGTTTATTACACGTTCTTAATCATTTCTGGGAACTCTCATTGTGTATTTTAACAGTTTTACCACAATTAGACAGTTTGCTTAGAAGTATTTACTGGAACCGCCACCATTTTAACTGCTTCACACAAAGAAACGACAAAGCCAATCCTCCTAAATTGTAAACATAAAAACTATTCTCGTCATTCCAAGGCTTTAGACACCAATTCTGAGCTCTGTAAACATGAACTCTTAATATTTGAAAGCACAGTCCCGTGAAAACGCCACCAGAAGTACCCGTACTTGTAAACATTACCAGTATTTTCGTCATTTCACAGCTTTCCACTGGAAACCTCCGTGATTGAATTCGAAAGTAAAGGTAGAAAGAATCTATTTACGTGTACTTGAGGTGTTCATTACACGTTCTTAATCATTTCTGGGGACTATCATTGTGTATTTTAAGAGTTTAACCACAATTAGACAGTTTGCTTAGAAGTAGTTCCTGGAACTACCACCATTTTAACTGCTTCACACAAAGAAACGACAAAGCCAATCCTCCTAAATTGTAAACATAAAAACTATTCTCGTCATTCCAAGGCTTTAGACACCAAATCTGAGCTCTGTAAACATGAACTCTTAATAATTGAAAGCACAGTCCCGTGAAAACGCCACACAAAGTACCCCGACTTGTAAACATTACCAGAATTACGGCATTTCACAGCTTTCCACTCGAAACCTCCGTGATTGAATTCGACAGTAAATGTAGTAAGAATCTATTTACAGGTCCTTGAGGTGTTTATTAAACGTTCTTAATCATTTCTGGGAACTCTCATTGTGTATTTTAACAGTTTTACCACAATTAGACAGTTTGCTTAGAAGTAGTTCCTGGAACCGTCACCATTTTAAATGATAGGCACAAAAAAGCGCCGAAGCCAATCCTCCTAAATTGTAAACATAAACAATATTCTCCTCATTCCAAGGCTTTAGACACCAATTCTGAGCTCTGTAAACATGAACTCTTAATATTTGAAAGCACCGTCCCGTGAAAACGCCACCCGAAATACCCGGATTTTTAAATATAACCAGTATTTTCGTCATTTCACAGCTTTCCAAGGGAAACCTCCGTGATTGAATTCGACAGTAAATGTAGTAAGAATCTATTTACGTGTACTTGAGGTGTTCATTACACGTTCTTAATCATTTCTGGGGACTATCATTGTGTATTTTAAGAGTTTAACCACAATTAGACAGTTTGCTTAGAAGTATTTACTGGAACGGCCACCATTTTAACTGATTCACACAAAAAAAACGCCAAAGCCAATCCTCCTAAATTGTAAACATAAAAACTATTCTCGTCATTCCAAGGCTTTAGACACCAATTCTGAGCTCTGTAAACATGAACTCTTAATATTTGAAAGCACAGTCCCGTGAAAACGCCACCAGAAGTACCCGTACTTGTAAACATTACCAGTATTTTCGTCATTTCACAGCTTTCCACTGGAAACCTCCGTGATTGAATTCGAAAGTAAAGGTAGAAAGAATCTATTTACGTGTACTTGAGGTGTTCATTACACGTTCTTAATCATTTCTGGGGACTATCATTGTGTATTTTAAGAGTTTAACCACAATTAGACAGTTTGCTTAGAAGTATTTACTGGAACTGCCACCATTTTAACTGCTTCACACAAAGAAACGCCAAAGCCAATCCTCCTAAATTGTAAACATAAAAACTCTTCTCGTCATTCCAAGGCTTTAGACACCAATTCTGAGCTCTGTAAACATGAACTCTTAATATTTGAAAGCAAAGTCCCGTGAAAACGCCACCCGAAGTACCCGGAGTTGAAAATATAACCATTATTTTCGCATTTCACAGCTTTCCAAGGGAAACCTCCGTGATTGAATTAGACAGTAAATGTAGTAAGAATCTATTTACGTGTACTTGAGGTGTTTATTACACGTTCTTAATCATTTCTGGTAACTCTCATTGTGTATTTTAACAGTTTTACCACAATTAGACAGTTTGCTTAGAAGTATTTACTGGAACCGCCACCATTTTAACTGATTCACACAAAAAACACGCCAAAGCCAATCCTCCTAAATTGTAAACATAAAAACTATTCTCGTCATTCCAAGGCTTTAGACACCAAATCTGAGCTCAGTAACATGAACTCTTAATAATTGAAAGCACAGTCCCATGAAAGCGCCACCCAAAATACCCGTACTTGTAAACATTACCAGAATTACGTCATTTCACAGCTTTCCACTCGAAACTTCCGTGATTGAATTCGACAGTAAATGTAGTAAGAATCTATTTACGTGTACTTGAGGTGTTTATTACACGTTCTTAATCATTTCTGGGAACTCTCATTGTGTATTTTAACAGTTTTACCACAATTAGACAGTTTGCTTAGAAGTATTTACTGGAACCGCCACCATTTTAACTGATTCACACAAAGAAACGACAAAGCCAATCCTCCTAAATTGTAAACATAAAAACTATTCTCGTCATTCCAAGGCTTTAGACACCAATTCTGAGCTCTGTAAACATGAACTCTTAATATTTGAAAGCACAGTCCCGTGAAAACGCCACACAAAGTACCCCGACTTGTAAACATTACCAGTATTTTCGTCATTTCACAGCTTTCCACTGGAAACCTCCGTGATTGAATTCGAAAGTAAAGGTAGAAAGAATCTATTTACGTGTACTTGAGGTGTTCATTACACGTTCTTAATCATTTCTGGGGACTATCATTGTGTATTTTAAGAGTTTAACCACAATTAGACAGTTTGCTTAGATGTATTTACTGGAACTGCCACCATTTTAACTGCTTCACACAAAGAAACGACAAAGCCAATCCTCCTAAATTGTAAACATAAAAACTATTCTCGTCATTCCAAGGCTTTAGACACCAAATCTGAGCTCTGTAAACATGAACTCTTAATAATTGAAAGCACAGTCCCGTGAAAACGCCACACAAAGTACCCCGACTTGTAAACATTACCAGAATTACGGCATTTCACAGCTTTCCACTCGAAACCTCCGTGATTGAATTCGACAGTAAAGGTAGAAAGAATCTATTTACGTGTACTTGAGGTGTTCATTACACGTTCTTAATCATTTCTGGGGACTATCATTGTGTATTTTAAGAGTTTAACCACAATTAGACAGTTTGCTTAGAAGTATTTACTGGAACCGCCACCATTTTAACTGATTCACACAAAAAACACGCCAAAGCCAATCCTCCTAAATTGTAAACATAAAAACTATTCTCGTCATTCCAAGGCTTTAGACACCAAATCTGAGCTCAGTAAACATGAACTCTTAATAATTGAAAGCACAGTCCCGTGAAAGCGCCACCCAAAATACCCGTACTTGTAAACATTACCAGAATTACGTCATTTCACAGCTTTCCACTCGAAACTTCCGTGATTGAATTCGACAGTAAATGTAGTAAGAATCTATTTACGTGTACTTGAGGTGTTTATTACACGTTCTTAATCATTTCTGGGAACTCTCATTGTGTATTTTAACAGTTTTACCACAATTAGACAGTTTGCTTAGAAGTATTTACTGGAACCGCCACCATTTTAACTGATTCACACAAAGAAACGACAAAGCCAATCCTCCTAAATTGTAAACATAAAAACTATTCTCGTCATTCCAAGGCTTTAGACACCAATTCTGAGCTCTGTAAACATGAACTCTTAATATTTGAAAGCACAGTCCCGTGAAAACGCCACCAGAAGTACCCGTACTTGTAAACATTACCAGTATTTTCGTCATTTCACAGCTTTCCACTGGAAACCTCCGTGATTGAATTCGAAAGTAAAGGTAGAAAGAATCTATTTACGTGTACTTGAGGTGTTCATTACACGTTCTTAATCATTTCTGGGGACTATCATTGTGTATTTTAAGAGTTTAACCACAATTAGACAGTTGGCTTAGAAGTATTTACTGGAACTGCCACCATTTTAACTGCTTCACACAAAGAAACGACAAAGCCAATCCTCCTAAATTGTAAACATAAAAACTATTCTCGTCATTCCAAGGCTTTAGACACCAAATCTGAGCTCTGTAAACATGAACTCTTAATAATTGAAAGCACAGTCCCGTGAAAACGCCACACAAAGTACCCCGACTTGTAAACATTACCAGAATTACGGCATTTCACAGCTTTCCACTCGAAACCTCCGTGATTGAATTCGACAGTAAATGTAGTAAGAATCTATTTACAGGTCCTTGAGGTGTTTATTAAACGTTCTTAATCATTTCTGGGAACTCTCATTGTGTATTTTAACAGTTTTACCACAATTAGACAGTTTGCTTAGAAGTAGTTCCTGGAACCGTCACCATTTTAAATGATAGGCACAAAAAAGCGCCGAAGCCAATCCTCCTAAATTGTAAACATAAACAATATTCTCCTCATTCCAAGGCTTTAGACACCAATTCTGAGCTCTGTAAACATGAACTCTTAATATTTGAAAGCACCGTCCCGTGAAAACGCCACCCGAAATATCCGGAGTTTTAAATATAACCAGTATTTTCGTCATTTCACAGCTTTCCAAGGGAAACCTCCGTGATTGAATTCGACAGTAAATGTAGTAAGAATCTATTTACGTGTACTTGAGGTGTTCATTACACGTTCTTAATCATTTCTGGGGACTATCATTGTGTATTTTAAGAGTTTAACCACAATTAGACAGTTTGCTTAGAAGTATTTACTGGAACCGCCACCATTTTAACTGATTCACACAAAAAAAACGCCAAAGCCAATCCTCCTAAATTGTAAACATAAAAACTATTCTCGTCATTCCAAGGCTTTAGACACCAATTCTGAGCTCTGTAAACATGAACTCTTAATATTTGAAAGCACAGTCCCGTGAAAACGCCACCAGAAGTACCCGTACTTGTAAACATTACCAGTATTTTCGTCATTTCACAGCTTTCCACTGGAAACCTCCGTGATTGAATTCGAAAGTAAAGGTAGAAAGAATCTATTTACGTGTACTTGAGGTGTTCATTACACGTTCTTAATCATTTCTGGGGACTATCATTGTGTATTTTAAGAGTTTAACCACAATTAGACAGTTTGCTTAGAAGTATTTACTGGAACCGCCACCATTTTAACTGCTTCACACAAAGAAACGCCAAAGCCAATCCTCCTAAATTGTAAACATAAAAACTATTCTCGTCATTCCAAGGCTTTAGACACCAATTCTGAGCTCTGTAAACATGAACTCTTAATATTTGAAAGCAAAGTCCCGTGAAAACGCCACCCGAAGTACCCGGAGTTGAAAATATAACCATTATTTTCGCATTTCACAGCTTTCCAAGGGAAACCTCCGTGATTGAATTAGACAGTAAATGTAGTAAGAATCTATTTACGTGTACTTGAGGTGTTTATTACACGTTCTTAATCATTTCTGGTAACTCTCATTGTGTATTTTAACAGTTTTACCACAATTAGACAGTTTGCTTAGAAGTATTTACTGGAACCGCCACCATTTTAACTGATTCACACAAAAAACACGCCAAAGCCAATCCTCCTAAATTGTAAACATAAAAACTATTCTCGTCATTCCAAGGCTTTAGACACCAAATCTTAGCTCAGTAAACATGAACTCTTAATAATTGAAAGCACAGTCCCGTGAAAGCGCCACCCAAAATACCCGTACTTGTAAACATTACCAGAATTACGTCATTTCACAGCTTTCCACTCGAAACTTCCGTGATTGAATTCGACAGTAAATGTAGTAAGAATCTATTTACGTGTACTTGAGGTGTTTATTACACGTTCTTAATCATTTCTGGGAACTCTCATTGTGTATTTTAACAGTTTTACCACAATTAGACAGTTTGCTTAGAAGTATTTACTGGAACCGCCACCATTTTAACTGCTTCACACAAAGAAACGACAAAGCCAATCCTCCTAAATTGTAAACATAAAAACTATTCTCATCATTCCAAGGCTTTAGACACCAATTCTGAGCTCTGTAAACATGAACTCTTAATATTTGAAAGCACAGTCCCGTGAAAACGCCACCAGAAGTACCCGTACTTGTAAACATTACCAGTATTTTCGTCATTTCACAGCTTTCCACTGGAAACCTCCGTGATTGAATTCGAAAGTAAAGGTAGAAAGAATCTATTTACGTGTACTTGAGGTGTTCATTACACGTTCTTAATCATTTCTGGGGACTATCATTGTGTATTTTAAGAGTTTAACCACAATTAGACAGTTTGCTTAGAAGTAGTTCCTGGAACTACCACCATTTTAACTGCTTCACACAAAGAAACGACAAAGCCAATCCTCCTAAATTGTAAACATAAAAACTATTCTCGTCATTCCAAGGCTTTAGACACCAAATCTGAGCTCTGTAAACATGAACTCTTAATAATTGAAAGCACAGTCCCGTGAAAACGCCACACAAAGTACCCCGACTTGTAAACATTACCAGAATTACGGCATTTCACAGCTTTCCACTCGAAACCTCCGTGATTGAATTCGACAGTAAATGTAGTAAGAATCTATTTACAGGTCCTTGAGGTGTTTATTAAACGTTCTTAATCATTTCTGGGAACTCTCATTGTGTATTTTAACAGTTTTACCACAATTAGACAGTTTGCTTAGAAGTAGTTCCTGGAACCGTCACCATTTTAAATGATAGGCACAAAAAAGCGCCGAAGCCAATCCTCCTAAATTGTAAACATAAACAATATTCTCCTCATTCCAAGGCTTTAGACACCAATTCTGAGCTCTGTAAACATGAACTCTTAATATTTGAAAGCACCGTCCCGTGAAAACGCCACCCGAAATACCCGGATTTTTAAATATAACCAGTATTTTAGTCATTTCACAGCTTTCCAAGGGAAACCTCCGTGATTGAATTCGACAGTAAATGTAGTAAGAATCTATTTACGTGTACTTGAGGTGTTCATTACACGTTCTTAATCATTTCTGGGGACTATCATTGTGTATTTTAAGAGTTTAACCACAATTAGACAGTTTGCTTAGAAGTATTTACTGGAACCGCCACCATTTTAACTGATTCACACAAAAAAAACGCCAAAGCCAATCCTCCTAAATTGTAAACATAAAAACTATTCTCGTCATTCCAAGGCTTTAGACACCAATTCTGAGCTCTGTAAACATGAACTCTTAATATTTGAAAGCACAGTCCCGTGAAAACGCCACCAGAAGTACCCGTACTTGTAAACATTACCAGTATTTTCGTCATTTCACAGCTTTCCACTGGAAACCTCCGTGATTGAATTCGAAAGTAAAGGTAGAAAGAATCTATTTACGTGTACTTGAGGTGTTCATTACACGTTCTTAATCATTTCTGGGGACTATCATTGTGTATTTTAAGAGTTTAACCACAATTAGACAGTTTGCTTAGAAGTATTTACTGGAACTGCCACCATTTTAACTGCTTCACACAAAGAAACGCCAAAGCCAATCCTCCTAAATTGTAAACATAAAAACTCTTCTCGTCATTCCAAGGCTTTAGACACCAATTCTGAGCTCTGTAAACATGAACTCTTAATATTTGAAAGCAAAGTCCCGTGAAAACGCCACCCGAAGTACCCGGAGTTGAAAATATAACCATTATTTTCGCATTTCACAGCTTTCCAAGGGAAACCTCCGTGATTGAATTAGACAGTAAATGTAGTAAGAATCTATTTACGTGTACTTGAGGTGTTTATTACACGTTCTTAATCATTTCTGGGAACTCTCATTGTGTATTTTAACAGTTTTACCACAATTAGACAGTTTGCTTAGAAGTATTTACTGGAACCGCCACCATTTTAACTGATTCACACAAAGAAACGACAAAGCCAATCCTCCTAAATTGTAAACATAAAAACTATTCTCGTCATTCCAAGGCTTTAGACACCAATTCTGAGCTCTGTAAACATGAACTCTTAATATTTGAAAGCACAGTCCCGTGAAAACGCCACCAGAAGTACCCGTACTTGTAAACATTACCAGTATTTTCGTCATTTCACAGCTTTCCACTGGAAACCTCCGTGATTGAATTCGAAAGTAAAGGTAGAAAGAATCTATTTACGTGTACTTGAGGTGTTCATTACACGTTCTTAATCATTTCTGGGGACTATCATTGTGTATTTTAAGAGTTTAACCACAATTAGACAGTTGGCTTAGAAGTATTTACTGGAACTGCCACCATTTTAACTGCTTCACACAAAGAAACGACAAAGCCAATCCTCCTAAATTGTAAACATAAAAACTATTCTCGTCATTCCAAGGCTTTAGACACCAAATCTGAGCTCTGTAAACATGAACTCTTAATAATTGAAAGCACAGTCCCGTGAAAACGCCACACAAAGTACCCCGACTTGTAAACATTACCAGAATTACGGCATTTCACAGCTTTCCACTCGAAACCTCCGTGATTGAATTCGACAGTAAATGTAGTAAGAATCTATTTACAGGTCCTTGAGGTGTTTATTAAACGTTCTTAATCATTTCTGGGAACTCTCATTGTGTATTTTAACAGTTTTACCACAATTAGACAGTTTGCTTAGAAGTAGTTCCTGGAACCGTCACCATTTTAAATGATAGGCACAAAAAAGCGCCGAAGCCAATCCTCCTAAATTGTAAACATAAACAATATTCTCCTCATTCCAAGGCTTTAGACACCAATTCTGAGCTCTGTAAACATGAACTCTTAATATTTGAAAGCACAGTCCCGTGAAAACGCCACCAGAAGTACCCGTACTTGTAAACATTACCAGTATTTTCGTCATTTCACAGCTTTCCACTGGAAACCTCCGTGATTGAATTCGAAAGTAAAGGTAGAAAGAATCTATTTACGTGTACTTGAGGTGTTCATTACACGTTCTTAATCATTTCTGGGGACTATCATTGTGTATTTTAAGAGTTTAACCACAATTAGACAGTTGGCTTAGAAGTATTTACTGGAACTGCCACCATTTTAACTGCTTCACACAAAGAAACGACAAAGCCAATCCTCCTAAATTGTAAACATAAAAACTATTCTCGTCATTCCAAGGCTTTAGACACCAAATCTGAGCTCTGTAAACATGAACTCTTAATAATTGAAAGCACAGTCCCGTGAAAACGCCACACAAAGTACCCCGACTTGTAAACATTACCAGAATTACGGCATTTCACAGCTTTCCACTCGAAACCTCCGTGATTGAATTCGACAGTAAATGTAGTAAGAATCTATTTACAGGTCCTTGAGGTGTTTATTAAACGTTCTTAATCATTTCTGGGAACTCTCATTGTGTATTTTAACAGTTTTACCACAATTAGACAGTTTGCTTAGAAGTAGTTCCTGGAACCGTCACCATTTTAAATGATAGGCACAAAAAAGCGCCGAAGCCAATCCTCCTAAATTGTAAACATAAACAATATTCTCCTCATTCCAAGGCTTTAGACACCAATTCTGAGCTCTGTAAACATGAACTCTTAATATTTGAAAGCACAGTCCCGTGAAAACGCCACCAGAAGTACCCGTACTTGTAAACATTACCAGTATTTTCGTCATTTCACAGCTTTCCACTGGAAACCTCCGTGATTGAATTCGAAAGTAAAGGTAGAAAGAATCTATTTACGTGTACTTGAGGTGTTCATTACACGTTCTTAATCATTTCTGGGGACTATCATTGTGTATTTTAAGAGTTTAACCACAATTAGACAGTTTGCTTAGAAGTAGTTCCTGGAACTACCACCATTTTAACTGCTTCACACAAAGAAACGACAAAGCCAATCCTCCTAAATTGTAAACATAAAAACTATTCTCGTCATTCCAAGGCTTTAGACACCAAATCTGAGCTCTGTAAACATGAACTCTTAATAATTGAAAGCACAGTCCCGTGAAAACGCCACACAAAGTACCCCGACTTGTAAACATTACCAGAATTACGGCATTTCACAGCTTTCCACTCGAAACCTCCGTGATTGAATTCGACAGTAAATGTAGTAAGAATCTATTTACAGGTCCTTGAGGTGTTTATTAAACGTTCTTAATCATTTCTGGGAACTCTCATTGTGTATTTTAACAGTTTTACCACAATTAGACAGTTTGCTTAGAAGTAGTTCCTGGAACCGTCACCATTTTAAATGATAGGCACAAAAAAGCGCCGAAGCCAATCCTCCTAAATTGTAAACATAAACAATATTCTCCTCATTCCAAGGCTTTAGACACCAATTCTGAGCTCTGTAAACATGAACTCTTAATATTTGAAAGCACCGTCCCGTGAAAACGCCACCCGAAATACCCGGATTTTTAAATATAACCAGTATTTTCGTCATTTCACAGCTTTCCAAGGGAAACCTCCGTGATTGAATTCGACAGTAAATGTAGTAAGAATCTATTTACGTGTACTTGAGGTGTTCATTACACGTTCTTAATCATTTCTGGGGACTATCATTGTGTATTTTAAGAGTTTAACCACAATTAGACAGTTTGCTTAGAAGTATTTACTGGAACGGCCACCATTTTAACTGATTCACACAAAAAAAACGCCAAAGCCAATCCTCCTAAATTGTAAACATAAAAACTATTCTCGTCATTCCAAGGCTTTAGACACCAATTCTGAGCTCTGTAAACATGAACTCTTAATATTTGAAAGCACAGTCCCGTGAAAACGCCACCAGAAGTACCCGTACTTGTAAACATTACCAGTATTTTCGTCATTTCACAGCTTTCCACTGGAAACCTCCGTGATTGAATTCGAAAGTAAAGGTAGAAAGAATCTATTTACGTGTACTTGAGGTGTTCATTACACGTTCTTAATCATTTCTGGGGACTATCATTGTGTATTTTAAGAGTTTAACCACAATTAGACAGTTTGCTTAGAAGTATTTACTGGAACTGCCACCATTTTAACTGCTTCACACAAAGAAACGCCAAAGCCAATCCTCCTAAATTGTAAACATAAAAACTCTTCTCGTCATTCCAAGGCTTTAGACACCAATTCTGAGCTCTGTAAACATGAACTCTTAATATTTGAAAGCAAAGTCCCGTGAAAACGCCACCCGAAGTACCCGGAGTTGAAAATATAACCATTATTTTCGCATTTCACAGCTTTCCAAGGGAAACCTCCGTGATTGAATTAGACAGTAAATGTAGTAAGAATCTATTTACGTGTACTTGAGGTGTTTATTACACGTTCTTAATCATTTCTGGTAACTCTCATTGTGTATTTTAACAGTTTTACCACAATTAGACAGTTTGCTTAGAAGTATTTACTGGAACCGCCACCATTTTAACTGATTCACACAAAAAACACGCCAAAGCCAATCCTCCTAAATTGTAAACATAAAAACTATTCTCGTCATTCCAAGGCTTTAGACACCAAATCTGAGCTCAGTAACATGAACTCTTAATAATTGAAAGCACAGTCCCATGAAAGCGCCACCCAAAATACCCGTACTTGTAAACATTACCAGAATTACGTCATTTCACAGCTTTCCACTCGAAACTTCCGTGATTGAATTCGACAGTAAATGTAGTAAGAATCTATTTACGTGTACTTGAGGTGTTTATTACACGTTCTTAATCATTTCTGGGAACTCTCATTGTGTATTTTAACAGTTTTACCACAATTAGACAGTTTGCTTAGAAGTATTTACTGGAACCGCCACCATTTTAACTGATTCACACAAAGAAACGACAAAGCCAATCCTCCTAAATTGTAAACATAAAAACTATTCTCGTCATTCCAAGGCTTTAGACACCAATTCTGAGCTCTGTAAACATGAACTCTTAATATTTGAAAGCACAGTCCCGTGAAAACGCCACACAAAGTACCCCGACTTGTAAACATTACCAGTATTTTCGTCATTTCACAGCTTTCCACTGGAAACCTCCGTGATTGAATTCGAAAGTAAAGGTAGAAAGAATCTATTTACGTGTACTTGAGGTGTTCATTACACGTTCTTAATCATTTCTGGGGACTATCATTGTGTATTTTAAGAGTTTAACCACAATTAGACAGTTTGCTTAGATGTATTTACTGGAACTGCCACCATTTTAACTGCTTCACACAAAGAAACGACAAAGCCAATCCTCCTAAATTGTAAACATAAAAACTATTCTCGTCATTCCAAGGCTTTAGACACCAAATCTGAGCTCTGTAAACATGAACTCTTAATAATTGAAAGCACAGTCCCGTGAAAACGCCACACAAAGTACCCCGACTTGTAAACATTACCAGAATTACGGCATTTCACAGCTTTCCACTCGAAACCTCCGTGATTGAATTCGACAGTAAAGGTAGAAAGAATCTATTTACGTGTACTTGAGGTGTTCATTACACGTTCTTAATCATTTCTGGGGACTATCATTGTGTATTTTAAGAGTTTAACCACAATTAGACAGTTTGCTTAGAAGTATTTACTGGAACCGCCACCATTTTAACTGATTCACACAAAAAAAACGCCAAAGCCAATCCTCCTAAATTGTAAACATAAAAACTATTCTCGTCATTCCAAGGCTTTAGACACCAATTCTGAGCTCTGTAAACATGAACTCTTAATATTTGAAAGCACAGTCCCGTGAAAACGCCACCAGAAGTACCCGTACTTGTAAACATTACCAGTATTTTCGTCATTTCACAGCTTTCCACTGGAAACCTCCGTGATTGAATTCGAAAGTAAAGGTAGAAAGAATCTATTTACGTGTACTTGAGGTGTTCATTACACGTTCTTAATCATTTCTGGGGACTATCATTGTGTATTTTAAGAGTTTAACCACAATTAGACAGTTTGCTTAGAAGTATTTACTGGAACTGCCACCATTTTAACTGCTTCACACAAAGAAACGCCAAAGCCAATCCTCCTAAATTGTAAACATAAAAACTATTCTCGTCATTCCAAGGCTTTAGACACCAATTCTGAGCTCTGTAAACATGAACTCTTAATATTTGAAAGCACCGTCCCGTGAAAACGCCACCCGAAGTACCCGGAGTTGAAAATATAACCATTATTTTCGCATTTCACAGCTTTCCAAGGGAAACCTCCGTGATTGAATTAGACAGTAAATGTAGTAAGAATCTATTTACGTGTACTTGAGGTGTTTATTACACGTTCTTAATCATTTCTGGTAACTCTCATTGTGTATTTTAACAGTTTTACCACAATTAGACAGTTTGCTTAGAAGTATTTACTGGAACCGCCACCATTTTAACTGATTCACACAAAAAACACGCCAAAGCCAATCCTCCTAAATTGTAAACATAAAAACTATTCTCGTCATTCCAAGGCTTTAGACACCAAATCTGAGCTCAGTAAACATGAACTCTTAATAATTGAAAGCACAGTCCCGTGAAAGCGCCACCCAAAATACCCGTACTTGTAAACATTACCAGAATTACGTCATTTCACAGCTTTCCACTCGAAACTTCCGTGATTGAATTCGACAGTAAATGTAGTAAGAATCTATTTACGTGTACTTGAGGTGTTTATTACACGTTCTTAATCATTTCTGGGAACTCTCATTGTGTATTTTAACAGTTTTACCACAATTAGACAGTTTGCTTAGAAGTATTTACTGGAACCGCCACCATTTTAACTGATTCACACAAAGAAACGACAAAGCCAATCCTCCTAAATTGTAAACATAAAAACTATTCTCGTCATTCCAAGGCTTTAGACACCAATTCTGAGCTCTGTAAACATGAACTCTTAATATTTGAAAGCACAGTCCCGTGAAAACGCCACCAGAAGTACCCGTACTTGTAAACATTACCAGTATTTTCGTCATTTCACAGCTTTCCACTGGAAACCTCCGTGATTGAATTCGAAAGTAAAGGTAGAAAGAATCTATTTACGTGTACTTGAGGTGTTCATTACACGTTCTTAATCATTTCTGGGGACTATCATTGTGTATTTTAAGAGTTTAACCACAATTAGACAGTTGGCTTAGAAGTATTTACTGGAACTGCCACCATTTTAACTGCTTCACACAAAGAAACGACAAAGCCAATCCTCCTAAATTGTAAACATAAAAACTATTCTCGTCATTCCAAGGCTTTAGACACCAAATCTGAGCTCTGTAAACATGAACTCTTAATAATTGAAAGCACAGTCCCGTGAAAACGCCACACAAAGTACCCCGACTTGTAAACATTACCAGAATTACGGCATTTCACAGCTTTCCACTCGAAACCTCCGTGATTGAATTCGACAGTAAATGTAGTAAGAATCTATTTACAGGTCCTTGAGGTGTTTATTAAACGTTCTTAATCATTTCTGGGAACTCTCATTGTGTATTTTAACAGTTTTACCACAATTAGACAGTTTGCTTAGAAGTAGTTCCTGGAACCGTCACCATTTTAAATGATAGGCACAAAAAAGCGCCGAAGCCAATCCTCCTAAATTGTAAACATAAACAATATTCTCCTCATTCCAAGGCTTTAGACACCAATTCTGAGCTCTGTAAACATGAACTCTTAATATTTGAAAGCACCGTCCCGTGAAAACGCCACCCGAAATATCCGGAGTTTTAAATATAACCAGTATTTTCGTCATTTCACAGCTTTCCAAGGGAAACCTCCGTGATTGAATTCGACAGTAAATGTAGTAAGAATCTATTTACGTGTACTTGAGGTGTTCATTACACGTTCTTAATCATTTCTGGGGACTATCATTGTGTATTTTAAGAGTTTAACCACAATTAGACAGTTTGCTTAGAAGTATTTACTGGAACCGCCACCATTTTAACTGATTCACACAAAAAAAACGCCAAAGCCAATCCTCCTAAATTGTAAACATAAAAACTATTCTCGTCATTCCAAGGCTTTAGACACCAATTCTGAGCTCTGTAAACATGAACTCTTAATATTTGAAAGCACAGTCCCGTGAAAACGCCACCAGAAGTACCCGTACTTGTAAACATTACCAGTATTTTCGTCATTTCACAGCTTTCCACTGGAAACCTCCGTGATTGAATTCGAAAGTAAAGGTAGAAAGAATCTATTTACGTGTACTTGAGGTGTTCATTACACGTTCTTAATCATTTCTGGGGACTATCATTGTGTATTTTAAGAGTTTAACCACAATTAGACAGTTTGCTTAGAAGTATTTACTGGAACCGCCACCATTTTAACTGCTTCACACAAAGAAACGCCAAAGCCAATCCTCCTAAATTGTAAACATAAAAACTATTCTCGTCATTCCAAGGCTTTAGACACCAATTCTGAGCTCTGTAAACATGAACTCTTAATATTTGAAAGCAAAGTCCCGTGAAAACGCCACCCGAAGTACCCGGAGTTGAAAATATAACCATTATTTTCGCATTTCACAGCTTTCCAAGGGAAACCTCCGTGATTGAATTAGACAGTAAATGTAGTAAGAATCTATTTACGTGTACTTGAGGTGTTTATTACACGTTCTTAATCATTTCTGGTAACTCTCATTGTGTATTTTAACAGTTTTACCACAATTAGACAGTTTGCTTAGAAGTATTTACTGGAACCGCCACCATTTTAACTGATTCACACAAAAAACACGCCAAAGCCAATCCTCCTAAATTGTAAACATAAAAACTATTCTCGTCATTCCAAGGCTTTAGACACCAAATCTTAGCTCAGTAAACATGAACTCTTAATAATTGAAAGCACAGTCCCGTGAAAGCGCCACCCAAAATACCCGTACTTGTAAACATTACCAGAATTACGTCATTTCACAGCTTTCCACTCGAAACTTCCGTGATTGAATTCGACAGTAAATGTAGTAAGAATCTATTTACGTGTACTTGAGGTGTTTATTACACGTTCTTAATCATTTCTGGGAACTCTCATTGTGTATTTTAACAGTTTTACCACAATTAGACAGTTTGCTTAGAAGTATTTACTGGAACCGCCACCATTTTAACTGCTTCACACAAAGAAACGACAAAGCCAATCCTCCTAAATTGTAAACATAAAAACTATTCTCATCATTCCAAGGCTTTAGACACCAATTCTGAGCTCTGTAAACATGAACTCTTAATATTTGAAAGCACAGTCCCGTGAAAACGCCACCAGAAGTACCCGTACTTGTAAACATTACCAGTATTTTCGTCATTTCACAGCTTTCCACTGGAAACCTCCGTGATTGAATTCGAAAGTAAAGGTAGAAAGAATCTATTTACGTGTACTTGAGGTGTTCATTACACGTTCTTAATCATTTCTGGGGACTATCATTGTGTATTTTAAGAGTTTAACCACAATTAGACAGTTTGCTTAGAAGTAGTTCCTGGAACTACCACCATTTTAACTGCTTCACACAAAGAAACGACAAAGCCAATCCTCCTAAATTGTAAACATAAAAACTATTCTCGTCATTCCAAGGCTTTAGACACCAAATCTGAGCTCTGTAAACATGAACTCTTAATAATTGAAAGCACAGTCCCGTGAAAACGCCACACAAAGTACCCCGACTTGTAAACATTACCAGAATTACGGCATTTCACAGCTTTCCACTCGAAACCTCCGTGATTGAATTCGACAGTAAATGTAGTAAGAATCTATTTACAGGTCCTTGAGGTGTTTATTAAACGTTCTTAATCATTTCTGGGAACTCTCATTGTGTATTTTAACAGTTTTACCACAATTAGACAGTTTGCTTAGAAGTAGTTCCTGGAACCGTCACCATTTTAAATGATAGGCACAAAAAAGCGCCGAAGCCAATCCTCCTAAATTGTAAACATAAACAATATTCTCCTCATTCCAAGGCTTTAGACACCAATTCTGAGCTCTGTAAACATGAACTCTTAATATTTGAAAGCACCGTCCCGTGAAAACGCCACCCGAAATACCCGGATTTTTAAATATAACCAGTATTTTAGTCATTTCACAGCTTTCCAAGGGAAACCTCCGTGATTGAATTCGACAGTAAATGTAGTAAGAATCTATTTACGTGTACTTGAGGTGTTCATTACACGTTCTTAATCATTTCTGGGGACTATCATTGTGTATTTTAAGAGTTTAACCACAATTAGACAGTTTGCTTAGAAGTATTTACTGGAACCGCCACCATTTTAACTGATTCACACAAAAAAAACGCCAAAGCCAATCCTCCTAAATTGTAAACATAAAAACTATTCTCGTCATTCCAAGGCTTTAGACACCAATTCTGAGCTCTGTAAACATGAACTCTTAATATTTGAAAGCACAGTCCCGTGAAAACGCCACCAGAAGTACCCGTACTTGTAAACATTACCAGTATTTTCGTCATTTCACAGCTTTCCACTGGAAACCTCCGTGATTGAATTCGAAAGTAAAGGTAGAAAGAATCTATTTACGTGTACTTGAGGTGTTCATTACACGTTCTTAATCATTTCTGGGGACTATCATTGTGTATTTTAAGAGTTTAACCACAATTAGACAGTTTGCTTAGAAGTATTTACTGGAACTGCCACCATTTTAACTGCTTCACACAAAGAAACGCCAAAGCCAATCCTCCTAAATTGTAAACATAAAAACTCTTCTCGTCATTCCAAGGCTTTAGACACCAATTCTGAGCTCTGTAAACATGAACTCTTAATATTTGAAAGCAAAGTCCCGTGAAAACGCCACCCGAAGTACCCGGAGTTGAAAATATAACCATTATTTTCGCATTTCACAGCTTTCCAAGGGAAACCTCCGTGATTGAATTAGACAGTAAATGTAGTAAGAATCTATTTACGTGTACTTGAGGTGTTTATTACACGTTCTTAATCATTTCTGGGAACTCTCATTGTGTATTTTAACAGTTTTACCACAATTAGACAGTTTGCTTAGAAGTATTTACTGGAACCGCCACCATTTTAACTGATTCACACAAAGAAACGACAAAGCCAATCCTCCTAAATTGTAAACATAAAAACTATTCTCGTCATTCCAAGGCTTTAGACACCAATTCTGAGCTCTGTAAACATGAACTCTTAATATTTGAAAGCACAGTCCCGTGAAAACGCCACCAGAAGTACCCGTACTTGTAAACATTACCAGTATTTTCGTCATTTCACAGCTTTCCACTGGAAACCTCCGTGATTGAATTCGAAAGTAAAGGTAGAAAGAATCTATTTACGTGTACTTGAGGTGTTCATTACACGTTCTTAATCATTTCTGGGGACTATCATTGTGTATTTTAAGAGTTTAACCACAATTAGACAGTTGGCTTAGAAGTATTTACTGGAACTGCCACCATTTTAACTGCTTCACACAAAGAAACGACAAAGCCAATCCTCCTAAATTGTAAACATAAAAACTATTCTCGTCATTCCAAGGCTTTAGACACCAAATCTGAGCTCTGTAAACATGAACTCTTAATAATTGAAAGCACAGTCCCGTGAAAACGCCACACAAAGTACCCCGACTTGTAAACATTACCAGAATTACGGCATTTCACAGCTTTCCACTCGAAACCTCCGTGATTGAATTCGACAGTAAATGTAGTAAGAATCTATTTACAGGTCCTTGAGGTGTTTATTAAACGTTCTTAATCATTTCTGGGAACTCTCATTGTGTATTTTAACAGTTTTACCACAATTAGACAGTTTGCTTAGAAGTAGTTCCTGGAACCGTCACCATTTTAAATGATAGGCACAAAAAAGCGCCGAAGCCAATCCTCCTAAATTGTAAACATAAACAATATTCTCCTCATTCCAAGGCTTTAGACACCAATTCTGAGCTCTGTAAACATGAACTCTTAATATTTGAAAGCACCGTCCCGTGAAAACGCCACCCGAAATATCCGGAGTTTTAAATATAACCAGTATTTTCGTCATTTCACAGCTTTCCAAGGGAAACCTCCGTGATTGAATTCGACAGTAAATGTAGTAAGAATCTATTTACGTGTACTTGAGGTGTTCATTACACGTTCTTAATCATTTCTGGGGACTATCATTGTGTATTTTAAGAGTTTAACCACAATTAGACAGTTTGCTTAGAAGTATTTACTGGAACCGCCACCATTTTAACTGATTCACACAAAAAAAACGCCAAAGCCAATCCTCCTAAATTGTAAACATAAAAACTATTCTCGTCATTCCAAGGCTTTAGACACCAATTCTGAGCTCTGTAAACATGAACTCTTAATATTTGAAAGCACAGTCCCGTGAAAACGCCACCAGAAGTACCCGTACTTGTAAACATTACCAGTATTTTCGTCATTTCACAGCTTTCCACTGGAAACCTCCGTGATTGAATTCGAAAGTAAAGGTAGAAAGAATCTATTTACGTGTACTTGAGGTGTTCATTACACGTTCTTAATCATTTCTGGGGACTATCATTGTGTATTTTAAGAGTTTAACCACAATTAGACAGTTTGCTTAGAAGTATTTACTGGAACTGCCACCATTTTAACTGCTTCACACAAAGAAACGCCAAAGCCAATCCTCCTAAATTGTAAACATAAAAACTATTCTCGTCATTCCAAGGCTTTAGACACCAATTCTGAGCTCTGTAAACATGAACTCTTAATATTTGAAAGCAAAGTCCCGTGAAAACGCCACCCGAAGTACCCGGAGTTGAAAATATAACCATTATTTTCGCATTTCACAGCTTTCCAAGGGAAACCTCCGTGATTGAATTAGACAGTAAATGTAGTAAGAATCTATTTACGTGTACTTGAGGTGTTTATTACACGTTCTTAATCATTTCTGGTAACTCTCATTGTGTATTTTAACAGTTTTACCACAATTAGACAGTTTGCTTAGAAGTATTTACTGGAACCGCCACCATTTTAACTGATTCACACAAAAAACACGCCAAAGCCAATCCTCCTAAATTGTAAACATAAAAACTATTCTCGTCATTCCAAGGCTTTAGACACCAAATCTGAGCTCAGTAAACATGAACTCTTAATAATTGAAAGCACAGTCCCGTGAAAGCGCCACCCAAAATACCCGTACTTGTAAACATTACCAGAATTACGTCATTTCACAGCTTTCCACTCGAAACTTCCGTGATTGAATTCGACAGTAAATGTAGTAAGAATCTATTTACGTGTACTTGAGGTGTTTATTACACGTTCTTAATCATTTCTGGGAACTCTCATTGTGTATTTTAACAGTTTTACCACAATTAAACAGTTTGCTTAGAAGTATTTACTGGAACCGCCACCATTTTAACTGCTTCACACAAAGAAACGACAAAGCCAATCCTCCTAAATTGTAAACATAAAAACTATTCTCGTCATTCCAAGGCTTTAGACACCAATTCTGAGCTCTGTAAACATGAACTCTTAATATTTGAAAGCACAGTCCCGTGAAAACGCCACCAGAAGTACCCGTACTTGTAAACATTACCAGTATTTTCGTCATTTCACAGCTTTCCACTGGAAACCTCCGTGATTGAATTCGAAAGTAAAGGTAGAAAGAATCTATTTACGTGTACTTGAGGTGTTCATTACACGTTCTTAATCATTTCTGGGGACTATCATTGTGTATTTTAAGAGTTTAACCACAATTAGACAGTTTGCTTAGAAGTAATTCCTGGAACTACCACCATTTTAACTGCTTCACACAAAGAAACGACAAAGCCAATCCTCCTAAATTGTAAACATAAAAACTATTCTCGTCATTCCAAGGCTTTAGACACCAAATCTGAGCTCTGTAAACATGAACTCTTAATAATTGAAAGCACAGTCCCGTGAAAACGCCACACAAAGTACCCCGACTTGTAAACATTACCAGAATTACGGCATTTCACAGCTTTCCACTCGAAACCTCCGTGATTGAATTCGACAGTAAATGTAGTAAGAATCTATTTACAGGTCCTTGAGGTGTTTATTAAACGTTCTTAATCATTTCTGGGAACTCTCATTGTGTATTTTAACAGTTTTACCACAATTAGACAGTTTGCTTAGAAGTAGTTCCTGGAACCGTCACCATTTTAAATGATAGGCACAAAAAAGCGCCGAAGCCAATCCTCCTAAATTGTAAACATAAACAATATTCTCCTCATTCCAAGGCTTTAGACACCAATTCTGAGCTCTGTAAACATGAACTCTTAATATTTGAAAGCACCGTCCCGTGAAAACGCCACCCGAAATACCCGGATTTTTAAATATAACCAGTATTTTAGTCATTTCACAGCTTTCCAAGGGAAACCTCCGTGATTGAATTCGACAGTAAATGTAGTAAGAATCTATTTACGTGTACTTGAGGTGTTCATTACACGTTCTTAATCATTTCTGGGGACTATCATTGTGTATTTTAAGAGTTTAACCACAATTAGACAGTTTGCTTAGAAGTATTTACTGGAACCGCCACCATTTTAACTGATTCACACAAAAAAAACGCCAAAGCCAATCCTCCTAAATTGTAAACATAAAAACTATTCTCGTCATTCCAAGGCTTTAGACACCAATTCTGAGCTCTGTAAACATGAACTCTTAATATTTGAAAGCACAGTCCCGTGAAAACGCCACCAGAAGTACCCGTACTTGTAAACATTACCAGTATTTTCGTCATTTCACAGCTTTCCACTGGAAACCTCCGTGATTGAATTCGAAAGTAAAGGTAGAAAGAATCTATTTACGTGTACTTGAGGTGTTCATTACACGTTCTTAATCATTTCTGGGGACTATCATTGTGTATTTTAAGAGTTTAACCACAATTAGACAGTTTGCTTAGAAGTATTTACTGGAACTGCCACCATTTTAACTGCTTCACACAAAGAAACGCCAAAGCCAATCCTCCTAAATTGTAAACATAAAAACTCTTCTCGTCATTCCAAGGCTTTAGACACCAATTCTGAGCTCTGTAAACATGAACTCTTAATATTTGAAAGCAAAGTCCCGTGAAAACGCCACCCGAAGTACCCGGAGTTGAAAATATAACCATTATTTTCGCATTTCACAGCTTTCCAAGGGAAACCTCCGTGATTGAATTAGACAGTAAATGTAGTAAGAATCTATTTACGTGTACTTGAGGTGTTTATTACACGTTCTTAATCATTTCTGGGAACTCTCATTGTGTATTTTAACAGTTTTACCACAATTAGACAGTTTGCTTAGAAGTATTTACTGGAACCGCCACCATTTTAACTGATTCACACAAAAAACACGCCAAAGCCAATCCTCCTAAATTGTAAACATAAAAACTATTCTCGTCATTCCAAGGCTTTAGACACCAAATCTGAGCTCAGTAAACATGAACTCTTAATAATTGAAAGCACAGTCCCGTGAAAGCGCCACCCAAAATACCCGTACTTGTAAACATTACCAGAATTACGTCATTTCACAGCTTTCCACTCGAAACTTCCGTGATTGAATTCGACAGTAAATGTAGTAAGAATCTATTTACGTGTACTTGAGGTGTTTATTACACGTTCTTAATCATTTCTGGGAACTCTCATTGTGTATTTTAACAGTTTTACCACAATTAGACAGTTTGCTTAGAAGTATTTACTGGAACCGCCACCATTTTAACTGATTCACACAAAGAAACGACAAAGCCAATCCTCCTAAATTGTAAACATAAAAACTATTCTCGTCATTCCAAGGCTTTAGACACCAATTCTGAGCTCTGTAAACATGAACTCTTAATATTTGAAAGCACAGTCCCGTGAAAACGCCACCAGAAGTACCCGTACTTGTAAACATTACCAGTATTTTCGTCATTTCACAGCTTTCCACTGGAAACCTCCGTGATTGAATTCGAAAGTAAAGGTAGAAAGAATCTATTTACGTGTACTTGAGGTGTTCATTACACGTTCTTAATCATTTCTGGGGACTATCATTGTGTATTTTAAGAGTTTAACCACAATTAGACAGTTTGCTTAGATGTATTTACTGGAACTGCCACCATTTTAACTGCTTCACACAAAGAAACGACAAAGCCAATCCTACTAAATTGTAAACATAAAAACTATTCTCGTCATTCCAAGGCTTTAGACACCAAATCTGAGCTCTGTAAACATGAACTCTTAATAATTGAAAGCACAGTCCCGTGAAAACGCCACACAAAGTACCCCGACTTGTAAACATTACCAGAATTACGGCATTTCACAGCTTTCCACTCGAAACCTCCGTGATTGAATTCGACAGTAAATGTAGTAAGAATCTATTTACAGGTCCTTGAGGTGTTTATTAAACGTTCTTAATCATTTCTGGGAACTCTCATTGTGTATTTTAACAGTTTTACCACAATTAGACAGTTTGCTTAGAAGTAGTTCCTGGAACCGTCACCATTTTAAATGATAGGCACAAAAAAGCGCCGAAGCCAATCCTCCTAAATTGTAAACATAAACAATATTCTCCTCATTCCAAGGCTTTAGACACCAATTCTGAGCTCTGTAAACATGAACTCTTAATATTTGAAAGCACCGTCCCGTGAAAACGCCACCCGAAATACCCGGAGTTTTAAATATAACCAGTATTTTCGTCATTTCACAGCTTTCCAAGGGAAACCTCCGTGATTGAATTCGACAGTAAATGTAGTAAGAATCTATTTACGTGTACTTGAGGTGTTCATTACACGTTCTTAATCATTTCTGGGGACTATCATTGTGTATTTTAAGAGTTTAACCACAATTAGACAGTTTGCTTAGAAGTATTTACTGGAACCGCCACCATTTTAACTGATTCACACAAAAAAAACGCCAAAGCCAATCCTCCTAAATTGTAAACATAAAAACTATTCTCGTCATTCCAAGGCTTTAGACACCAAATCTGAGCTCAGTAAACATGAACTCTTAATAATTGAAAGCACAGTCCCGTGAAAGCGCCACCCAAAATACCCGGACTTGTAAACATTACCAGAATTACGTCATTTCACAGCTTTCCACTCGAAACTTCCGTGATTGAATTCGACAGTAAATGTAGTAAGAATCTATTTACGTGTACTTGAGGTGTTTATTACACGTTCTTAATCATTTCTGGGAACTCTCATTGTGTATTTTAACAGTTTTACCACAATTAGACAGTTTGCTTAGAAGTATTTACTGGAACCGCCACCATTTTAACTGATTCACACAAAGAAACGACAAAGCCAATCCTCCTAAATTGTAAACATAAAAACTATTCTCGTCATTCCAAGGCTTTAGACACCAATTCTGAGCTCTGTAAACATGAACTCTTAATATTTGAAAGCACAGTCCCGTGAAAACGCCACCAGAAGTACCCGTACTTGTAAACATTACCAGTATTTTCGTCATTTCACAGCTTTCCACTGGAAACCTCCGTGATTGAATTCGAAAGTAAAGGTAGAAAGAATCTATTTACGTGTACTTGAGGTGTTCATTACACGTTCTTAATCATTTCTGGGGACTATCATTGTGTATTTTAAGAGTTTAACCACAATTAGACAGTTTGCTTAGAAGTATTTACTGGAACTGCCACCATTTTAACTGCTTCACACAAAGAAACGACAAAGCCAATCCTCCTAAATTGTAAACATAAAAACTATTCTCGTCATTCCAAGGCTTTAGACACCAAATCTGAGCTCTGTAAACATGAACTCTTAATAATTGAAAGCACAGTCCCGTGAAAACGCCACACAAAGTACCCCGACTTGTAAACATTACCAGAATTACGGCATTTCACAGCTTTCCACTCGAAACCTCCGTGATTGAATTCGACAGTAAATGTAGTAAGAATCTATTTACAGGTCCTTGAGGTGTTTATTAAACGTTCTTAATCATTTCTGGGAACTCTCATTGTGTATTTTAACAGTTTTACCACAATTAGACAGTTTGCTTAGAAGTAGTTCCTGGAACCGTCACCATTTTAAATGATAGGCACAAAAAAGCGCCGAAGCCAATCCTCCTAAATTGTAAACATAAACAATATTCTCCTCATTCCAAGGCTTTAGACACCAATTCTGAGCTCTGTAAACATGAACTCTTAATATTTGAAAGCACCGTCCCGTGAAAACGCCACCCGAAATACCCGGAGTTTTAAATATAACCAGTATTTTCGTCATTTCACAGCTTTCCAAGGGAAACCTCCGTGATTGAATTCGACAGTAAATGTAGTAAGAATCTATTTACGTGTACTTGAGGTGTTCATTACACGTTCTTAATCATTTCTGGGGACTATCATTGTGTATTTTAAGAGTTTAACCACAATTAGACAGTTTGCTTAGAAGTATTTACTGGAACCGCCACCATTTTAACTGATTCACACAAAGAAAAACGCCAAAGCCAATCCTCCTAAATTGTAAACATAAAAACTATTCTCGTCATTCCAAGGCTTTAGACACCAACTCTGAGCTCTGTAAACATGAACTCTTAATATTTGAAAGCAAAGTCCCGTGAAAACGCCACCAGAAGTACCCGTACTTGTAAACATTACCAGTATTTTCGTCATTTCACAGCTTTCCACTGGAAACCTCCATGATTGAATTCGAAAGTAAAGGTAGAAAGAATCTATTTACGTGTACTTGAGGTGTTCATTACACGTTCTTAATCATTTCTGGTAACTCTCATTGTGTATTTTAACAGTTTTACCACAATTAGACAGTTTGCTTAGAAGTATTTACTGGAACCGCCACCATTTTAACTGATTCACACAAAAAACACGCCAAAGCCAATCCTCCTAAATTGTAAACATAAAAACTATTCTCGTCATTCCAAGGCTTTAGACACCAATTCTGAGCTCAGTAAACATGAACTCTTAATAATTGAAAGCAAAGTCCCGTGAAAACGCCACCCGAAGTACCCGGAGTTGTAAATATAACCATTATTTTCGCATTTCACAGCTTTCCAAGGGAAACCTCCGTGATTGAATTAGACAGTAAATGTAGTAAGAATCTATTTACGTGTACTTGAGGTGTTTATTACACGTTCTTAATCATTTCTGGTAACTCTCATTGTGTATTTTAACAGTTTTACCACAATTAGACAGTTTGCTTAGAAGTATTTACTGGAACCGCCACCATTTTAACTGATTCACACAAAAAACACGCCAAAGCCAATCCTCCTAAATTGTAAACATAAAAACTATTCTCGTCATTCCAAGGCTTTAGACACCAAATCTGAGCTCAGTAAACATGAACTCTTAATAATTGAAAGCACAGTCCCGTGAAAGCGCCACCCAAAATACCCGGACTTGTAAACATTACCAGAATTACGTCATTTCACAGCTTTCCACTCGAAACTTCCGTGATTGAATTCGACAGTAAATGTAGTAAGAATCTATTTACGTGTACTTGAGGTGTTTATTACACGTTCTTAATCATTTCTGGTAACTCTCATTGTGTATTTTAACAGTTTTACCACAATTAGACAGTTTGCTTAGAAGTATTTACTGGAACCGCCACCATTTTAACTGATTCACACAAAGAAACGACAAAGCCAATCCTCCTAAATTGTAAACATAAAAACTATTCTCGTCATTCCAAGGCTTTAGACACCAAATCTGAGCTCTGTAAACATGAACTCTTAATAATTGAAAGCACAGTCCCGTGAAAACGCCACACAAAGTACCCCGACTTGTAAACATTACCAGAATTACGGCATTTCACAGCTTTCCACTCGAAACCTCCGTGATTGAATTCGACAGTAAATGTAGTAAGAATCTATTTACAGGTCCTTGAGGTGTTTATTAAACGTTCTTAATCATTTCTGGGAACTCTCATTGTGTATTTTAACAGTTTTACCACAATTAGACAGTTTGCTTAGAAGTAGTTCCTGGAACCGTCACCATTTTAAATGATAGGCACAAAAAAGCGCCGAAGCCAATCCTCCTAAATTGTAAACATAAACAATATTCTCCTCATTCCAAGGCTTTAGACACCAATTCTGAGCTCTGTAAACATGAACTCTTAATATTTGAAAGCACCGTCCCGTGAAAACGCCACCCGAAATACCCGGAGTTTTAAATATAACCAGTATTTTCGTCATTTCACAGCTTTCCAAGGGAAACCTCCGTGATTGAATTCGACAGTAAATGTAGTAAGAATCTATTTACGTGTACTTGAGGTGTTCATTACACGTTCTTAATCATTTCTGGGGACTATCATTGTGTATTTTAAGAGTTTAACCACAATTAGACAGTTTGCTTAGAAGTATTTACTGGAACCGCCACCATTTTAACTGATTCACACAAAAAAAAACGCCAAAGCCAATCCTCCTAAATTGTAAACATAAAAACTATTCTCGTCATTCCAAGGCTTTAGACACCAACTCTGAGCTCTGTAAACATGAACTCTTAATATTTGAAAGCACAGTCCCGTGAAAACGCCACCAGAAGTACCCGTACTTGTAAACATTACCAGTATTTTCGTCATTTCACAGCTTTCCACTGGAAACCTCCATGATTGAATTCGAAAGTAAAGGTAGAAAGAATCTATTTACGTGTACTTGAGGTGTTCATTACACGTTCTTAATCATTTCTGGGGACTATCATTGTGTATTTTAAGAGTTTAACCACAATTAGACAGTTTGCTTAGAAGTATTTACTGGAACTGCCACCATTTTAACTGCTTCACACAAAGAAACGCCAAAGCCAATCCTCCTAAATTGTAAACATAAAAACTATTCTCGTCATTCCAAGGCTTTAGACACCAAATCTGAGCTCTGTAAACATGAACTCTTAATAATTGAAAGCACAGTCCCGTGAAAACGCCACCCAAAGTACCCGGACTTGTAAACATTCCCAGAATTACGGCATTTCACAGCTTTCCACTCGAAACCTCCGTGATTGAATTCGACAGTAAATGTAGTAAGAATCTATTTACAGGTCCTTGAGGTGTTTATTAAACGTTCTTAATCATTTCTGGGAACTCTCATTGTGTATTTTAACAGTTTTACCACAATTAGACAGTTTGCTTAGAAGTAGTTCCTGGAACCGTCACCATTTTAAATGATACGCACAAAAAAGCGCCGAAGCCAATCCTCCAAAATTGTAAACATAAACAATATTCTCCTCATTCCAAGGCTTTAGACACCAATTCTGAGCTCTGTAAACATGAACTCTTAATATTTGAAAGCACCGTCCCGTGAAAACGCCTCCAGAAGTACCCGGAGTTGTAAATATAACCAGTATTTTCGTCATTTCACAGCTTTCCAAGGGAAACCTCCGTGATTGAATTCGACAGTAAATGTAGTAAGAATCTATTTACGTGTACTTGAGGTGTTTATTACACGTTCTTAATCATTTCTGGTAACTCTCATTGTGTATTTTAACAGTTTTACCACAATTAGACAGTTTGCTTAGAAGTATTTACTGGAACCGCCACCATTTTAACTGATTCACAAAAAGAAACGCCAAAGCCAATCCTCCTAAATTGTAAACATAAAAACTATTCTCGTCATTCCAAGGCTTTAGACACCAATTCTGAGCTCTGTAAACATGAACTCTTAATATTTGAAAGCAAAGTCCCGTGAAAACGCCACCCGAAGTACCCGGAGTTGAAAATATAACCATTATTTTCGCATTTCACAGCTTTCCAAGGGAAACCTCCGTGATTGAATTAGACAGTAAATGTAGTAAGAATCTATTTACGTGTACTTGAGGTGTTTATTACACGTTCTTAATCATTTCTGGTAACTCTCATTGTGTATTTTAACAGTTTTACCACAATTAGACAGTTTGCTTAGAAGTATTTACTGGAACCGCCACCATTTTAACTGATTCACACAAAAAACACGCCAAAGCCAATCCTCCTAAATTGTAAACATAAAAACTATTCTCGTCATTCCAAGGCTTTAGACACCAAATCTGAGCTCAGTAAACATGAACTCTTAATAATTGAAAGCACAGTCCCGTGAAAGCGCCACCCAAAATACCCGGACTTGTAAACATTACCAGAATTACGTCATTTCACAGCTTTCCACTCGAAACTTCCGTGATTGAATTCGACAGTAAATGTAGTAAGAATCTATTTACGTGTACTTGAGGTGTTTATTACACGTTCTTAATCATTTCTGGTAACTCTCATTGTGTATTTTAACAGTTTTACCACAATTAGACAGTTTGCTTAGAAGTATTTACTGGAACCGCCACCATTTTAACTGATTCACACAAAGAAACGACAAAGCCAATCCTCCTAAATTGTAAACATAAAAACTATTCTCGTCATTCCAAGGCTTTAGACACCAATTCTGAGCTCTGTAAACATGAACTCTTAATATTTGAAAGCACAGTCCCGTGAAAACGCCACCAGAAGTACCCGTACTTGTAAACATTACCAGTATTTTCGTCATTTCACAGCTTTCCACTGGAAACCTCCGTGATTGAATTCGAAAGTAAAGGTAGAAAGAATCTATTTACGTGTACTTGAGGTGTTCATTACACGTTCTTAATCATTTCTGGGGACTATCATTGTGTATTTTAAGAGTTTAACCACAATTAGACAGTTTGCTTAGAAGTATTTACTGGAACTGCCACCATTTTAACTGCTTCACACAAAGAAACGACAAAGCCAATCCTCCTAAATTGTAAACATAAAAACTATTCTCGTCATTCCAAGGCTTTAGACACCAAATCTGAGCTCTGTAAACATGAACTCTTAATAATTGAAAGCACAGTCCCGTGAAAACGCCACACAAAGTACCCCGACTTGTAAACATTACCAGAATTACGGCATTTCACAGCTTTCCACTCGAAACCTCCGTGATTGAATTCGACAGTAAATGTAGTAAGAATCTATTTACAGGTCCTTGAGGTGTTTATTAAACGTTCTTAATCATTTCTGGGAACTCTCATTGTATATTTTAACAGTTTTACCACAATTAGACAGTTTGCTTAGAAGTAGTTCCTGGAACCGTCACCATATTAAATGATAGGCACAAAAAAGCGCCGAAGCCAATCCTCCTAAATTGTAAACATAAACAATATTCTCCTCATTCCAAGGCTTTAGACACCAATTCTGAGCTCTGTAAACATGAACTCTTAATATTTGAAAGCACCGTCCCGTTAAACGCCACCCGAAATACCCGGAGTTTTAAATATAACCAGTATTTTCGTCATTTCACAGCTTTCCAAGGGAAACCTCCGTGATTGAATTCGACAGTAAATGTAGTAAGAATCTATTTACGTGTACTTGAGGTGTTCATTACACGTTCTTAATCATTTCTGGGGACTATCATTGTGTATTTTAAGAGTTTAACCACAATTAGACAGTTTGCTTAGAAGTATTTACTGGAACCGCCACCATTTTAACTGATTCACACAAAAAAAACGCCAAAGCCAATCCTCCTAAATTGTAAACATAAAAACTATTCTCGTCATTCCAAGGCTTTAGACACCAATTCTGAGCTCTGTAAACATGAACTCTTAATATTTGAAAGCACAGTCCCGTGAAAACGCCACCAGAAGTACCCGTACTTGTAAATATTACCAGTATTTTCGTCATTTCACAGCTTTCCACTGGAAACCTCCGTGATTGAATTCGAAAGTAAAGGTAGAAAGAATCTATTTACGTGTACTTGAGGTGTTCATTACACGTTCTTAATCATTTCTGGGGACTATCATTGTGTATTTTAAGAGTTTAACCACAATTAGACAGTTTGCTTAGAGGTATTTACTGGAACTGCCACCATTTTAACTGCTTCACACAAAGAAACGCCAAAGCCAATCCTCCTAAATTGTAAACATAAAAACTATTCTCGTCATTCCAAGGCTTTAGACACCAATTCTGAGCTCTGTAAACATGAACTCTTAATATTTGAAAGCAAAGTCCCGTGAAAACGCCACCCGAAGTACCCGGAGTTGTAAATATAACCATTATTTTCGCATTTCACAGCTTTCCAAGGGAAACCTCCGTGATTGAATTAGACAGTAAATGTAGTAAGAATCTATTTACGTGTACTTGAGGTGTTTATTACACGTTCTTAATCATTTCTGGTAACTCTCATTGTGTATTTTAACAGTTTTACCACAATTAGACAGTTTGCTTAGAAGTATTTACTGGAACCGCCACCATTTTAACTGATTCACACAAAAAACACGCCAAAGCCAATCCTCCTAAATTGTAAACATAAAAACTATTCTCGTCATTCCAAGGCTTTAGACACCAAATCTGAGCTCAGTAAACATGAACTCTTAATAATTGAAAGCACAGTCCCGTGAAAGCGCCACCCAAAATACCCGGACTTGTAAACATTACCAGAATTACGGCATTTCACAGCTTTCCACTCGAAACTTCCGTGATTGAATTCGACAGTAAATGTAGTAAGAATCTATTTACGTGTACTTGAGGTGTTTATTACACGTTCTTAATCATTTCTGGTAACTCTCATTGTGTATTTTAACAGTTTTACCACAATTAGACAGTTTGCTTAGAAGTATTTACTGGAACCGCCACCATTTTAACTGATTCACACAAAGAAACGACAAAGCCAATCCTCCTAAATTGTAAACATAAAAACTATTCTCGTCATTCCAAGGCTTTAGACACCAATTCTGAGCTCTGTAAACATGAACTCTTAATATTTGAAAGCACAGTCCCGTGAAAACGCCACCAGAAGTACCCGTACTTGTAAACATTACCAGTATTTTCGTCATTTCACAGCTTTCCACTGGAAACCTCCGTGATTGAATTCGAAAGTAAAGGTAGAAAGAATCTATTTACGTGTACTTGAGGTGTTCATTACACGTTCTTAATCATTTCTGGGGACTATCATTGTGTATTTTAAGAGTTTAACCACAATTAGACAGTTTGCTTAGAAGTATTTACTGGAACTGCCACCATTTTAACTGCTTCACACAAAGAAACGACAAAGCCAATCCTCCTAAATTGTAAACATAAAAACTATTCTCGTCATTCCAAGGCTTTAGACACCAAATCTGAGCTCTGTAAACATGAACTCTTAATAATTGAAAGCACAGTCCCGTGAAAACGCCACACAAAGTACCCCGACTTGTAAACATTACCAGAATTACGGCATTTCACAGCTTTCCACTCGAAACCTCCGTGATTGAATTCGACAGTAAATGTAGTAAGAATCTATTTACGTGTACTTGAGGTGTTCATAACACGTTCTTAATCATTTCTGGGGACTATCATTGTGTATTTTAAGAGTTTAACCACAATTAGACAGTTTGCTTAGAAGTATTTACTGGAACCGCCACCATTTTAACTGATTCACACAAAAAAAAACGCCAAAGCCAATCCTCCTAAATTGTAAACATAAAAACTATTCTCGTCATTCCAAGGCTTTAGACACCAACTCTGAGCTCTGTAAAAATGAACTCTTAATATTTGAAAGCACAGTCCCGTGAAAACGCCACCAGAAGTACCCGTACTTGTAAACATTACCAGTATTTTCGTCATTTCACAGCTTTCCACTGGAAACCTCCGTGATTGAATTCGAAAGTAAAGGTAGAAAGAATCTATTTACGTGTACTTGAGGTGTTCATTACACGTTCTTAATCATTTCTGGGGACTATCATTGTGTATTTTAAGAGTTTAACCACAATTAGACAGTTTGCTTAGAAGTATTTACTGGAACTGCCACCATTTTAACTGCTTCACACAAAGAAACGCCAAAGCCAATCCTCCTAAATTGTAAACATAAAAACTATTCTCGTCATTCCAAGGCTTTAGACACCAAATCTGAGCTCTGTAAACATGAACTCTTAATAATTGAAAGCACAGTCCCGTGAAAACGCCACCCAAAGTACCCGGACTTGTAAACATTCCCAGAATTACGGCATTTCACAGCTTTCCACTCGAAACCTCCGTGATTGAATTCGACAGTAAATGTAGTAAGAATCTATTTACAGGTCCTTGAGGTGTTTATTAAACGTTCTTAATCATTTCTGGGAACTCTCATTGTGTATTTTAACAGTTTTACCACAATTAGACAGTTTGCTTAGAAGTAGTTCCTGGAACCGTCACCATTTTAAATGATACGCACAAAAAAGCGCCGAAGCCAATCCTCCAAAATTGTAAACATAAACAATATTCTCCTCATTCCAAGGCTTTAGACACCAATTCTGAGCTCTGTAAACATGAACTCTTAATATTTGAAAGCACCGTCCCGTGAAAACGCCTCCAGAAGTACCCGGAGTTGTAAATATAACCAGTATTTTCGTCATTTCACAGCTTTCCAAGGGAAACCTCCGTGATTGAATTCGACAGTAAATGTAGTAAGAATCTATTTACGTGTACTTGAGGTGTTTATTACACGTTCTTAATCATTTCTGGTAACTCTCATTGTGTATTTTAACAGTTTTACCACAATTAGACAGTTTGCTTAGAAGTATTTACTGGAACCGCCACCATTTTAACTGATTCACAAAAAGAAACGCCAAAGCCAATCCTCCTAAATTGTAAACATAAAACCTATTCTCGTCATTCCAAGGCTTTAGACACCAATTCTGAGCTCTGTAAACATGAACTCTTAATATTTGAAAGCAAAGTCCCGTGAAAACGCCACCCGAAGTACCCGGAGTTGTAAATATAACCATTATTTTCGCATTTCACAGCTTTCCAAGGGAAACCTCCGTGATTGAATTAGACAGTAAATGTAGTAAGAATCTATTTACGTGTACTTGAGGTGTTTATTACACGTTCTTAATCATTTCTGGTAACTCTCATTGTGTATTTTAACAGTTTTACCACAATTAGACAGTTTGCTTAGAAGTATTTACTGGAACCGCCACCATTTTAACTGATTCACACAAAAAACACGCCAAAGCCAATCCTCCTAAATTGTAAACATAAGAACTATTCTCGTCATTCCAAGGCTTTAGACACCAAATCTGAGCTCAGTAAACATGAACTCTTAATAATTGAAAGCACAGTCCCGTGAAAGCGCCACCCAAAATACCCGGACTTGTAAACATTACCAGAATTACGTCATTTCACAGCTTTCCACTCGAAACTTCCGTGATTGAATTCGACAGTAAATGTAGTAAGAATCTATTTACGTGTACTTGAGGTGTTTATTACACGTTCTTAATCATTTCTGGTAACTCTCATTGTGTATTTTAACAGTTTTACCACAATTAGACAGTTTGCTTAGAAGTATTTACTGGAACCGCCACCATTTTAACTGATTCACACAAAGAAACGACAAAGCCAATCCTCCTAAATTGTAAACATAAAAACTATTCTCGTCATTCCAAGGCTTTAGACACCAATTCTGAGCTCTGTAAACATGAACTCTTAATATTTGAAAGCACAGTCCCGTGAAAACGCCACCAGAAGTACCCGTACTAGTAAACATTACCAGTATTTTCGTCATTTCACAGCTTTCCACTGGAAACCTCCGTGATTGAATTCGAAAGTAAAGGTAGAAAGAATCTATTTACGTGTACTTGAGGTGTTCATTACACGTTCTTAATCATTTCTGGGGACTATCATTGTGTATTTTAAGAGTTTAACCACAATTAGACAGTTTGCTTAGAAGTATTTACTGGAACTGCCACCATTTTAACTGCTTCACACAAAGAAACGACAAAGCCAATCCTCCTAAATTGTAAACATAAAAACTATTCTCGTCATTCCAAGGCTTTAGACACTAAATCTGAGCTCTGTAAACATGAACTCTTAATAATTGAAAGCACAGTCCCGTGAAAACGCCACACAAAGTACCCCGACTTGTAAACATTACCAGAATTACGGCATTTCACAGCTTTCCACTCGAAACCTCCGTGATTGAATTCGACAGTAAATGTAGTAAGAATCTATTTACAGGTCCTTGAGGTGTTTATTAAACGTTCTTAATCATTTCTGGGAACTCTCATTGTGTATTTTAACAGTTTTACCACAATTAGACAGTTTGCTTAGAAGTAGTTCCTGGAACCGTCACCATTTTAAATGATAGGCACAAAAAAGCGCCGAAGCCAATCCTCCTAAATTGTAAACATAAACAATATTCTCCTCATTCCAAGGCTTTAGACACCAATTCTGAGCTCAGTAAACATGAACTCTTAATAATTGAAAGCACAGTCCCGTGAAAGCGCCACCCAAAATACCCGGACTTGTAAACATTACCAGAATTACGTCATTTCACAGCTTTCCACTCGAAACTTCCGCGATTGAATTCGACAGTAAATGTAGTAAGAATCTATTTACGTGTACTTGAGGTGTTTATTACACGTTCTTAATCATTTCTGGTAACTCTCATTGTGTATTTTAACAGTTTTACCACAATTAGACAGTTTGCTTAGAAGTATTTACTGGAACCGCCACCATTTTAACTGATTCACACAAAGAAACGACAAAGCCAATCCTCCTAAATTGTAAACATAAAAACTATTCTCGTCATTCCAAGGCTTTAGACACCAATTCTGAGCTCTGTAAACATGAACTCTTAATATTTGAAAGCACAGTCCCGTGAAAACGCCACCAGAAGTACCCGTACTAGTAAACATTACCAGTATTTTCGTCATTTCACAGCTTTCCACTGGAAACCTCCGTGATTGAATTCGAAAGTAAAGGTAGAAAGAATCTATTTACGTGTACTTGAGGTGTTCATTACACGTTCTTAATCATTTCTGGGGACTATCATTGTGTATTTTAAGAGTTTAACCACAATTAGACAGTTTGCTTAGAAGTATTTACTGGAACTGCCACCATTTTAACTGCTTCACACAAAGAAACGACAAAGCCAATCCTCCTAAATTGTAAACATAAAAACTATTCTCGTCATTCCAAGGCTTTAGACACCAAATCTGAGCTCTGTAAACATGAACACTTAATAATTGAAAGCACAGTCCCGTGAAAACGCCACACAAAGTACCCCGACTTGTAAACATTACCAGAATTACGGCATTTCACAGCTTTCCACTCAAAACCTCCGTGATTGAATTCGACAGTAAATGTAGTAAGAATCTATTTACAGGTCCTTGAGGTGTTTATTAAACGTTCTTAATCATTTCTGGGAACTCTCATTGTGTATTTTAACAGTTTTACCACAATTAGACAGTTTGCTTAGAAGTAGTTCCTGGAACCGTCACCATTTTAAATGATAGGCACAAAAAAGCGCCGAAGCCAATCCTCCTAAATTGTAAACATAAACAATATTCTCCTCATTCCAAGGCTTTAGACATCAATTCTGAGCTCTGTAAACATGAACTCTTAATATTTGAAAGCACCGTCCCGTGAAAACGCCACCCGAAATACCCGGAGTTTTAAATATAACCAGTATTTTCGTCATTTCACAGCTTTCCAAGGGAAACCTCCGTGATTGAATTCGACAGTAAATGTAGTAAGAATCTATTTACGTGTACTTGAGGTGTTCATTACACGTTCTTAATCATTTCTGGGGACTATCATTGTGTATTTTAAGAGTTTAACCACAATTAGACAGTTTGCTTAGAAGTATTTACTGGAACCGCCACCATTTTAACTGATTCACACAAAAAAAACGCCAAAGCCAATCCTCCTAAATTGTAAACATAAAAACTATTCTCGTCATTCCAAGGCTTTAGACACCAACTCTGAGCTCTGTAAACATGAACTCTTAATAATTGAAAGCACAGTCCCGTGAAAACGCCACCCAAAGTACCCGGACTTGTAAACATTCCCAGAATTACGGCATTTCACAGCTTTCCACTCGAAACCTCCGTGATTGAATTCGACAGTAAATGTAGTAAGAATCTATTTACAGGTCCTTGAGGTGTTTATTAAACGTTCTTAATCATTTCTGGGAACTCTCATTGTGTATTTTAACAGTTTTACCACAATTAGACAGTTTGCTTAGAAGTAGTTCCTGGAACCGTCACCATTTTAAATGATACGCACAAAAAAGCGCCGAAGCCAATCCTCCAAAATTGTAAACAAAAACAATATTCTCCTCATTCCAAGGCTTTAAACACCAATTCTGATCTCTGTAAACATGAACTCTTAATATTTGAAAGCACCGTCCCGTGAAAACGCCTCCAGAAGTACCCGGAGTTGTAAATATAACCAGTATTTTCGTCATTTCACAGCTTTCCAAGGGAAACCTCCGTGATTGAATTCGACAGTAAATGTAGTAAGAATCTATTTACGTGTACTTGAGGTGTTTATTACACGTTCTTAATCATTTCTGGTAACTCTCATTGTGTATTTTAACAGTTTTACCACAATTAGACAGTTTGCTTAGAAGTATTTACTGGAACCGCCACCATTTTAACTGATTCACAAAAAGAAACGCCAAAGCCAATCCTCCTAAATTGTAAACATAAAAACTATTCTCGTCATTCCAAGGCTTTAGACACCAATTCTGAGCTCTGTAAACATGAACTCTTAATATTTGAAAGCAAAGTCCCGTGAAAACGCCACCCGAAGTACCCGGAGTTGTAAATATAACCATTATTTTCGCATTTCACAGCTTTCCAAGGGAAACCTCCGTGATTGAATTAGACAGTAAATGTAGTAAGAATCTATTTACGTGTACTTGAGGTGTTTATTACACGTTCTTAATCATTTCTGGTAACTCTCATTGTGTATTTTAACAGTTTTACCACAATTAGACAGTTTGCTTAGAAGTATTTACTGGAACCGCCACCATTTTAACTGATTCACACAAAAAACACGTCAAAGCCAATCCTCCTAAATTGTAAACATAAGAACTATTCTCGTCATTCCAAGGCTTTAGACACCAAATCTGAGCTCAGTAAACATGAACTCTTAATAATTGAAAGCACAGTCCCGTGAAAGCGCCACCCAAAATACCCGGACTTGTAAACATTACCAGAATTACGTCATTTCACAGCTTTCAACTCGAACCTTCCGTGATTGAATTCGACAGTAAATGTAGTAAGAATCTATTTACGTGTACTTGAGGTGTTTATTACACGTTCTTAATCATTTCTGGTAACTCTCATTGTGTATTTTAACAGTTTTACCACAATTAGACAGTTTGCTTAGAAGTATTTACTGGAACCGCCACCATTTTAACTGATTCACACAAAGAAACGACAAAGCCAATCCTCCTAAATTGTAAACATAAAAACTATTCTCGTCATTCCAAGGCTTTAGACACCAATTCTGAGCTCTGTAAACATGAACTCTTAATATTTGAAAGCACAGTCCCGTGAAAACGCCACCAGAAGTACCCGTACTTGTAAACATTACCAGTATTTTCGTCATTTCACAGCTTTCCACTGGAAACCTCCGTGATTGAATTCGAAAGTAAAGGTAGAAAGAATCTATTTACGTGTACTTGAGGTGTTCATTACACGTTCTTAATCATTTCTGGGGACTATCATTGTGTATTTTAAGAGTTTAACCACAATTAGACAGTTTGCTTAGAAGTATTTACTGGAACTGCCACCATTTTAACTGCTTCACACAAAGAAACGACAAAGCCAATCCTCCTAAATTGTAAACATAAAAACTATTCTCGTCATTCCAAGGCTTTAGACACCAAATCTGAGCTCTGTAAACATGAACTCTTAATAATTGAAAGCACAGTCCCGTGAAAACGCCACACAAAGTACCCCGACTTGTAAACATTACCAGAATTACGGCATTTCACAGCTTTCCACTCGAAACCTCCGTGATTGAATTCGACAGTAAATGTAGTAAGAATCTATTTACAGGTCCTTGAGGTGTTTATTAAACGTTCTTAATCATTTCTGGGAACTCTCATTGTGTATTTTAACAGTTTTACCACAATTAGACAGTTTGCTTAGAAGTAGTTCCTGGAACCGTCACCATTTTAAATGATAGGCACAAAAAAGCGCCGAAGCCAATCCTCCTAAATTGTAAACATAAACAATATTCTCCTCATTCCAAGGCTTTAGACACCAATTCTGAGCTCTGTAAACATGAACTCTTAATATTTGAAAGCAAAGTCCCATGAAAACGCCACCCGAAGTACCCGGAGTTGTAAATATAACCAGTATTTTCGTCATTTCACAGCTTTCCAAGGGAAACCTCCGTGATTGAATTCGACAGTAAATGTAGTAAGAATCTATTTACGTGTACTTGAGGTGTTTATTACACGTTCTTAATCATTTCTGGTAACTCTCATTGTGTATTTTAACAGTTTTACCACAATTAGACAGTTTGCTTAGAAGTATTTACTGGAACCGCCACCATTTTAACTGATTCACACAAAAAACACGCCAAAGCCAATCCTCCTAAATTGTAAACATAAAAACTATTCTCGTCATTCCAAGGCTTTAGACACCAAATCTGAGCTCTGTAAACATGAACTCTTAATAATTGAAAGCACAGTCCCGTGAAAGCGCCACCCAAAGTACCCGGAATTGTAAACATTACCAGAATTACGTCATTTCACAGCTTTCCACTCGAAACCTCCGTGATTGAATTCGACAGTAAATGTAGTAAGAATCTATTTACGTGTACTTGAGGGGTTTATTACACGTTCTTAATCATTTCTGGGAACTCTCATTGTGTATTTTAACAGTTTTACCACAATTAGACAGTTTGCTTAGAAGTAGTTCCTGGAACCGTCACCATTTTAAATGATAGGCACAAAAAAGCGCCGAAGCCAATCCTCCTAAATTGTAAACATAAACAATATTCTCCTCATTCCAAGGCTTTAGACACCAATTCTGAGCTCTGTAAACATGAACTCTTAATATTTGAAAGCACCGTCCCGTGAAAACGCCACCCGAAATACCCGGAGTTTTAAATATAACCAGTATTTTCGTCATTTCACAGCTTTCCAAGGGAAACCTCCGTGATTGAATTCGACAGTAAATGTAGTAAGAATCTATTTACGTGTACTTGAGGTGTTCATTACACGTTCTTAATCATTTCTGGGGACTATCATTGTGTATTTTAAGAGTTTAACCACAATTAGACAGTTTGCTTAGAAGTATTTACTGGAACCGCCACCATTTTAACTGATTCACACAAAAAAAAACGCCAAAGCCAATCCTCCTAAATTGTAAACATAAAAACTATTCTCATCATTCCAAGGCTTTAGACACCAATTCTGAGCTCTGTAAACATGAACTCTTAATATTTGAAAGCACAGTCCCGTGAAAACGCCACCAGAAGTACCCGTACTTGTAAACATTACCAGTATTTTCGTCATTTCACAGCTTTCCACTGGAAACCTCGGTGATTGAATTCGACAGTAAATGAAGTAAGAATCTATTTACGTGTACTTGAGATGTTTATTACACGTTCTTAATCATTTCCGGGAACTCTCATTGTGTATGTTAATAGTTTTACCACAATTAGACAGTTTGCTTAGAACTGTTTACTGGAACCGCCACCATTTTAACTGATTCACACAAAAAAAACGCCAAAGCCCATCCTCCTAAATTGTAAACATAAAAACTATTCTCGTCATTCCAAGGCTTTAGACACCAATTCTGAGCTCTGTAAACATGAACTCTTAATATTTGAAAGCAAAGTCCCATGAAAACGCCACCCGAAGTACCCGGAGTTGTAAATATAACCAGTATTTTCGTCATTTCACAGCTTTCCAAGGGAAACCTCCGTGATTGAATTCGACAGTAAATGTAGTAAGAATCTATTTACGTGTACTTGAGGTGTTTATTACACGTTCTTAATCATTTCTGGTAACTCTCATTGTGTATTTTAACAGTTTTACCACAATTAGACAGTTTGCTTAGAAGTATTTACTGGAACCGCCACCATTTTAACTGATTCACACAAAAAACACGCCAAAGCCAATCCTCCTAAATTGTAAACATAAAAACTATTCTCGTCATTCCAAGGCTTTAGACACCAAATCTGAGCTCTGTAAACATGAACTCTTAATAATTGAAAGCACAGTCCCGTGAAAGCGCCACCCAAAGTACCCGGAATTGTAAACATTACCAGAATTACGTCATTTCACAGCTTTCCACTCGAAACCTCCGTGATTGAATTCGACAGTAAATGTAGTAAGAATCTATTTACGTGTACTTGAGGTGTTTATTACACGTTCTTAATCATTTCTGGTAACTCTCATTGTGTATTTTAACAGTTTTACCACAATTAGACAGTTTGCTTAGAAGTATTTACTGGAACCGCCACCATTTTAACTGATTCACACAAAGAAACGACAAAGCCAATCCTCCTAAATTGTAAACATAAAAACTATTCTCGTCATTCCAAGGCTTTAGACACCAAATCTGAGCTCTGTAAACATGAACTCTTAATAATTGAAAGCACAGTCCCGTGAAAGCGCCACCCAAAGTACCCGGACTTGTAAACATTACCAGAATTACGGCATTTCACAGCTTTCCACTCGAAACCTCCGTGATTGAATTCGACAGTAAATGTAGTAAGAATCTATTTACAGGTCCTTGAGGTGTTTATTAAACGTTCTTAATCATTTCTGGGAACTCTCATTGTGTATTTTAACAGTTTTACCACAATTAGACAGTTTGCTTAGAAGTAGTTCCTGGAACCGTCACCATTTTAAATGATAGGCACAAAAAAGCGCCGAAGCCAATCCTCCTAAATTGTAAACATAAACAATATTCTCCTCATTCCAAGGCTTTAGACACCAATTCTGAGCTCTGTAAACATGAACTCTTAATATTTGAAAGCACCGTCCCGTGAAAACGCCACCCGAAATACCCGGAGTTTTAAATATAACCAGTATTTTCGTCATTTCACAGCTTTCCAAGGGAAACCTCCGTGATTGAATTCGACAGTAAATGTAGTAAGAATCTATTTACGTGTACTTGAGGTGTTCATTACACGTTCTTAATCATTTCTGTGGACTATCATTGTGTATTTTAAGAGTTTAACCACAATTAGACAGTTTGCTTAGAAGTATTTACTGGAACCGCCACCATTTTAACTGATTCACACAAAAAAAACGCCAAAGCCAATCCTCCTAAATTGTAAACATAAAAACTATTCTCGTCATTCCAAGGCTTTAGACACCAATTCTGAGCTCTGTAAACATGAACTCTTAATATTTGAAAGCACAGTCCCGTGAAAACGCCACCAGAAGTACCCGTACTTGTAAACATTACCAGTATTTTCGTCATTTCACAGCTTTCCAAGGGAAACCTCCGTGATTGAATTCGACAGTAAATGTAGTAAGAATCTATTTACGTGTACTTGAGGTGTTTATTACACGTTCTTAATCATTTCTGGTAACTCTCATTGTGTATTTTAACAGTTTTACCACAATTAGACAGTTTGCTTAGAAGTATTTACTGGAACCGCCACCATTTTAACTGATTCACACAAAGAAACGACAAAGCCAATCCTCCTAAATTGTAAACATAAAAACTATTCTCGTCATTCCAAGGCTTTAGACACCAAATCTGAGCTCTGTAAACATGAACTCTTAATAATTGAAAGCACAGTCCCGTGAAAGCGCCACCCAAAGTACCCGGACTTGTAAACATTACCAGAATTACGTCATTTCACAGCTTTCCACTGGAAACCTCCGTGATTGAATTCGACAGTAAAGGTAGTAAGAATCTATTTACGTGTACTTGAGGTGTTCATTACACGTTCTTAATCATATCTGGGGACTATCATTGTGTATTTTAAGAGTTTAACCACAATTAGACAGTTTGCTTAGAAGTATTTACTGGAACTGCCACCATTTTAACTGCTTCACACAAAGAAACGACAAAGCCAATCCTCCTAAATTGTAAACATAAAAACTATTCTCGTCATTCCAAGGCTTTAGACACCAAATCTGAGCTCTGTAAACATGAACTCTTAATAATTGAAAGCACAGTCCCGTGAAAACGCCACACAAAGTACCCCGACTTGTAAACATTACCAGAATTACGGCATTTCACAGCTTTCCACTCGAAACCTCCGTGATTGAATTCGACAGTAAATGTAGTAAGAATCTATTTACAGGTCCTTGAGGTGTTTATTAAACGTTCTTAATCATTTCTGGGAACTCTCATTGTGTATTTTAACAGTTTTACCACAATTAGACAGTTTGCTTAGAAGTAGTTCCTGGAACCGTCACCATTTTAAATGATACGCACAAAAAAGCGCCGAAGCCAATCCTCCAAAATTGTAAACAAAAACAATATTCTCCTCATTCCAAGGCTTTAAACACCAATTCTGATCTCTGTAAACATGAACTCTTAATATTTGAAAGCACCATCCCGTGAAAACGCCTCCAGAAGTACCCGGAGTTGTAAATATAACCAGTATTTTCGTCATTTCACAGCTTTCCAAGGGAAACCTCCGTGATTGAATTCGACAGTAAATGTAGTAAGAATCTATTTACGTGTACTTGAGGTGTTTATTACACGTTCTTAATCATTTCTGGTAACTCTCATTGTGTATTTTAACAGTTTTACCACAATTAGACAGTTTGCTTAGAAGTATTTACTGGAACCGCCACCATTTTAACTGATTCACAAAAAGAAACGCCAAAGCCAATCCTCCTAAATTGTAAACATAAAAACTATTCTCGTCATTCCAAGGCTTTAGACACCAATTCTGAGCTCTGTAAACATGAACTCTTAATATTTGAAAGCAAAGTCCCGTGAAAACGCCACCCGAAGTACCCGGAGTTGTAAATATAACCATTATTTTCGCATTTCACAGCTTTCCAAGGGAAACCTCCGTGATTGAATTAGACAGTAAATGTAGTAAGAATCTATTTACGTGTACTTGAGGTGTTTATTACACGTTCTTAATCATTTCTGGTAACTCTCATTGTGTATTTTAACAGTTTTACCACAATTAGACAGTTTGCTTAGAAGTATTTACTGGAACCGCCACCATTTTAACTGATTCACACAAAAAACACGCCAAAGCCAATCCTCCTAAATTGTAAACATAAGAACTATTCTCGTCATTCCAAGGCTTTAGACACCAAATCTGAGCTCAGTAAACATGAACTCTTAATAATTGAAAGCACAGTCCCGTGAAAGCGCCACCCAAAATACCCGGACTTGTAAACATTACCAGAATTACGTCATTTCACAGCTTTCAACTCGAACCTTCCGTGATTGAATTCGACAGTAAATGTAGTAAGAATCTATTTACGTGTACTTGAGGTGTTTATTACACGTTCTTAATCATTTCTGGTAACTCTCATTGTGTATTTTAACAGTTTTACCACAATTAGACAGTTTGCTTAGAAGTATTTACTGGAACCGCCACCATTTTAACTGATTCACACAAAGAAACGACAAAGCCAATCCTCCTAAATTGTAAACATAAAAACTATTCTCGTCATTCCAAGGCTTTAGACACCAATTCTGAGCTCTGTAAACATGAACTCTTAATATTTGAAAGCACAGTCCCGTGAAAACGCCACCAGAAGTACCCGTACTTGTAAACATTACCAGTATTTTCGTCATTTCACAGCTTTCCACTGGAAACCTCCGTGATTGAATTCGAAAGTAAAGGTAGAAAGAATCTATTTACGTGTACTTGAGGTGTTCATTACACGTTCTTAATCATTTCTGGGGACTATCATTGTGTATTTTAAGAGTTTAACCACAATTAGACAGTTTGCTTAGAAGTATTTACTGGAACTGCCACCATTTTAACTGCTTCACACAAAGAAACGACAAAGCCAATCCTCCTAAATTGTAAACATAAAAACTATTCTCGTCATTCCAAGGCTTTAGACACCAAATCTGAGCTCTGTAAACATGAACTCTTAATAATTGAAAGCACAGTCCCGTGAAAACGCCACACAAAGTACCCCGACTTGTAAACATTACCAGAATTACGGCATTTCACAGCTTTCCACTCGAAACCTCCGTGATTGAATTCGACAGTAAATGTAGTAAGAATCTATTTACAGGTCCTTGAGGTGTTTATTAAACGTTCTTAATCATTTCTGGGAACTCTCATTGTGTATTTTAACAGTTTTACCACAATTAGACAGTTTGCTTAGAAGTAGTTCCTGGAACCGTCACCATTTTAAATGATAGGCACAAAAAAGCGCCGAAGCCAATCCTCCTAAATTGTAAACATAAACAATATTCTCCTCATTCCAAGGCTTTAGACACCAATTCTGAGCTCTGTAAACATGAACTCTTAATATTTGAAAGCAAAGTCCCATGAAAACGCCACCCGAAGTACCCGGAGTTGTAAATATAACCAGTATTTTCGTCATTTCACAGCTTTCCAAGGGAAACCTCCGTGATTGAATTCGACAGTAAATGTAGTAAGAATCTATTTACGTGTACTTGAGGTGTTTATTACACGTTCTTAATCATTTCTGGTAACTCTCATTGTGTATTTTAACAGTTTTACCACAATTAGACAGTTTGCTTAGAAGTATTTACTGGAACCGCCACCATTTTAACTGATTCACACAAAAAACACGCCAAAGCCAATCCTCCTAAATTGTAAACATAAAAACTATTCTCGTCATTCCAAGGCTTTAGACACCAAATCTGAGCTCTGTAAACATGAACTCTTAATAATTGAAAGCACAGTCCCGTGAAAGCGCCACCCAAAGTACCCGGAATTGTAAACATTACCAGAATTACGTCATTTCACAGCTTTCCACTCGAAACCTCCGTGATTGAATTCGACAGTAAATGTAGTAAGAATCTATTTACGTGTACTTGAGGGGTTTATTACACGTTCTTAATCATTTCTGGGAACTCTCATTGTGTATTTTAACAGTTTTACCACAATTAGACAGTTTGCTTAGAAGTAGTTCCTGGAACCGTCACCATTTTAAATGATAGGCACAAAAAAGCGCCGAAGCCAATCCTCCTAAATTGTAAACATAAACAATATTCTCCTCATTCCAAGGCTTTAGACACCAATTCTGAGCTCTGTAAACATGAACTCTTAATATTTGAAAGCACCGTCCCGTGAAAACGCCACCCGAAATACCCGGAGTTTTAAATATAACCAGTATTTTCGTCATTTCACAGCTTTCCAAGGGAAACCTCCGTGATTGAATTCGACAGTAAATGTAGTAAGAATCTATTTACGTGTACTTGAGGTGTTCATTACACGTTCTTAATCATTTCTGGGGACTATCATTGTGTATTTTAAGAGTTTAACCACAATTAGACAGTTTGCTTAGAAGTATTTACTGGAACCGCCACCATTTTAACTGATTCACACAAAAAAAACGCCAAAGCCAATCCTCCTAAATTGTAAACATAAAAACTATTCTCATCATTCCAAGGCTTTAGACACCAATTCTGAGCTCTGTAAACATGAACTCTTAATATTTGAAAGCACAGTCCCGTGAAAACGCCACCAGAAGTACCCGTACTTGTAAACATTACCAGTATTTTCGTCATTTCACAGCTTTCCACTGGAAACCTCGGTGATTGAATTCGACAGTAAATGAAGTAAGAATCTATTTACGTGTACTTGAGATGTTTATTACACGTTCTTAATCATTTCCGGGAACTCTCATTGTGTATGTTAATAGTTTTACCACAATTAGACAGTTTGCTTAGAACTGTTTACTGGAACCGCCACCATTTTAACTGATTCACACAAAAAAAACGCCAAAGCCCATCCTCCTAAATTGTAAACATAAAAACTATTCTCGTCATTCCAAGGCTTTAGACACCAATTCTGAGCTCTGTAAACATGAACTCTTAATATTTGAAAGCAAAGTCCCATGAAAACGCCACCCGAAGTACCCGGAGTTGTAAATATAACCAGTATTTTCGTCATTTCACAGCTTTCCAAGGGAAACCTCCGTGATTGAATTCGACAGTAAATGTAGTAAGAATCTATTTACGTGTACTTGAGGTGTTTATTACACGTTCTTAATCATTTCTGGTAACTCTCATTGTGTATTTTAACAGTTTTACCACAATTAGACAGTTTGCTTAGAAGTATTTACTGGAACCGCCACCATTTTAACTGATTCACACAAAAAACACGCCAAAGCCAATCCTCCTAAATTGTAAACATAAAAACTATTCTCGTCATTCCAAGGCTTTAGACACCAAATCTGAGCTCTGTAAACATGAACTCTTAATAATTGAAAGCACAGTCCCGTGAAAGCGCCACCCAAAGTACCCGGAATTGTAAACATTACCAGAATTACGTCATTTCACAGCTTTCCACTCGAAACCTCCGTGATTGAATTCGACAGTAAATGTAGTAAGAATCTATTTACGTGTACTTGAGGTGTTTATTACACGTTCTTAATCATTTCTGGTAACTCTCATTGTGTATTTTAACAGTTTTACCACAATTAGACAGTTTGCTTAGAAGTATTTACTGGAACCGCCACCATTTTAACTGATTCACACAAAGAAACGACAAAGCCAATCCTCCTAAATTGTAAACATAAAAACTATTCTCGTCATTCCAAGGCTTTAGACACCAAATCTGAGCTCTGTAAACATGAACTCTTAATAATTGAAAGCACAGTCCCGTGAAAGCGCCACCCAAAGTACCCGGACTTGTAAACATTACCAGAATTACGGCATTTCACAGCTTTCCACTCGAAACCTCCGTGATTGAATTCGACAGTAAATGTAGTAAGAATCTATTTACAGGTCCTTGAGGTGTTTATTAAACGTTCTTAATCATTTCTGGGAACTCTCATTGTGTATTTTAACAGTTTTACCACAATTAGACAGTTTGCTTAGAAGTAGTTCCTGGAACCGTCACCATTTTAAATGATAGGCACAAAAAAGCGCCGAAGCCAATCCTCCTAAATTGTAAACATAAACAATATTCTCCTCATTCCAAGGCTTTAGACACCAATTCTGAGCTCTGTAAACATGAACTCTTAATATTTGAAAGCACCGTCCCGTGAAAACGCCACCCGAAATACCCGGAGTTTTAAATATAACCAGTATTTTCGTCATTTCACAGCTTTCCAAGGGAAACCTCCGTGATTGAATTCGACAGTAAATGTAGTAAGAATCTATTTACGTGTACTTGAGGTGTTCATTACACGTTCTTAATCATTTCTGTGGACTATCATTGTGTATTTTAAGAGTTTAACCACAATTAGACAGTTTGCTTAGAAGTATTTACTGGAACCGCCACCATTTTAACTGATTCACACAAAAAAAACGCCAAAGCCAATCCTCCTAAATTGTAAACATAAAAACTATTCTCGTCATTCCAAGGCTTTAGACACCAATTCTGAGCTCTGTAAACATGAACTCTTAATATTTGAAAGCACAGTCCCGTGAAAACGCCACCAGAAGTACCCGTACTTGTAAACATTACCAGTATTTTCGTCATTTCACAGCTTTCCAAGGGAAACCTCCGTGATTGAATTCGACAGTAAATGTAGTAAGAATCTATTTACGTGTACTTGAGGTGTTTATTACACGTTCTTAATCATTTCTGGTAACTCTCATTGTGTATTTTAACAGTTTTACCACAATTAGACAGTTTGCTTAGAAGTATTTACTGGAACCGCCACCATTTTAACTGATTCACACAAAGAAACGACAAAGCCAATCCTCCTAAATTGTAAACATAAAAACTATTCTCGTCATTCCAAGGCTTTAGACACCAAATCTGAGCTCTGTAAACATGAACTCTTAATAATTGAAAGCACAGTCCCGTGAAAGCGCCACCCAAAGTACCCGGACTTGTAAACATTACCAGAATTACGTCATTTCACAGCTTTCCACTGGAAACCTCCGTGATTGAATTCGACAGTAAAGGTAGTAAGAATCTATTTACGTGTACTTGAGGTGTTCATTACACGTTCTTAATCATTTCTGGGGACTATCATTGTGTATTTTAAGAGTTTAACCACAATTAGACAGTTTGCTTAGAAGTATTTACTGGAACTGCCACCATTTTAACTGCTTCACACAAAGAAACGACAAAGCCAATCCTCCTAAATTGTAAACATAAAAACTATTCTCGTCATTCCAAGGCTTTAGACACCAAATCTGAGCTCTGTAAACATGAACTCTTAATAATTGAAAGCACAGTCCCGTGAAAACGCCACACAAAGTACCCCGACTTGTAAACATTACCAGAATTACGGCATTTCACAGCTTTCCACTCGAAACCTCCGTGATTGAATTCGACAGTAAATGTAGTAAGAATCTATTTACAGGTCCTTGAGGTGTTTATTAAACGTTCTTAATCATTTCTGGGAACTCTCATTGTGTATTTTAACAGTTTTACCACAATTAGACAGTTTGCTTAGAAGTAGTTCCTGGAACCGTCACCATTTTAAATGATACGCACAAAAAAGCGCCGAAGCCAATCCTCCAGAATTGTAAACATAAACAATATTCTCCTCATTCCAAGGCTTTAGACACCAATTCTGAGCTCTGTAAACATGAACTCTTAATATTTGAAAGCACCGTCCCGTGAAAACGCCTCCAGAAGTACCCGGAGTTGTAAATATAACCAGTATTTTCGTCATTTCACAGCTTTCCAAGGGAAACCTCCGTGATTGAATTAGACAGTAAATGTAGTAAGAATCTATTTACGTGTACTTGAGGTGTTTATTACACGTTCTTAATCATTTCTGGTAACTCTCATTGTGTATTTTAACAGTTTTACCACAATTAGACAGTTTGCTTAGAAGTATTTACTGGAACCGCCACCATTATAACTGATTCACACAAAAAACACGCCAAAGCCAATCCTCCTAAATTGTAAACATAAAAACTATTCTCGTCATTCCAAGGCTTTAGACACCAAATCTGAGCTCAGTAAACATGAACTCTTAATAATTGAAAGCACAGTCCCGTGAAAGCGCCACCCAAAATACCCGGACTTGTAAACATTACCAGAATTACGTCATTTCACAGCTTTCCACTCGAAACTTCCGTGATTGAATTCGACAGTAAATGTAGTAAGAATCTATTTACGTGTACTTGAGGTGTTTATTACACGTTCTTAATCATTTCTGGTAACTCTCATTGTGTATTTTAACAGTTTTACCACAATTAGACAGTTTGCTTAGAAGTATTTACTGGAACCGCCACCATTTTAACTGATTCACACAAAGAAACGACAAAGCCAATCCTCCTAAATTGTAAACATAAAAACTATTCTCGTCATTCCAAGGCTTTAGACACCAATTCTGAGCTCTGTAAACATGAACTCTTAATATTTGAAAGCACAGTCCCGTGAAAACGCCACCAGAAGTACCCGTACTTGTAAACATTACCAGTATTTTCGTCATTTCACAGCTTTCCACTGGAAACCTCCGTGATTGAATTCGAAAGTAAAGGTAGAAAGAATCTATTTACGTGTACTTGAGGTGTTCATTACACGTTCTTAATCATTTCTGGGGACTATCATTGTGTATTTTAAGAGTTTAACCACAATTAGACAGTTTGCTTAGAAGTATTTACTGGAACTGCCACCATTTTAACTGCTTCACACAAAGAAACGACAAAGCCAATCCTCCTAAATTGTAAACATAAAAACTATTCTCGTCATTCCAAGGCTTTAGACACCAAATCTGAGCTCTGTAAACATGAACTCTTAATAATTGAAAGCACAGTCCCGTGAAAACGCCACACAAAGTACCCCGACTTGTAAACATTACCAGAATTACGGCATTTCACAGCTTTCCACTCGAAACCTCCGTGATTGAATTCGACAGTAAATGTAGTAAGAATCTATTTACAGGTCCTTGAGGTGTTTATTAAACGTTCTTAATCATTTCTGGGAACTCTCATTGTGTATTTTAACAGTTTTACCACAATTAGACAGTTTGCTTAGAAGTAGTTCCTGGAACCGTCACCATTTTAAATGATAGGCACAAAAAAGCGCCGAAGCCAATCCTCCTAAATTGTAAACATAAACAATATTCTCCTCATTCCAAGGCTTTAGACACCAATTCTGAGCTCTGTAAACATGAACTCTTAATATTTGAAAGCACCGTCCCGTGAAAACGCCTCCAGAAGTACCCGGAGTTGTAAATATAACCAGTATTTTCGTCATTTCACAGCTTTCCAAGGGAAACCTCCGTGATTGAATTAGACAGTAAATGTAGTAAGAATCTATTTACGTGTACTTGAGGTGTTTATTACACGTTCTTAATCATTTCTGGTAACTCTCATTGTGTATTTTAACAGTTTTACCACAATTAGACAGTTTGCTTAGAAGTATTTACTGGAACCGCCACCATTATAACTGATTCACACAAAAAACACGCCAAAGCCAATCCTCCTAAATTGTAAACATAAAAACTATTCTCGTCATTCCAAGGCTTTAGACACCAAATCTGAGCTCAGTAAACATGAACTCTTAATAATTGAAAGCACAGTCCCGTGAAAGCGCCACCCAAAATACCCGGACTTGTAAACATTACCAGAATTACGTCATTTCACAGCTTTCCACTCGAAACTTCCGTGATTGAATTCGACAGTAAATGTAGTAAGAATCTATTTACGTGTACTTGAGGTGTTTATTACACGTTCTTAATCATTTCTGGTAACTCTCATTGTGTATTTTAACAGTTTTACCACAATTAGACAGTTTGCTTAGAAGTATTTACTGGAACCGCCACCATTTTAACTGATTCACACAAAGAAACGACAAAGCCAATCCTCCTAAATTGTAAACATAAAAACTATTCTCGTCATTCCAAGGCTTTAGACACCAATTCTGAGCTCTGTAAACATGAACTCTTAATATTTGAAAGCACAGTCCCGTGAAAACGCCACCAGAAGTACCCGTACTTGTAAACATTACCAGTATTTTCGTCATTTCACAGCTTTCCACTGGAAACCTCCGTGATTGAATTCGAAAGTAAAGGTAGAAAGAATCTATTTACGTGTACTTGAGGTGTTCATTACACGTTCTTAATCATTTCTGGGGACTATCATTGTGTATTTTAAGAGTTTAACCACAATTAGACAGTTTGCTTAGAAGTATTTACTGGAACTGCCACCATTTTAACTGCTTCACACAAAGAAACGACAAAGCCAATCCTCCTAAATTGTAAACATAAAAACTATTCTCGTCATTCCAAGGCTTTAGACACCAAATCTGAGCTCTGTAAACATGAACTCTTAATAATTGAAAGCACAGTCCCGTGAAAACGCCACACAAAGTACCCCGACTTGTAAACATTACCAGAATTACGGCATTTCACAGCTTTCCACTCGAAACCTCCGTGATTGAATTCGACAGTAAATGTAGTAAGAATCTATTTACAGGTCCTTGAGGTGTTTATTAAACGTTCTTAATCATTTCTGGGAACTCTCATTGTGTATTTTAACAGTTTTACCACAATTAGACAGTTTGCTTAGAAGTAGTTCCTGGAACCGTCACCATTTTAAATGATAGGCACAAAAAAGCGCCGAAGCCAATCCTCCTAAATTGTAAACATAAACAATATTCTCCTCATTCCAAGGCTTTAGACACCAATTCTGAGCTCTGTAAACATGAACTCTTAATATTTGAAAGCAAAGTCCCATGAAAATGCCACCCGAAGTACCCGGAGTTGTAAATATAACCAGTATTTTCGTCATTTCACAGCTTTCCAAGGGAAACCTCCGTGATTGAATTCGACAGTAAATGTAGTAAGAATCTATTTACGTGTACTTGAGGTGTTTATTACACGTTCTTAATCATTTCTGGTAACTCTCATTGTGTATTTTAACAGTTTTACCACAATTAGACAGTTTGCTTAGAAGTATTTACTGGAACCGCCACCATTTTAACTGATTCACACAAAAAACACGCCAAAGCCAATCCTCCTAAATTGTAAACATAAAAACTATTCTCGTCATTCCAAGGCTTTAGACACCAAATCTGAGCTCTGTAAACATGAACTCTTAATAATTGAAAGCACAGTCCCGTGAAAGCGCCACCCAAAGTACCCGGAATTGTAAACATTACCAGAATTACGTCATTTCACAGCTTTCCACTCGAAACCTCCGTGATTGAATTCGACAGTAAATGTAGTAAGAATCTATTTACGTGTACTTGAGGGGTTTATTACACGTTCTTAATCATTTCTGGGAACTCTCATTGTGTATTTTAACAGTTTTACCACAATTAGACAGTTTGCTTAGAAGTAGTTCCTGGAACCGTCACCATTTTAAATGATAGGCACAAAAAAGCGCCGAAGCCAATCCTCCTAAATTGTAAACATAAACAATATTCTCCTCATTCCAAGGCTTTAGACACCAATTCTGAGCTCTGTAAACATGAACTCTTAATATTTGAAAGCACCGTCCCGTGAAAACGCCACCCGAAATACCCGGAGTTTTAAATATAACCAGTATTTTCGTCATTTCACAGCTTTCCAAGGGAAACCTCCGTGATTGAATTCGACAGTAAATGTAGTAAGAATCTATTTACGTGTACTTGAGGTGTTCATTACACGTTCTTAATCATTTCTGGGGACTATCATTGTGTATTTTAAGAGTTTAACCACAATTAGACAGTTTGCTTAGAAGTATTTACTGGAACCGCCACCATTTTAACTGATTCACACAAAAAAAACGCCAAAGCCAATCCTCCTAAATTGTAAACATAAAAACTATTCTCATCATTCCAAGGCTTTAGACACCAATTCTGAGCTCTGTAAACATGAACTCTTAATATTTGAAAGCACAGTCCCGTGAAAACGCCACCAGAAGTACCCGTACTTGTAAACATTACCAGTATTTTCGTCATTTCACAGCTTTCCACTGGAAACCTCGGTGATTGAATTCGACAGTAAATGAAGTAAGAATCTATTTACGTGTACTTGAGATGTTTATTACACGTTCTTAATCATTTCCGGGAACTCTCATTGTGTATGTTAATAGTTTTACCACAATTAGACAGTTTGCTTAGAACTGTTTACTGGAACCGCCACCATTTTAACTGATTCACACAAAAAAAACGCCAAAGCCCATCCTCCTAAATTGTAAACATAAAAACTATTCTCGTCATTCCAAGGCTTTAGACACCAATTCTGAGCTCTGTAAACATGAACTCTTAATATTTGAAAGCAAAGTCCCATGAAAACGCCACCCGAAGTACCCGGAGTTGTAAATATAACCAGTATTTTCGTCATTTCACAGCTTTCCAAGGGAAACCTCCGTGATTGAATTCGACAGTAAATGTAGTAAGAATCTATTTACGTGTACTTGAGGTGTTTATTACACGTTCTTAATCATTTCTGGTAACTCTCATTGTGTATTTTAACAGTTTTACCACAATTAGACAGTTTGCTTAGAAGTATTTACTGGAACCGCCACCATTTTAACTGATTCACACAAAAAACACGCCAAAGCCAATCCTCCTAAATTGTAAACATAAAAACTATTCTCGTCATTCCAAGGCTTTAGACACCAAATCTGAGCTCTGTAAACATGAACTCTTAATAATTGAAAGCACAGTCCCGTGAAAGCGCCACCCAAAGTACCCGGAATTGTAAACATTACCAGAATTACGTCATTTCACAGCTTTCCACTCGAAACCTCCGTGATTGAATTCGACAGTAAATGTAGTAAGAATCTATTTACGTGTACTTGAGGTGTTTATTACACGTTCTTAATCATTTCTGGTAACTCTCATTGTGTATTTTAACAGTTTTACCACAATTAGACAGTTTGCTTAGAAGTATTTACTGGAACCGCCACCATTTTAACTGATTCACACAAAGAAACGACAAAGCCAATCCTCCTAAATTGTAAACATAAAAACTATTCTCGTCATTCCAAGGCTTTAGACACCAAATCTGAGCTCTGTAAACATGAACTCTTAATAATTGAAAGCACAGTCCCGTGAAAGCGCCACCCAAAGTACCCGGACTTGTAAACATTACCAGAATTACGGCATTTCACAGCTTTCCACTCGAAACCTCCGTGATTGAATTCGACAGTAAATGTAGTAAGAATCTATTTACAGGTCCTTGAGGTGTTTATTAAACGTTCTTAATCATTTCTGGGAACTCTCATTGTGTATTTTAACAGTTTTACCACAATTAGACAGTTTGCTTAGAAGTAGTTCCTGGAACCGTCACCATTTTAAATGATAGGCACAAAAAAGCGCCGAAGCCAATCCTCCTAAATTGTAAACATAAACAATATTCTCCTCATTCCAAGGCTTTAGACACCAATTCTGAGCTCTGTAAACATGAACTCTTAATATTTGAAAGCACCGTCCCGTGAAAACGCCACCCGAAATACCCGGAGTTTTAAATATAACCAGTATTTTCGTCATTTCACAGCTTTCCAAGGGAAACCTCCGTGATTGAATTCGACAGTAAATGTAGTAAGAATCTATTTACGTGTACTTGAGGTGTTCATTACACGTTCTTAATCATTTCTGTGGACTATCATTGTGTATTTTAAGAGTTTAACCACAATTAGACAGTTTGCTTAGAAGTATTTACTGGAACCGCCACCATTTTAACTGATTCACACAAAAAAAACGCCAAAGCCAATCCTCCTAAATTGTAAACATAAAAACTATTCTCGTCATTCCAAGGCTTTAGACACCAATTCTGAGCTCTGTAAACATGAACTCTTAATATTTGAAAGCACAGTCCCGTGAAAACGCCACCAGAAGTACCCGTACTTGTAAACATTACCAGTATTTTCGTCATTTCACAGCTTTCCAAGGGAAACCTCCGTGATTGAATTCGACAGTAAATGTAGTAAGAATCTATTTACGTGTACTTGAGGTGTTTATTACACGTTCTTAATCATTTCTGGTAACTCTCATTGTGTATTTTAACAGTTTTACCACAATTAGACAGTTTGCTTAGAAGTATTTACTGGAACCGCCACCATTTTAACTGATTCACACAAAGAAACGACAAAGCCAATCCTCCTAAATTGTAAACATAAAAACTATTCTCGTCATTCCAAGGCTTTAGACACCAAATCTGAGCTCTGTAAACATGAACTCTTAATAATTGAAAGCACAGTCCCGTGAAAGCGCCACCCAAAGTACCCGGACTTGTAAACATTACCAGAATTACGTCATTTCACAGCTTTCCACTGGAAACCTCCGTGATTGAATTCGACAGTAAAGGTAGTAAGAATCTATTTACGTGTACTTGAGGTGTTCATTACACGTTCTTAATCATTTCTGGGGACTATCATTGTGTATTTTAAGAGTTTAACCACAATTAGACAGTTTGCTTAGAAGTATTTACTGGAACTGCCACCATTTTAACTGCTTCACACAAAGAAACGACAAAGCCAATCCTCCTAAATTGTAAACATAAAAACTATTCTCGTCATTCCAAGGCTTTAGACACCAAATCTGAGCTCTGTAAACATGAACTCTTAATAATTGAAAGCACAGTCCCGTGAAAACGCCACACAAAGTACCCCGACTTGTAAACATTACCAGAATTACGGCATTTCACAGCTTTCCACTCGAAACCTCCGTGATTGAATTCGACAGTAAATGTAGTAAGAATCTATTTACAGGTCCTTGAGGTGTTTATTAAACGTTCTTAATCATTTCTGGGAACTCTCATTGTGTATTTTAACAGTTTTACCACAATTAGACAGTTTGCTTAGAAGTAGTTCCTGGAACCGTCACCATTTTAAATGATACGCACAAAAAAGCGCCGAAGCCAATCCTCCAGAATTGTAAACATAAACAATATTCTCCTCATTCCAAGGCTTTAGACACCAATTCTGAGCTCTGTAAACATGAACTCTTAATATTTGAAAGCACCGTCCCGTGAAAACGCCTCCAGAAGTACCCGGAGTTGTAAATATAACCAGTATTTTCGTCATTTCACAGCTTTCCAAGGGAAACCTCCGTGATTGAATTCGACAGTAAATGTAGTAAGAATCTATTTACGTGTACTTGAGGTGTTTATTACACGTTCTTAATCATTTCTGGTAACTCTCATTGTGTATTTTAACAGTTTTACCACAATTAGACAGTTTGCTTAGAAGTATTTACTGGAACCGCCACCATTTTAACTGATTCACACAAAGAAACGCCAAAGCCAATCCTCCTAAATTGTAAACATAAAAACTATTCTCGTCATTCCAAGGCTTTAGACACCAATTCTGAGCTCTGTAAACATGAACTCTTAATATTTGAAAGCAAAGTCCCGTGAAAACGCCACCCGAAGTACCCGGAGTTGTAAATATAACCATTATTTTCGCATTTCACAGCTTTCCAAGGGAAACCTCCGTGATTGAATTAGACAGTAAATGTAGTAAGAATCTATTTACGTGTACTTGAGGTGTTTATTACACGTTCTTAATCATTTCTGGTAACTCTCATTGTGTATTTTAACAGTTTTACCACAATTAGACAGTTTGCTTAGAAGTATTTACTGGAACCGCCACCATTATAACTGATTCACACAAAAAACACGCCAAAGCCAATCCTCCTAAATTGTAAACATAAAAACTATTCTCGTCATTCCAAGGCTTTAGACACCAAATCTGAGCTCAGTAAACATGAACTCTTAATAATTGAAAGCACAGTCCCGTGAAAGCGCCACCCAAAATACCCGGACTTGTAAACATTACCAGAATTACGTCATTTCACAGCTTTCCACTCGAAACTTCCGTGATTGAATTCGACAGTAAATGTAGTAAGAATCTATTTACGTGTACTTGAGGTGTTTATTACACGTTCTTAATCATTTCTGGTAACTCTCATTGTGTATTTTAACAGTTTTACCACAATTAGACAGTTTGCTTAGAAGTATTTACTGGAACCGCCACCATTTTAACTGATTCACACAAAGAAACGACAAAGCCAATCCTCCTAAATTGTAAACATAAAAACTATTCTCGTCATTCCAAGGCTTTAGACACCAATTCTGAGCTCTGTAAACATGAACTCTTAATATTTGAAAGCACAGTCCCGTGAAAACGCCACCAGAAGTACCCGTACTTGTAAACATTACCAGTATTTTCGTCATTTCACAGCTTTCCACTGGAAACCTCCGTGATTGAATTCGAAAGTAAAGGTAGAAAGAATCTATTTACGTGTACTTGAGGTGTTCATAACACGTTCTTAATTATTTCTGGGGACTATCATTGTGTATTTTAAGAGTTTAACCACAATTAGACAGTTTGCTTAGAAGTATTTACTGGAACTGCCACCATTTTAACTGCTTCACACAAAGAAACGACAAAGCCAATCCTCCTAAATTGTAAACATAAAAACTATTCTCGTCATTCCAAGGCTTTAGACACCAAATCTGAGCTCTGTAAACATGAACTCTTAATAATTGAAAGCACAGTCCCGTGAAAACGCCACACAAAGTACCCCGACTTGTAAACATTACCAGAATTACGGCATTTCACAGCTTTCCACTCGAAACCTCCGTGATTGAATTCGACAGTAAATGTAGTAAGAATCTATTTACAGGTCCTTGAGGTGTTTATTAAACGTTCTTAATCATTTCTGGGAACTCTCATTGTGTATTTTAACAGTTTTACCACAATTAGACAGTTTGCTTAGAAGTAGTTCCTGGAACCGTCACCATTTTAAATGATAGGCACAAAAAAGCGCCGAAGCCAATCCTCCTAAATTGTAAACATAAACAATATTCTCCTCATTCCAAGGCTTTAGACACCAATTCTGAGCTCTGTAAACATGAACTCTTAATATTTGAAAGCACAGTCCCGTGAAAACGCCACCCGAAATACCCGGAGTTTTAAATATAACCAGTATTTTCGTCATTTCACAGCTTTCCAAGGGAAACCTCCGTGATTGAATTCGACAGTAAATGTAGTAAGAATCTATTTACGTGTACTTGAGGTGTTCATTACACGTTCTTAATCATTTCTGGGGACTATCATTGTGTATTTTAAGAGTTTAACCACAATTAGACAGTTTGCTTAGAAGTATTTACTGGAACCGCCACCATTTTAACTGATTCACACAAAAAAAACGCCAAAGCCAATCCTCCTAAATTGTAAACATAAAAACTATTCTCGTCATTCCAAGGCTTTAGACACCAATTCTGAGCTCTGTAAACATGAACTCTTAATATTTGAAAGCACAGTCCCGTGAAAACGCCACCAGAAGTACCCGTACTAGTAAACATTACCAGTATTTTCGTCATTTCACAGCTTTCCACTGGAAACCTCGGTGATTGAATTCGACAGTAAATGTAGTAAGAATCTATTTACGTGTACTTGAGATGTTTATTACACGTTCTTAATCATTTCCGGGAACTCTCATTGTGTATGTTAATAGTTTTACCACAATTAGACAGTTTGCTTAGAACTGTTTACTGGAACCGCCACCATTTTAACTGATTCACACAAAAAAAACGCCAAAGCCCATCCTCCTAAATTGTAAACATAAAAACTATTCTCGTCATTCCAAGGCTTTAGACACCAATTCTGAGCTCTGTAAACATGAACTCTTAATATTTGAAAGCAAAGTCCCGTGAAAACGCCACCCGAAGTACCCGGAGTTGTAAATATAACCAGTATTTTCGTCATTTCACAGCTTTCCAAGGGAAACCTCCGTGATTGAATTCGACAGTAAATGTAGTAAGAATCTATTTACGTGTACTTGAGGTGTTTATTACACGTTCTTAATCATTTCTGGTAACTCTCATTGTGTATTTTAACAGTTTTACCACAATTAGACAGTTTGCTTAGAAGTATTTACTGGAACCGCCACCATTTTAACTGATTCACACAAAAAACACGCCAAAGCCAATCCTCCTAAATTGTAAACATAAAAACTATTCTCGTCATTCCAAGGCTTTAGACACCAAATCTGAGCTCTGTAAACATGAACTCTTAATAATTGAAAGCACAGTCCCGTGAAAGCGCCACCCAAAGTACCCGGAATTGTAAACATTACCAGAATTACGGCATTTCACAGCTTTCCACTCGAAACCTCCGTGATTGAATTCGACAGTAAATGTAGTAAGAATCTATTTACAGGTCCTTGAGGTGTTTATTAAACGTTCTTAATCATTTCTGGGAACTCTCATTGTGTATTTTAACAGTTTTACCACAATTAGACAGTTTGCTTAGAAGTAGTTCCTGGAACCGTCACCATTTTAAATGATAGGCACAAAAAAGCGCCGAAGCCAATCCTCCTAAATTGTAAACATAAACAATATTCTCCTCATTCCAAGGCTTTAGACACCAATTCTGAGCTCTGTAAACATGAACTCTTAATATTTGAAAGCACCGTCCCGTGAAAACGCCACCCGAAATACCCGGAGTTTTAAATATAACCAGTATTTTCGTCATTTCACAGCTTTCCAAGGGAAACCTCCGTGATTGAATTCGACAGTAAATGTAGTAAGAATCTATTTACGTGTACTTGAGGTGTTCATTACACGTTCTTAATCATTTCTGGGGACTATCATTGTGTATTTTAAGAGTTTAACCACAATTAGACAGTTTGCTTAGAAGTATTTACTGGAACCGCCACCATTTTAACTGATTCACACAAAAAAAACGACAAAGCCAATCCTCCTAAATTGTAAACATAAAAACTATTCTCGTCATTCCAAGGCTTTAGACACCAATTCTGAGCTCTGTAAACATGAACTCTTAATATTTGAAAGCACAGTCCCGTGAAAACGCCACCAGAAGTACCCGTACTTGTAAACATTACCAGTATTTTCGTCATTTCACAGCTTTCCACTGGAAACCTCGGTGATTGAATTCGACAGTAAATGAAGTAAGAATCTATTTACGTGTACTTGAGATGTTTATTACACGTTCTTAATCATTTCCGGGAACTCTCATTGTGTATGTTAATAGTTTTACCACAATTAGACAGTTTGCTTAGAACTGTTTACTGGAACCGCCACCATTTTAACTGATTCACACAAAAAAAACGCCAAAGCCCATCCTCCTAAATTGTAAACATAAAAACTATTCTCGTCATTCCAAGGCTTTAGACACCAAATCTGAGCTCTGTAAACATGAACTCTTAATAATTGAAAGCACAGTCCCGTGAAAACGCCACGGAAAGTACCCGGACTGGTAAACATTACCAGAATTACGTTATTTCACAGCTTTCCACTCGAAACCTCCGTGATTAAATTCGACAGTAAATGTAGTAAGAATCTATTTATGTGTACTTGAGGTGTTTATTACATGTTCTTAATCATTTCTGGTAACTCTCATTGTGTATTTTAACAGTTTTACCACAATTAGACAGTTTGCTTAGAAGTATTTACTGGAACCGCCACCATTTTAACTGATTCACACAAAGAAACGACAAAGCCAATCCTCCTAAATTGTAAACATAAAAACTATTCTCGTCATTCCAAGGCTTTAGACACCAATTCTGAGCTCTGTAAACATGAACTCTTAATATTTGAAAGCACAGTCCCGTGAAAACGCCACCAGAAGTACCCGTACTTGTAAACATTACCAGTATTTTCGTCATTTCACAGCTTTCCACTGGAAACTTCCGTGATTGAATTCGAAAGTAAAGGTAGAAAGAATCTATTTACGTGTACTTGAGGTGTTCATTACACGTTCTTAATCATTTCTGGGGACTATCATTGTGTATTTTAAGAGTTTAACCACAATTAGACAGTTTGCTTAGAAGTATTTACTGGAACTGCCACCATTTTAACTGCTTCACACAAAGAAACGACAAAGCCAATCCTCCTAAATTGTAAACATAAAAACTATTCTCGTCATTCCAAGGCTTTAGACACCAAATCTGAGCTCTGTAAACATGAACTCTTAATAATTGAAAGCACAGTCCCGTGAAAACGCCACACAAAGTACCCCGACTTGTAAACATTACCAGAATTACGGCATTTCACAGCTTTCCACTCGAAACCTCCGTGATTGAATTCGACAGTAAATGTAGTAAGAATCTATTTACAGGTCCTTGAGGTGTTTATTAAACGTTCTTAATCATTTCTGGGAACTCTCATTGTGTATTTTAACAGTTTTACCACAATTAGACAGTTTGCTTAGAAGTAGTTCCTGGAACCGTCACCATTTTAAATGATAGGCACAAAAAAGCGCCGAAGCCAATCCTCCTAAATTGTAAACATAAACAATATTCTCCTCATTCCAAGGCTTTAGACACCAATTCTGAGCTCTGTAAACATGAACTCTTAATATTTGAAAGCACCGTCCCGTGAAAACGCCACCCGAAATACCCGGAGTTTTAAATATAACCAGTATTTTCGTCATTTCACAGCTTTCCAAGGGAAACCTCCGTGATTGAATTCGACAGTAAATGTAGTAAGAATCTATTTACGTGTACTTGAGGTGTTCATTACACGTTCTTAATCATTTCTGGGGACTATCATTGTGTATTTTAAGAGTTTAACCACAATTAGACAGTTTGCTTAGAAGTATTTACTGGAACCGCCACCATTTTAACTGATTCACACAAAAAAAACGCCAAAGCCAATCCTCCTAAATTGTAAACATAAAAACTATTCTCGTCATTCCAAGGCTTTAGACACCAATTCTGAGCTCTGTAAACATGAACTCTTAATATTTGAAAGCACAGTCCCGTGAAAACGCCACCAGAAGTACCCGTACTTGTAAACATTACCAGTATTTTCGTCATTTCACAGCTTTCCACTGGAAACCTCGGTGATTGAATTCGACAGTAAATGTAGTAAGAATCTATTTACGTGTACTTGAGATGTTTATTACACGTTCTTAATCATTTCCGGGAACTCTCATTGTGTATGTTAATAGTTTTACCACAATTAGACAGTTTGCTTAGAACTGTTTACTGGAACCGCCACCATTTTAACTGATTCACACAAAAAAAACGCCAAAGCCCATCCTCCTAAATTGTAAACATAAAAACTATTCTCGTCATTCCAAGGCTTTAGACACCAATTCTGAGCTCTGTAAACATGAACTCTTAATATTTGAAAGCAAAGTCCCGTGAAAACGCCACCCGAAGTACCCGGAGTTGTAAATATAACCAGTATTTTCGTCATTTCACAGCTTTCCAAGGGAAACCTCCGTGATTGAATTCGACAGTAAATGTAGTAAGAATCTATTTACGTGTACTTGAGGTGTTTATTACACGTTCTTAATCATTTCTGGTAACTCTCATTGTGTATTTTAACAGTTTTACCACAATTAGACAGTTTGCTTAGAAGTATTTACTGGAACCGCCACCATTTTAACTGATTCACACAAAAAACACGCCAAAGCCAATCCTCCTAAATTGTAAACATAAAAACTATTCTCGTCATTCCAAGGCTTTAGACACCAAATCTGAGCTCTGTAAACATGAACTCTTAATAATTGAAAGCACAGTCCCGTGAAAGCGCCACCCAAAGTACCCGGAATTGTAAACATTACCAGAATTACGGCATTTCACAGCTTTCCACTCGAAACCTCCGTGATTGAATTCGACAGTAAATGTAGTAAGAATCTATTTACAGGTCCTTGAGGTGTTTATTAAACGTTCTTAATCATTTCTGGGAACTCTCATTGTGTATTTTAACAGTTTTACCACAATTAGACAGTTTGCTTAGAAGTAGTTCCTGGAACCGTCACCATTTTAAATGATAGGCACAAAAAAGCGCCGAAGCCAATCCTCCTAAATTGTAAATATAAACAATATTCTCCTCATTCCAAGGCTTTAGACACCAATTCTGAGCTCTGTAAACATGAACTCTTAATATTTGAAAGCACCGTCCCGTGAAAACGCCACCCGAAATACCCGGAGTTTTAAATATAACCAGTATTTTCGTCATTTCACAGCTTTCCAAGGGAAACCTCCGTGATTGAATTCGACAGTAAATGTAGTAAGAATCTATTTACGTGTACTTGAGGTGTTCATTACACGTTCTTAATCATTTCTGGGGACTATCATTGTGTATTTTAAGAGTTTAACCACAATTAGACAGTTTGCTTAGAAGTATTTACTGGAACCGCCACCATTTTAACTGATTCACACAAAAAAAACGACAAAGCCAATCCTCCTAAATTGTAAACATAAAAACTATTCTCGTCATTCCAAGGCTTTAGACACCAATTCTGAGCTCTGTAAACATGAACTCTTAATATTTGAAAGCACAGTCCCGTGAAAACGCCACCAGAAGTACCCGTACTTGTAAACATTACCAGTATTTTCGTCATTTCACAGCTTTCCACTGGAAACCTCGGTGATTGAATTCGACAGTAAATGAAGTAAGAATCTATTTACGTGTACTTGAGATGTTTATTACACGTTCTTAATCATTTCCGGGAACTCTCATTGTGTATGTTAATAGTTTTACCACAATTAGACAGTTTGCTTAGAACTGTTTACTGGAACCGCCACCATTTTAACTGATTCACACAAAAAAAACGCCAAAGCCCATCCTCCTAAATTGTAAACATAAAAACTATTCTCGTCATTCCAAGGCTTTAGACACCAAATCTGAGCTCTGTAAACATGAACTCTTAATAATTGAAAGCACAGTCCCGTGAAAACGCCACGGAAAGTACCCGGACTGGTAAACATTACCAGAATTACGTTATTTCACAGCTTTCCACTCGAAACCTCCGTGATTAAATTCGACAGTAAATGTAGTAAGAATCTATTTATGTGTACTTGAGGTGTTTATTACATGTTCTTAATCATTTCTGGTAACTCTCATTGTGTATTTTAACAGTTTTACCACAATTAGACAGTTTGCTTAGAAGTATTTACTGGAACCGCCACCATTTTAACTGATTCACACAAAGAAACGACAAAGCCAATCCTCCTAAATTGTAAACATAAAAACTATTCTCGTCATTCCAAGGCTTTAGACACCAATTCTGAGCTCTGTAAACATGAACTCTTAATATTTGAAAGCACAGTCCCGTGAAAACGCCACCAGAAGTACCCGTACTTGTAAACATTACCAGTATTTTCGTCATTTCACAGCTTTCCACTGGAAACTTCCGTGATTGAATTCGAAAGTAAAGGTAGAAAGAATCTATTTACGTGTACTTGAGGTGTTCATTACACGTTCTTAATCATTTCTGGGGACTATCATTGTGTATTTTAAGAGTTTAACCACAATTAGACAGTTTGCTTAGAAGTATTTACTGGAACTGCCACCATTTTAACTGCTTCACACAAAGAAACGACAAAGCCAATCCTCCTAAATTGTAAACATAAAAACTATTCTCGTCATTCCAAGGCTTTAGACACCAAATCTGAGCTCTGTAAACATGAACTCTTAATAATTGAAAGCACAGTCCCGTGAAAACGCCACACAAAGTACCCCGACTTGTAAACATTACCAGAATTACGGCATTTCACAGCTTTCCACTCGAAACCTCCGTGATTGAATTCGACAGTAAATGTAGTAAGAATCTATTTACAGGTCCTTGAGGTGTTTATTAAACGTTCTTAATCATTTCTGGGAACTCTCATTGTGTATTTTAACAGTTTTACCACAATTAGACAGTTTGCTTAGAAGTAGTTCCTGGAACCGTCACCATTTTAAATGATAGGCACAAAAAAGCGCCGAAGCCAATCCTCCTAAATTGTAAACATAAACAATATTCTCCTCATTCCAAGGCTTTAGACACCAATTCTGAGCTCTGTAAACATGAACTCTTAATATTTGAAAGCACCGTCCCGTGAAAACGCCACCCGAAATACCCGGAGTTTTAAATATAACCAGTATTTTCGTCATTTCACAGCTTTCCAAGGGAAACCTCCGTGATTGAATTCGACAGTAAATGTAGTAAGAATCTATTTACGTGTACTTGAGGTGTTCATTACACGTTCTTAATCATTTCTGGGGACTATCATTGTGTATTTTAAGAGTTTAACCACAATTAGACAGTTTGCTTAGAAGTATTTACTGGAACCGCCACCATTTTAACTGATTCACACAAAAAAAACGCCAAAGCCAATCCTCCTAAATTGTAAACATAAAAACTATTCTCGTCATTCCAAGGCTTTAGACACCAATTCTGAGCTCTGTAAACATGAACTCTTAATATTTGAAAGCACAGTCCCGTGAAAACGCCACCAGAAGTACCCGTACTTGTAAACATTACCAGTATTTTCGTCATTTCACAGCTTTCCACTGGAAACCTCGGTGATTGAATTCGACAGTAAATGAAGTAAGAATCTATTTATGTGTACTTGAGATGTTTATTACACGTTCTTAATCATTTCCGGGAACTCTCATTGTGTATGTTAATAGTTTTACCACAATTAGACAGTTTGCTTAGAACTGTTTACTGGAACCGCCACCATTTTAACTGATTCACACAAAAAAAACGCCAAAGCCCATCCTCCTAAATTGTAAACATAAAAACTATTCTCGTCATTCCAAGGCTTTAGACACCAATTCTGAGCTCTGTAAACATGAACTCTTAATATTTGAAAGCAAAGTCCCGTGAAAACGCCACCCGAAGTACCCGGAGTTGTAAATATAACCAGTATTTTCGTCATTTCACAGCTTTCCAAGGGAAACCTCCGTGATTGAATTCGACAGTAAATGTAGTAAGAATCTATTTACGTGTACTTGAGGTGTTTATTACACGTTCTTAATCATTTCTGGTAACTCTCATTGTGTATTTTAACAGTTTTACCACAATTAGACAGTTTGCTTAGAAGTATTTACTGGAACCGCCACCATTTTAACTGATTCACACAAAAAACACGCCAAAGCCAATCCTCCTAAATTGTAAACATAAAAACTATTCTCGTCATTCCAAGCCTTTAGACACCAAATCTGAGCTCTGTAAACATGAACTCTTAATAATTGAAAGCACAGTCCCGTGAAAGCGCCACCCAAAGTACCCGGAATTGTAAACATTACCAGAATTACGGCATTTCACAGCTTTCCAAGGGAAACCTCCGTGATTGAATTCGACAGTAAATGTAGTAAGAATCTATTTACGTGTACTTGAGGTGTTTATTACACGTTCTTAATCATTTCTGGTAACTCTCATTGTGTATTTTAACAGTTTTACCACAATTAGACAGTTTGCTTAGAAGTATTTACTGGAACCGCCACAATTTTAACTGATTCACACAAAGAAACGACAAAGCCAATCCTCCTAAATTGTAAACATAAAAACTATTCTCGTCATTCCAAGGCTTTAGACACCAAATCTGAGCTCTGTAAACATGAACTCTTAATAATTGAAAGCACAGTCCCGTGAAAGCGCCACCCAAAGTACCCGGACTTGTAAACATTACCAGAATTACGGCATTTTACAGCTTTCCACTCGAAACCTCCGTGATTGAATTCGACAGTAAATGTAGTAAGAATCTATTTACAGGTCCTTGAGGTGTTTATTAAACGTTCTTAATCATTTCTGGGAACTCTCATTGTGTATTTTAACAGTTTTACCACAATTAGACAGTTTGCTTAGAAGTAGTTCCTGGAACCGTCACCATTTTAAATGATAGGCACAAAAAAGCGCCGAAGCCAATCCTCCTAAATTGTAAACATAAACAATATTCTCCTCATTCCAAGGCTTTAGACACCAATTCTGAGCTCTGTAAACATGAACTCTTAATATTTGAAAGCACCGTCCCGTGAAAACGCCACCCGAAATACCCGGAGTTTTAAATATAACCAGTATTTTCGTCATTTCACAGCTTTCCAAGGGAAACCTCCGTGATTGAATTCGACAGTAAATGTAGTAAGAATCTATTTACGTGTACTTGAGGTGTTCATTACACGTTCTTAATCATTTCTGGGGACTATCATTGTGTATTTTAACAGTTTTACCACAATTAGACAGTTTGCTTAGAAGTATTTACTGGAACCGCCACCATTTTAACTGATTCACACAAAAAAAAACGACAAAGCCAATCCTCCTAAATTGTAAACATAAAAACTATTCTCGTCATTCCAAGGCTTTAGACACCAATTCTGAGCTCTGTAAACATGAACTCTTAATATTTGAAAGCACAGTCCCGTGAAAACACCACCAGAAGTACCCGTACTTGTAAACATTACCAGTATTTTCGTCATTTCACAGCTTTCCACTGGAAACCTCGGTGATTGAATTCGACAGTAAATGAAGTAAGAATCTATTTACGTGTACTTGAGATGTTTATTACACGTTCTTAATCATTTCCGGGAACTCTCATTGTGTATGTTAATAGTTTTACCACAATTAGACAGTTTGCTTAGAACTGTTTACTGGAACCGCCACCATTTTAACTGATTCACACAAAAAAAACGCCAAAGCCCATCCTCCTAAATTGTAAACATAAAAACTATTCTCGTCATTCCAAGGCTTTAGACACCAAATCTGAGCTCTGTAAACATGAACTCTTAATAATTGAAAGCACAGTCCCGTGAAAACGCCACGGAAAGTACCCGGACTGGTAAACATTACCAGAATTACGTTATTTCACAGCTTTCCACTCGAAACCTCCGTGATTAAATTCGACAGTAAATGTAGTAAGAATCTATTTATGTGTACTTGAGGTGTTTATTACATGTTCTTAATCATTTCTGGTAACTCTCATTGTGTATTTTAACAGTTTTACCACAATTAGACAGTTTGCTTAGAAGTATTTACTGGAACCGCCACCATTTTAACTGATTCACACAAAAAAACACGCCAAAGCCAATCCTCCTAAATTGTAAACATAAACAATATTCTCGTCATTCCAAGGCTTTAGACACCAATTCTGAGCTCTGTAAACATGAACTCTTAATATTTGAAAGCACAGTCCCGTGAAAACGCCACCAGAAGTACCCGTACTTGTAAACATTACCAGAATTACGTCATTTCACAGCTTTCCACTCGAAACTTCCGTGATTGAATTCGACAGTAAATGTAGTAAGAATCTATTTACGTGTACTTGAGGTGTTTATTACACGTTCTTAATCATTTCTGGTAACTCTCATTGTGTATTTTAACAGTTTTACCACAATTAGACAGTTTGCTTAGAAGTATTTACTGGAACCGCCACCATTTTAACTGATTCACACAAAGAAACGACAAAGCCAATCCTCCTAAATTGTAAACATAAAAACTATTCTCGTCATTCCAAGGCTTTAGACACCAATTCTGAGCTCTGTAAACATGAACTCTTAATATTTGAAAGCACAGTCCCGTGAAAACGCCACCAGAAGTACCCGTACTTGTAAACATTACCAGTATTTTCGTCATTTCACAGCTTTCCACTGGAAACCTCCGTGATTGAATTCGAAAGTAAAGGTAGAAAGAATCTATTTACGTGTACTTGAGGTGTTCATTACACGTTCTTAATCATTTCTGGGGACTATCATTGTGTATTTTAAGAGTTTAACCACAATTAGACAGTTTGCTTAGAAGTATTTACTGGAACTGCCACCATTTTAACTGCTTCACACAAAGAAACGACAAAGCCAATCCTCCTAAATTGTAAACATAAAAACTATTCTCGTCATTCCAAGGCTTTAGACACCAAATCTGAGCTCTGTAAACATGAACTCTTAATAATTGAAAGCACAGTCCCGTGAAAACGCCACACAAAGTACCCCGACTTGTAAACATTACCAGAATTACGGCATTTCACAGCTTTCCACTCGAAACCTCCGTGATTGAATTCGACAGTAAATGTAGTAAGAATCTATTTACAGGTCCTTGAGGTGTTTATTAAACGTTCTTAATCATTTCTGGGAACTCTCATTGTGTATTTTAACAGTTTTACCACAATTAGACAGTTTGCTTAGAAGTAGTTCCTGGAACCGTCACCATTTTAAATGATAGGCACAAAAAAGCGCCGAAGCCAATCCTCCTAAATTGTAAACATAAACAATATTCTCCTCATTCCAAGGCTTTAGACACCAATTCTGAGCTCTGTAAACATGAACTCTTAATATTTGAAAGCACCGTCCCGTGAAAACGCCACCCGAAATACCCGGAGTTTTAAATATAACCAGTATTTTCGTCATTTCACAGCTTTCCAAGGGAAACCTCCGTGATTGAATTCGACAGTAAATGTAGTAAGAATCTATTTACGTGTACTTGAGGTGTTCATTACACGTTCTTAATCATTTCTGGGGACTATCATTGTGTATTTTAAGAGTTTAACCACAATTAGACAGTTTGCTTAGAAGTATTTACTGGAACCGCCACCATTTTAACTGATTCACACAAAAAAAACGCCAAAGCCAATCCTCCTAAATTGTAAACATAAAAACTATTCTCGTCATTCCAAGGCTTTAGACACCAATTCTGAGCTCTGTAAACATGAACTCTTAATATTTGAAAGCACAGTCCCGTGAAAACGCCACCAGAAGTACCCGTACTTGTAAACATTACCAGTATTTTCGTCATTTCACAGCTTTCCACTGGAAACCTCGGTGATTGAATTCGACAGTAAATGAAGTAAGAATCTATTTACGTGTACTTGAGATGTTTATTACACGTTCTTAATCATTTCCGGGAACTCTCATTGTGTATGTTAATAGTTTTACCACAATTAGACAGTTTGCTTAGAACTGTTTACTGGAACCGCCACCATTTTAACTGATTCACACAAAAAAAACGCCAAAGCCCATCCTCCTAAATTGTAAACATAAAAACTATTCTCGTCATTCCAAGGCTTTAGACACCAATTCTGAGCTCTGTAAACATGAACTCTTAATATTTGAAAGCAAAGTCCCGTGAAAACGCCACCCGAAGTACCCGGAGTTGTAAATATAACCAGTATTTTCGTCATTTCACAGCTTTCCAAGGGAAACCTCCGTGATTGAATTCGACAGTAAATGTAGTAAGAATCTATTTACGTGTACTTGAGGTGTTTATTACACGTTCTTAATCATTTCTGGTAACTCTCATTGTGTATTTTAACAGTTTTACCACAATTAGACAGTTTGCTTAGAAGTATTTACTGGAACCGCCACCATTTTAACTGATTCACACAAAAAACACGCCAAAGCCAATCCTCCTAAATTGTAAACATAAAAACTATTCTCGTCATTCCAAGGCTTTAGACACCAAATCTGAGCTCTGTAAACATGAACTCTTAATAATTGAAAGCACAGTCCCGTGAAAGCGCCACCCAAAGTACCCGGAATTGTAAACATTACCAGAATTACGTCATTTCACAGCTTTCCACTCGAAACCTCCGTGATTGAATTCGACAGTAAATGTAGTAAGAATCTATTTACGTGTACTTGAGGTGTTTATTACACGTTCTTAATCATTTCTGGTAACTCTCATTGTGTATTTTAACAGTTTTACCACAATTAGACAGTTTGCTTAGAAGTATTTACTGGAACCGCCACCATTTTAACTGATTCACACAAAGAAAACGCCAAAGCCCATCCTCCTAAATTGTAAACATAAAAACTATTCTCGTCATTCCAAGGCCTTAGACACCAAATCTGAGCTCTGTAAACATGAACTCTTAATAATTGAAAGCACAGTCCCGTGAAAGCGCCACCCAAAGTACCCGGACTTGTAAACATTACCAGAATTACGGCATTTCACAGCTTTCCACTCGAAACCTCCGTGATTGAATTCGACAGTAAATGTAGTAAGAATCTATTTACAGGTCCTTGAGGTGTTTATTAAACGTTCTTAATCATTTCTGGGAACTCTCATTGTGTATTTTAACAGTTTTACCACAATTAGACAGTTTGCTTAGAAGTAGTTCCTGGAACCGTCACCATTTTAAATGATAGGCACAAAAAAGCGCCGAAGCCAATCCTCCTAAATTGTAAACATAAACAATATTCTCCTCATTCCAAGGCTTAGACACCAATTCTGAGCTCTGTAAACATGAACTCTTAATATTTGAAAGCACCGTCCCGTGAAAACGCCACCTGAAATACCCGGAGTTTTAAATATAACCAGTATTTTCGTCATTTCACAGCTTTCCAAGGGAAACCTCCGTGATTGAATTCGACAGTAAATGTAGTAAGAATCTATTTACGTGTACTTGAGGTGTTCATTACACGTTCTTAATCATTTCTGGGGACTATCATTGTGTATTTTAAGAGTTTAACCACAATTAGACAGTTTGCTTAGAAGTATTTACTGGAACCGCCACCATTTTAACTGATTCACACAAAAAACACGCCAAAGCCAATCCTCCTAAATTGTAAACATAAAAACTATTCTCGTCATTCCAAGGCTTTAGACACCAATTCTGAGCTCTGTAAACATGAACTCTTAATATTTGAAAGCACAGTCCCGTGAAAACGCCACCAGAAGTACCCGTACTTGTAAACATTACCAGTATTTTCGTCATTTCACAGCTTTCCACTGGAAACCTCGGTGATTGAATTCGACAGTAAATGAAGTAAGAATCTATTTACGTGTACTTGAGATGTTTATTACACGTTCTTAATCATTTCCGGGAACTCTCATTGTGTATGTTAATAGTTTTACCACAATTAGACAGTTTGCTTAGAACTGTTTACTGGAACCGCCACCATTTTAACTGATTCACACAAAAAAAACGCCAAAGCCCATCCTCCTAAATTGTAAACATAAAAACTATTCTCGTCATTCCAAGGCTTTAGACACCAAATCTGAGCTCTGTAAACATGAACTCTTAATAATTGAAAGCACAGTCCCGTGAAAGCGCCACCCAAAGTACCCGGACTTGTAAACATTACCAGAATTACGGCATTTCACAGCTTTCCACTCGAAACCTCCGTGATTGAATTCGACAGTAAATGTAGTAAGAATCTATTTACAGGTCCTTGAGGTGTTTATTAAACGTTCTTAATCATTTCTGGGAACTCTCATTGTGTATTTTAACAGTTTAACACAATTAGACAGTTTGCTTAGAAGTAGTTCCTGGAACCGTCACCATTTTAAATGATAGGCACAAAAAAGCGCCGAAGCCAATCCTCCTAAATTGTAAACATAAACAATATTCTCCTCATTCCAAGGCTTTAGACACCAATTCTGAGCTCTGTAAACATGAACTCTTAATATTTGAAAGCACCGTCCCGTGAAAACGCCACCCGAAATACCCGGAGTTTTAAATATAACCAGTATTTTCGTCATTTCACAGCTTTCCAAGGGAAACCTCCGTGATTGAATTCGACAGTAAATGTAGTAAGAATCTATTTACGTGTACTTGAGGTGTTCATTACACGTTCTTAATCATTTCTGGGGACTATCATTGTGTATTTTAAGAGTTTAACCACAATTAGACAGTTTGCTTAGAAGTATTTACTGGAACCGCCACCATTTTAACTGATTCACACAAAAAAAACGACAAAGCCAATCCTCCTAAATTGTAAACATCAAAACTATTCTCGTCATTCCAAGGCTTTAGACACCAATTCTGAGCTCTGTAAACATGAACTCTTAATATTTGAAAGCACAGTCCCGTGAAAACGCCACCAGAAGTACCCGTACTTGTAAACATTACCAGTATTTTCGTCATTTCACAGCTTTCCACTGGAAACCTCGGTGATTGAATTCGACAGTAAATGAAGTAAGAATCTATTTACGTGTACTTGAGATGTTTATTACACGTTCTTAATCATTTCCGGGAACTCTCATTGTGTATGTTAATAGTTTTACCACAATTAGACAGTTTGCTTAGAACTGTTTACTGGAACCGCCACCATTTTAACTGATTCACACAAAAAAAACGCCAAAGCCCATCCTCCTAAATTGTAAACATAAAAACTATTCTCGTCATTCCAAGGCTTTAGACACCAAATCTGAGCTCTGTAAACATGAACTCTTAATAATTGAAAGCACAGTCCCGTGAAAACGCCACGGAAAGTACCCGGACTGGTAAACATTACCAGAATTACGTTATTTCACAGCTTTCCACTCGAAACCTCCGTGATTAAATTCGACAGTAAATGTAGTAAGAATCTATTTATGTGTACTTGAGGTGTTTATTACATGTTCTTAATCATTTCTGGTAACTCTCATTGTGTATTTTAACAGTTTTACCACAATTAGACAGTTTGCTTAGAAGTATTTACTGGAACCGCCACCATTTTAACTGATTCACACAAAAAAACACGCCAAAGCCAATCCTCCTAAATTGTAAACATAAAAACTATTCTCGTCATTCCAAGGCTTTAGACACCAATTCTGAGCTCTGTAAACATGAACTCTTAATATTTGAAAGCACAGTCCCGTGAAAATGCCACCAGAAGTACCCGTACTTGTAAACATTACCAGTATTTTCGTCATTTCACAGCTTTCCACTGGAAACCTCCGTGATTGAATTCGAAAGTAAAGGTAGAAAGAATCTATTTACGTGTACTTGAGGTGTTCATTACACGTTCTTAATCATTTCTGGGGACTATCATTGTGTATTTTAAGAGTTTAACCACAATTAGACAGTTTGCTTAGAAGTATTTACTGGAACTGCCACCATTTTAACTGCTTCACACAAAGAAACGACAAAGCCAATCCTCCTAAATTGTAAACATAAAAACTATTCTCGTCATTCCAAGGCTTTAGACACCAAATCTGAGCTCTGTAAACATGAACTCTTAATAATTGAAAGCACAGTCCCGTGAAAACGCCACACAAAGTACCCCGACTTGTAAACATTACCAGAATTACGGCATTTCACAGCTTTCCACTCGAAACCTCCGTGATTGAATTCGACAGTAAATGTAGTAAGAATCTATTTACAGGTCCTTGAGGTGTTTATTAAACGTTCTTAATCATTTCTGGGAACTCTCATTGTGTATTTTAACAGTTTTACCACAATTAGACAGTTTGCTTAGAAGTAGTTCCTGGAACCGTCACCATTTTAAATGATAGGCACAAAAAAGCGCCGAAGCCAATCCTCCTAAATTGTAAACATAAACAATATTCTCCTCATTCCAAGGCTTTAGACACCAATTCTGAGCTCTGTAAACATGAACTCTTAATATTTGAAAGCACCGTCCCGTGAAAACGCCACCTGAAATACCCGGAGTTTTAAATATAACCAGTATTTTCGTCATTTCACAGCTTTCCAAGGGAAACCTCCGTGATTGAATTCGACAGTAAATGTAGTAAGAATCTATTTACGTGTACTTGAGGTGTTCATTACAGGTTCTTAATCATTTCTGGGGACTATCATTGTGTATTTTAAGAGTTTAACCACAATTAGACAGTTTGCTTAGAAGTATTTACTGGAACCGCCACCATTTTAACTGATTCACACAAAAAAAACGCCAAAGCCAATCCTCCTAAATTGTAAACATAAAAACTATTCTCGTCATTCCAAGGCTTTAGACACCAATTCTGAGCTCTGTAAACATGAACTCTTAATATTTGAAAGCACAGTCCCGTGAAAACGCCACCAGAAGTACCCGTACTTGTAAACATTACCAGTATTTTCGTCATTTCACAGCTTTCCACTGGAACCCTCGGTGATTGAATTCGACAGTAAATGAAGTAAGAATCTATTTACGTGTACTTGAGATGTTTATTACACGTTCTTAATCATTTCCGGGAACTCTCATTGTGTATGTTAATAGTTTTACCACAATTAGACAGTTTGCTTAGAACTGTTTACTGGAACCGCCACCATTTTAACTGATTCACACAAAATAAACGCCAAAGCCCATCCTCCTAAATTGTAAACATAAAAACTATTCTCGTCATTCCAAGGCTTTAGACACCAAATCTGAGCTCTGTAAACATGAACTCTTAATAATTGAAAGCACAGTCCCGTGAAAGCGCCACCCAAAGTACCCGGACTTGTAAACATTACCAGAATTACGGCATTTCACAGCTTTCCACTCGAAACCTCCGTGATTGAATTCGACAGTAAATGTAGTAAGAATCTATTTACAGGTCCTTGAGGTGTTTATTAAACGTTCTTAATCATTTCTGGGAACTCTCATTGTGTATTTTAACAGTTTTACCACAATTAGACAGTTTGCTTAGAAGTAGTTCCTGGAACCGTCACCATTTTAAATGATAGGCACAAAAGAGCGCCGAAGCCAATCCTCCTAAATTGTAAACATAAACAATATTCTCCTCATTCCAAGGCTTTAGACACCAATTCTGAGCTCTGTAAACATGAACTCTTAATATTTGAAAGCACCGTCCCGTGAAAACGCCACCCGAAATACCCGGAGTTTTAAATATAACCAGTATTTTCGTCATTTCACAGCTTTCCAAGGGAAACCTCCGTGATTGAATTCGACAGTAAATGTAGTAAGAATCTATTTACGTGTACTTGAGGTGTTCATTACACGTTCTTAATCATTTCTGGGGACTATCATTGTGTATTTTAAGAGTTTAACCACAATTAGACAGTTTGCTTAGAAGTATTTACTGGAACCGCCACCATTTTAACTGATTCACACAAAAAAAACGCCAAAGCCAATCCTCCTAAATTGTAAACATAAAAACTATTCTCGTCATTCCAAGGCTTTAGACACCAATTCTGAGCTCTGTAAACATGAACTCTTAATATTTGAAAGCACAGTCCCGTGAAAACGCCACCAGAAGTACCCGTACTTGTAAACATTACCAGTATTTTCGTCATTTCACAGCTTTCCACTGGAAACCTCGGTGATTGAATTCGACAGTAAATGAAGTAAGAATCTATTTATGTGTACTTGAGATGTTTATTACACGTTCTTAATCATTTCCGGGAACTCTCATTGTGTATGTTAATAGTTTTACCACAATTAGACAGTTTGCTTAGAACTGTTTACTGGAACCGCCACCATTTTAACTGATTCACACAAAAAAAACGCCAAAGCCCATCCTCCTAAATTGTAAACATAAAAACTATTCTCGTCATTCCAAGGCTTTAGACACCAATTCTGAGCTCTGTAAACATGAACTCTTAATATTTGAAAGCAAAGTCCCGTGAAAACGCCACCCGAAGTACCCGGAGTTGTAAATATAACCAGTATTTTCGTCATTTCACAGCTTTCCAAGGGAAACCTCCGTGATTGAATTCGACAGTAAATGTAGTAAGAATCTATTTACGTGTACTTGAGGTGTTTATTACACATTCTTAATCATTTCTGGTAACTCTCATTGTGTATTTTAACAGTTTTACCACAATTAGACAGTTTGCTTAGAAGTATTTACTGGAACCGCCACCATTTTAACTGATTCACACAAAAAACACGCCAAAGCCAATCCTCCTAAATTGTAAACATAAAAACTATTCTCGTCATTCCAAGCCTTTAGACACCAAATCTGAGCTCTGTAAACATGAACTCTTAATAATTGAAAGCACAGTCCCGTGAAAGCGCCACCCAAAGTACCCGGAATTGTAAACATTACCAGAATTACGGCATTTCACAGCTTTCCAAGGGAAACCTCCGTGATTGAATTCGACAGTAAATGTAGTAAGAATCTATTTACGTGTACTTGAGGTGTTTATTACACGTTCTTAATCATTTCTGGTAACTCTCATTGTGTATTTTAACAGTTTTACCACAATTAGACAGTTTGCTTAGAAGTATTTACTGGAACCGCCACAATTTTAACTGATTCACACAAAAAAAACGACAAAGCCAATCCTCCTAAATTGTAAACATCAAAACTATTCTCGTCATTCCAAGGCTTTAGACACCAATTCTGAGCTCTGTAAACATGAACTCTTAATATTTGAAAGCACAGTCCCGTGAAAACGCCACCAGAAGTACCCGTACTTGTAAACATTACCAGTATTTTCGTCATTTCACAGCTTTCCACTGGAAACCTCGGTGATTGAATTCGACAGTAAATGAAGTAAGAATCTATTTACGTGTACTTGAGATGTTTATTACACGTTCTTAATCATTTCCGGGAACTCTCATTGTGTATGTTAATAGTTTTACCACAATTAGACAGTTTGCTTAGAACTGTTTACTGGAACCGCCACCATTTTAACTGATTCACACAAAAAAAACGCCAAAGCCCATCCTCCTAAATTGTAAACATAAAAACTATTCTCGTCATTCCAAGGCTTTAGACACCAAATCTGAGCTCTGTAAACATGAACTCTTAATAATTGAAAGCACAGTCCCGTGAAAACGCCACGGAAAGTACCCGGACTGGTAAACATTACCAGAATTACGTTATTTCACAGCTTTCCACTCGAAACCTCCGTGATTAAATTCGACAGTAAATGTAGTAAGAATCTATTTATGTGTACTTGAGGTGTTTATTACATGTTCTTAATCATTTCTGGTAACTCTCATTGTGTATTTTAACAGTTTTACCACAATTAGACAGTTTGCTTAGAAGTATTTACTGGAACCGCCACCATTTTAACTGATTCACACAAAAAAACACGCCAAAGCCAATCCTCCTAAATTGTAAACATAAAAACTATTCTCGTCATTCCAAGGCTTTAGACACCAATTCTGAGCTCTGTAAACATGAACTCTTAATATTTGAAAGCACAGTCCCGTGAAAATGCCACCAGAAGTACCCGTACTTGTAAACATTACCAGTATTTTCGTCATTTCACAGCTTTCCACTGGAAACCTCCGTGATTGAATTCGAAAGTAAAGGTAGAAAGAATCTATTTACGTGTACTTGAGGTGTTCATTACACGTTCTTAATCATTTCTGGGGACTATCATTGTGTATTTTAAGAGTTTAACCACAATTAGACAGTTTGCTTAGAAGTATTTACTGGAACTGCCACCATTTTAACTGCTTCACACAAAGAAACGACAAAGCCAATCCTCCTAAATTGTAAACATAAAAACTATTCTCGTCATTCCAAGGCTTTAGACACCAAATCTGAGCTCTGTAAACATGAACTCTTAATAATTGAAAGCACAGTCCCGTGAAAACGCCACACAAAGTACCCCGACTTGTAAACATTACCAGAATTACGGCATTTCACAGCTTTCCACTCGAAACCTCCGTGATTGAATTCGACAGTAAATGTAGTAAGAATCTATTTACAGGTCCTTGAGGTGTTTATTAAACGTTCTTAATCATTTCTGGGAACTCTCATTGTGTATTTTAACAGTTTTACCACAATTAGACAGTTTGCTTAGAAGTAGTTCCTGGAACCGTCACCATTTTAAATGATAGGCACAAAAAAGCGCCGAAGCCAATCCTCCTAAATTGTAAACATAAACAATATTCTCCTCATTCCAAGGCTTTAGACACCAATTCTGAGCTCTGTAAACATGAACTCTTAATATTTGAAAGCACCGTCCCGTGAAAACGCCACCTGAAATACCCGGAGTTTTAAATATAACCAGTATTTTCGTCATTTCACAGCTTTCCAAGGGAAACCTCCGTGATTGAATTCGACAGTAAATGTAGTAAGAATCTATTTACGTGTACTTGAGGTGTTCATTACAGGTTCTTAATCATTTCTGGGGACTATCATTGTGTATTTTAAGAGTTTAACCACAATTAGACAGTTTGCTTAGAAGTATTTACTGGAACCGCCACCATTTTAACTGATTCACACAAAAAAAACGCCAAAGCCAATCCTCCTAAATTGTAAACATAAAAACTATTCTCGTCATTCCAAGGCTTTAGACACCAATTCTGAGCTCTGTAAACATGAACTCTTAATATTTGAAAGCACAGTCCCGTGAAAACGCCACCAGAAGTACCCGTACTTGTAAACATTACCAGTATTTTCGTCATTTCACAGCTTTCCACTGGAACCCTCGGTGATTGAATTCGACAGTAAATGAAGTAAGAATCTATTTACGTGTACTTGAGATGTTTATTACACGTTCTTAATCATTTCCGGGAACTCTCATTGTGTATGTTAATAGTTTTACCACAATTAGACAGTTTGCTTAGAACTGTTTACTGGAACCGCCACCATTTTAACTGATTCACACAAAATAAACGCCAAAGCCCATCCTCCTAAATTGTAAACATAAAAACTATTCTCGTCATTCCAAGGCTTTAGACACCAAATCTGAGCTCTGTAAACATGAACTCTTAATAATTGAAAGCACAGTCCCGTGAAAGCGCCACCCAAAGTACCCGGACTTGTAAACATTACCAGAATTACGGCATTTCACAGCTTTCCACTCGAAACCTCCGTGATTGAATTCGACAGTAAATGTAGTAAGAATCTATTTACAGGTCCTTGAGGTGTTTATTAAACGTTCTTAATCATTTCTGGGAACTCTCATTGTGTATTTTAACAGTTTTACCACAATTAGACAGTTTGCTTAGAAGTAGTTCCTGGAACCGTCACCATTTTAAATGATAGGCACAAAAGAGCGCCGAAGCCAATCCTCCTAAATTGTAAACATAAACAATATTCTCCTCATTCCAAGGCTTTAGACACCAATTCTGAGCTCTGTAAACATGAACTCTTAATATTTGAAAGCACCGTCCCGTGAAAACGCCACCCGAAATACCCGGAGTTTTAAATATAACCAGTATTTTCGTCATTTCACAGCTTTCCAAGGGAAACCTCCGTGATTGAATTCGACAGTAAATGTAGTAAGAATCTATTTACGTGTACTTGAGGTGTTCATTACACGTTCTTAATCATTTCTGGGGACTATCATTGTGTATTTTAAGAGTTTAACCACAATTAGACAGTTTGCTTAGAAGTATTTACTGGAACCGCCACCATTTTAACTGATTCACACAAAAAAAACGCCAAAGCCAATCCTCCTAAATTGTAAACATAAAAACTATTCTCGTCATTCCAAGGCTTTAGACACCAATTCTGAGCTCTGTAAACATGAACTCTTAATATTTGAAAGCACAGTCCCGTGAAAACGCCACCAGAAGTACCCGTACTTGTAAACATTACCAGTATTTTCGTCATTTCACAGCTTTCCACTGGAAACCTCGGTGATTGAATTCGACAGTAAATGAAGTAAGAATCTATTTATGTGTACTTGAGATGTTTATTACACGTTCTTAATCATTTCCGGGAACTCTCATTGTGTATGTTAATAGTTTTACCACAATTAGACAGTTTGCTTAGAACTGTTTACTGGAACCGCCACCATTTTAACTGATTCACACAAAAAAAACGCCAAAGCCCATCCTCCTAAATTGTAAACATAAAAACTATTCTCGTCATTCCAAGGCTTTAGACACCAATTCTGAGCTCTGTAAACATGAACTCTTAATATTTGAAAGCAAAGTCCCGTGAAAACGCCACCCGAAGTACCCGGAGTTGTAAATATAACCAGTATTTTCGTCATTTCACAGCTTTCCAAGGGAAACCTCCGTGATTGAATTCGACAGTAAATGTAGTAAGAATCTATTTACGTGTACTTGAGGTGTTTATTACACATTCTTAATCATTTCTGGTAACTCTCATTGTGTATTTTAACAGTTTTACCACAATTAGACAGTTTGCTTAGAAGTATTTACTGGAACCGCCACCATTTTAACTGATTCACACAAAAAACACGCCAAAGCCAATCCTCCTAAATTGTAAACATAAAAACTATTCTCGTCATTCCAAGCCTTTAGACACCAAATCTGAGCTCTGTAAACATGAACTCTTAATAATTGAAAGCACAGTCCCGTGAAAGCGCCACCCAAAGTACCCGGAATTGTAAACATTACCAGAATTACGGCATTTCACAGCTTTCCAAGGGAAACCTCCGTGATTGAATTCGACAGTAAATGTAGTAAGAATCTATTTACGTGTACTTGAGGTGTTTATTACACGTTCTTAATCATTTCTGGTAACTCTCATTGTGTATTTTAACAGTTTTACCACAATTAGACAGTTTGCTTAGAAGTATTTACTGGAACCGCCACAATTTTAACTGATTCACACAAAGAAACGACAAAGCCAATCCTCCTAAATTGTAAACATAAAAACTATTCTCGTCATTCCAAGGCTTTAGACACCAAATCTGAGCTCTGTAAACATGAACTCTTAATAATTGAAAGCACAGTCCCGTGAAAGCGCCACCCAAAGTACCCGGACTTGTAAACATTACCAGAATTACGGCATTTTACAGCTTTCCACTCGAAACCTCCGTGATTGAATTCGACAGTAAATGTAGTAAGAATCTATTTACAGGTCCTTGAGGTGTTTATTAAACGTTCTTAATCATTTCTGGGAACTCTCATTGTGTATTTTAACAGTTTTACCACAATTAGACAGTTTGCTTAGAAGTAGTTCCTGGAACCGTCACCATTTTAAATGATAGGCACAAAAAAGCGCCGAAGCCAATCCTCCTAAATTGTAAACATAAACAATATTCTCCTCATTCCAAGGCTTTAGACACCAATTCTGAGCTCTGTAAACATGAACTCTTAATATTTGAAAGCACCGTCCCGTGAAAACGCCACCCGAAATACCCGGAGTTTTAAATATAACCAGTATTTTCGTCATTTCACAGCTTTCCAAGGGAAACCTCCGTGATTGAATTCGACAGTAAATGTAGTAAGAATCTATTTACGTGTACTTGAGGTGTTCATTACACGTTCTTAATCATTTCTGGGGACTATCATTGTGTATTTTAACAGTTTTACCACAATTAGACAGTTTGCTTAGAAGTATTTACTGGAACCGCCACCATTTTAACTGATTCACACAAAAAAAAACGACAAAGCCAATCCTCCTAAATTGTAAACATAAAAACTATTCTCGTCATTCCAAGGCTTTAGACACCAATTCTGAGCTCTGTAAACATGAACTCTTAATATTTGAAAGCACAGTCCCGTGAAAACACCACCAGAAGTACCCGTACTTGTAAACATTACCAGTATTTTCGTCATTTCACAGCTTTCCACTGGAAACCTCGGTGATTGAATTCGACAGTAAATGAAGTAAGAATCTATTTACGTGTACTTGAGATGTTTATTACACGTTCTTAATCATTTCCGGGAACTCTCATTGTGTATGTTAATAGTTTTACCACAATTAGACAGTTTGCTTAGAACTGTTTACTGGAACCGCCACCATTTTAACTGATTCACACAAAAAAAACGCCAAAGCCCATCCTCCTAAATTGTAAACATAAAAACTATTCTCGTCATTCCAAGGCTTTAGACACCAAATCTGAGCTCTGTAAACATGAACTCTTAATAATTGAAAGCACAGTCCCGTGAAAACGCCACGGAAAGTACCCGGACTGGTAAACATTACCAGAATTACGTTATTTCACAGCTTTCCACTCGAAACCTCCGTGATTAAATTCGACAGTAAATGTAGTAAGAATCTATTTATGTGTACTTGAGGTGTTTATTACATGTTCTTAATCATTTCTGGTAACTCTCATTGTGTATTTTAACAGTTTTACCACAATTAGACAGTTTGCTTAGAAGTATTTACTGGAACCGCCACCATTTTAACTGATTCACACAAAAAAACACGCCAAAGCCAATCCTCCTAAATTGTAAACATAAACAATATTCTCGTCATTCCAAGGCTTTAGACACCAATTCTGAGCTCTGTAAACATGAACTCTTAATATTTGAAAGCACAGTCCCGTGAAAACGCCACCAGAAGTACCCGTACTTGTAAACATTACCAGAATTACGTCATTTCACAGCTTTCCACTCGAAACTTCCGTGATTGAATTCGACAGTAAATGTAGTAAGAATCTATTTACGTGTACTTGAGGTGTTTATTACACGTTCTTAATCATTTCTGGTAACTCTCATTGTGTATTTTAACAGTTTTACCACAATTAGACAGTTTGCTTAGAAGTATTTACTGGAACCGCCACCATTTTAACTGATTCACACAAAGAAACGACAAAGCCAATCCTCCTAAATTGTAAACATAAAAACTATTCTCGTCATTCCAAGGCTTTAGACACCAATTCTGAGCTCTGTAAACATGAACTCTTAATATTTGAAAGCACAGTCCCGTGAAAACGCCACCAGAAGTACCCGTACTTGTAAACATTACCAGTATTTTCGTCATTTCACAGCTTTCCACTGGAAACCTCCGTGATTGAATTCGAAAGTAAAGGTAGAAAGAATCTATTTACGTGTACTTGAGGTGTTCATTACACGTTCTTAATCATTTCTGGGGACTATCATTGTGTATTTTAAGAGTTTAACCACAATTAGACAGTTTGCTTAGAAGTATTTACTGGAACTGCCACCATTTTAACTGCTTCACACAAAGAAACGACAAAGCCAATCCTCCTAAATTGTAAACATAAAAACTATTCTCGTCATTCCAAGGCTTTAGACACCAAATCTGAGCTCTGTAAACATGAACTCTTAATAATTGAAAGCACAGTCCCGTGAAAACGCCACACAAAGTACCCCGACTTGTAAACATTACCAGAATTACGGCATTTCACAGCTTTCCACTCGAAACCTCCGTGATTGAATTCGACAGTAAATGTAGTAAGAATCTATTTACAGGTCCTTGAGGTGTTTATTAAACGTTCTTAATCATTTCTGGGAACTCTCATTGTGTATTTTAACAGTTTTACCACAATTAGACAGTTTGCTTAGAAGTAGTTCCTGGAACCGTCACCATTTTAAATGATAGGCACAAAAAAGCGCCGAAGCCAATCCTCCTAAATTGTAAACATAAACAATATTCTCCTCATTCCAAGGCTTTAGACACCAATTCTGAGCTCTGTAAACATGAACTCTTAATATTTGAAAGCACCGTCCCGTGAAAACGCCACCCGAAATACCCGGAGTTTTAAATATAACCAGTATTTTCGTCATTTCACAGCTTTCCAAGGGAAACCTCCGTGATTGAATTCGACAGTAAATGTAGTAAGAATCTATTTACGTGTACTTGAGGTGTTCATTACACGTTCTTAATCATTTCTGGGGACTATCATTGTGTATTTTAAGAGTTTAACCACAATTAGACAGTTTGCTTAGAACTGTTTACTGGAACCGCCACCATTTTAACTGATTCACACAAAAAAAACGCCAAAGCCCATCCTCCTAAATTGTAAACATAAAAACTATTCTCGTCATTCCAAGGCTTTAGACACCAATTCTGAGCTCTGTAAACATGAACTCTTAATATTTGAAAGCAAAGTCCCGTGAAAACGCCACCCGAAGTACCCGGAGTTGTAAATATAACCAGTATTTTCGTCATTTCACAGCTTTCCAAGGGAAACCTCCGTGATTGAATTCGACAGTAAATGTAGTAAGAATCTATTTACGTGTACTTGAGGTGTTTATTACACGTTCTTAATCATTTCTGGTAACTCTCATTGTGTATTTTAACAGTTTTACCACAATTAGACAGTTTGCTTAGAAGTATTTACTGGAACCGCCACCATTTTAACTGATTCACACAAAAAACACGCCAAAGCCAATCCTCCTAAATTGTAAACATAAAAACTATTCTCGTCATTCCAAGCCTTTAGACACCAAATCTGAGCTCTGTAAACATGAACTCTTAATAATTGAAAGCACAGTCCCGTGAAAGCGCCACCCAAAGTACCCGGAATTGTAAACATTACCAGAATTACGGCATTTCACAGCTTTCCAAGGGAAACCTCCGTGATTGAATTCGACAGTAAATGTAGTAAGAATCTATTTACGTGTACTTGAGGTGTTTATTACACGTTCTTAATCATTTCTGGTAACTCTCATTGTGTATTTTAACAGTTTTACCACAATTAGACAGTTTGCTTAGAAGTATTTACTGGAACCGCCACAATTTTAACTGATTCACACAAAGAAACGACAAAGCCAATCCTCCTAAATTGTAAACATAAAAACTATTCTCGTCATTCCAAGGCTTTAGACACCAAATCTGAGCTCTGTAAACATGAACTCTTAATAATTGAAAGCACAGTCCCGTGAAAGCGCCACCCAAAGTACCCGGACTTGTAAACATTACCAGAATTACGGCATTTTACAGCTTTCCACTCGAAACCTCCGTGATTGAATTCGACAGTAAATGTAGTAAGAATCTATTTACAGGTCCTTGAGGTGTTTATTAAACGTTCTTAATCATTTCTGGGAACTCTCATTGTGTATTTTAACAGTTTTACCACAATTAGACAGTTTGCTTAGAAGTAGTTCCTGGAACCGTCACCATTTTAAATGATAGGCACAAAAAAGCGCCGAAGCCAATCCTCCTAAATTGTAAACATAAACAATATTCTCCTCATTCCAAGGCTTTAGACACCAATTCTGAGCTCTGTAAACATGAACTCTTAATATTTGAAAGCACCGTCCCGTGAAAACGCCACCCGAAATACCCGGAGTTTTAAATATAACCAGTATTTTCGTCATTTCACAGCTTTCCAAGGGAAACCTCCGTGATTGAATTCGACAGTAAATGTAGTAAGAATCTATTTACGTGTACTTGAGGTGTTCATTACACGTTCTTAATCATTTCTGGGGACTATCATTGTGTATTTTAACAGTTTTACCACAATTAGACAGTTTGCTTAGAAGTATTTACTGGAACCGCCACCATTTTAACTGATTCACACAAAAAAAAACGACAAAGCCAATCCTCCTAAATTGTAAACATAAAAACTATTCTCGTCATTCCAAGGCTTTAGACACCAATTCTGAGCTCTGTAAACATGAACTCTTAATATTTGAAAGCACAGTCCCGTGAAAACACCACCAGAAGTACCCGTACTTGTAAACATTACCAGTATTTTCGTCATTTCACAGCTTTCCACTGGAAACCTCGGTGATTGAATTCGACAGTAAATGAAGTAAGAATCTATTTACGTGTACTTGAGATGTTTATTACACGTTCTTAATCATTTCCGGGAACTCTCATTGTGTATGTTAATAGTTTTACCACAATTAGACAGTTTGCTTAGAACTGTTTACTGGAACCGCCACCATTTTAACTGATTCACACAAAAAAAACGCCAAAGCCCATCCTCCTAAATTGTAAACATAAAAACTATTCTCGTCATTCCAAGGCTTTAGACACCAAATCTGAGCTCTGTAAACATGAACTCTTAATAATTGAAAGCACAGTCCCGTGAAAACGCCACGGAAAGTACCTGGACTGGTAAACATTACCAGAATTACGTTATTTCACAGCTTTCCACTCGAAACCTCCGTGATTAAATTCGACAGTAAATGTAGTAAGAATCTATTTATGTGTACTTGAGGTGTTTATTACATGTTCTTAATCATTTCTGGTAACTCTCATTGTGTATTTTAACAGTTTTACCACAATTAGACAGTTTGCTTAGAAGTATTTACTGGAACCGCCACCATTTTAACTGATTCACACAAAAAAACACGCCAAAGCCAATCCTCCTAAATTGTAAACATAAACAATATTCTCGCCATTCCAAGGCTTTAGACACCAATTCTGAGCTCTGTAAACATGAACTCTTAATATTTGAAAGCACAGTCCCGTGAAAACGCCACCAGAAGTACCCGTACTTGTAAACATTACCAGAATTACGTCATTTCACAGCTTTCCACTCGAAACTTCCGTGATTGAATTCGACAGTAAATGTAGTAAGAATCTATTTACGTGTACTTGAGGTGTTTATTACACGTTCTTAATCATTTCTGGTAACTCTCATTGTGTATTTTAACAGTTTTACCACAATTAGACAGTTTGCTTAGAAGTATTTACTGGAACCGCCACCATTTTAACTGATTCACACAAAGAAACGACAAAGCCAATCCTCCTAAATTGTAAACATAAAAACTATTCTCGTCATTCCAAGGCTTTAGACACCAATTCTGAGCTCTGTAAACATGAACTCTTAATATTTGAAAGCACAGTCCCGTGAAAACGCCACCAGAAGTACCCGTACTTGTAAACATTACCAGTATTTTCGTCATTTCACAGCTTTCCACTGGAAACCTCCGTGATTGAATTCGAAAGTAAAGGTAGAAAGAATCTATTTACGTGTACTTGAGGTGTTCATTACACGTTCTTAATCATTTCTGGGGACTATCATTGTGTATTTTAAGAGTTTAACCACAATTAGACAGTTTGCTTAGAAGTATTTACTGGAACTGCCACCATTTTAACTGCTTCACACAAAGAAACGACAAAGCCAATCCTCCTAAATTGTAAACATAAAAACTATTCTCGTCATTCCAAGGCTTTAGACACCAAATCTGAGCTCTGTAAACATGAACTCTTAATAATTGAAAGCACAGTCCCGTGAAAACGCCACACAAAGTACCCCGACTTGTAAACATTACCAGAATTACGGCATTTCACAGCTTTCCACTCGAAACCTCCGTGATTGAATTCGACAGTAAATGTAGTAAGAATCTATTTACAGGTCCTTGAGGTGTTTATTAAACGTTCTTAATCATTTCTGGGAACTCTCATTGTGTATTTTAACAGTTTTACCACAATTAGACAGTTTGCTTAGAAGTAGTTCCTGGAACCGTCACCATTTTAAATGATAGGCACAAAAAAGCGCCGAAGCCAATCCTCCTAAATTGTAAACATAAACAATATTCTCCTCATTCCAAGGCTTTAGACACCAATTCTGAGCTCTGTAAACATGAACTCTTAATATTTGAAAGCACCGTCCCGTGAAAACGCCACCCGAAATACCCGGAGTTTTAAATATAACCAGTATTTTCGTCATTTCACAGCTTTCCAAGGGAAACCTCCGTGATTGAATTCGACAGTAAATGTAGTAAGAATCTATTTACGTGTACTTGAGGTGTTCATTACACGTTCTTAATCATTTCTGGGGACTATCATTGTGTATTTTAAGAGTTTAACCACAATTAGACAGTTTGCTTAGAAGTATTTACTGGAACCGCCACCATTTTAACTGATTCACACAAAAAAAACGCCAAAGCCAATCCTCCTAAATTGTAAACATAAAAACTATTCTCGTCATTCCAAGGCTTTAGACACCAATTCTGAGCTCTGTAAACATGAACTCTTAATATTTGAAAGCACAGTCCCGTGAAAACGCCACCAGAAGTACCCGTACTTGTAAACATTACCAGTATTTTCGTCATTTCACAGCTTTCCACTGGAAACCTCGGTGATTGAATTCGACAGTAAATGAAGTAAGAATCTATTTACGTGTACTTGAGATGTTTATTACACGTTCTTAATCATTTCCGGGAACTCTCATTGTGTATGTTAATAGTTTTACCACAATTAGACAGTTTGCTTAGAACTGTTTACTGGAACCGCCACCATTTTAACTGATTCACACAAAAAAAACGCCAAAGCCCATCCTCCTAAATTGTAAACATAAAAACTATTCTCGTCATTCCAAGGCTTTAGACACCAATTCTGAGCTCTGTAAACATGAACTCTTAATATTTGAAAGCAAAGTCCCGTGAAAACGCCACCCGAAGTACCCGGAGTTGTAAATATAACCAGTATTTTCGTCATTTCACAGCTTTCCAAGGGAAACCTCCGTGATTGAATTCGACAGTAAATGTAGTAAGAATCTATTTACGTGTACTTGAGGTGTTTATTACACGTTCTTAATCATTTCTGGTAACTCTCATTGTGTATTTTAACAGTTTTACCACAATTAGACAGTTTGCTTAGAAGTATTTACTGGAACCGCCACCATTTTAACTGATTCACACAAAAAACACGCCAAAGCCAATCCTCCTAAATTGTAAACATAAAAACTATTCTCGTCATTCCAAGGCTTTAGACACCAAATCTGAGCTCTGTAAACATGAACTCTTAATAATTGAAAGCACAGTCCCGTGAAAGCGCCACCCAAAGTACCCGGAATTGTAAACATTACCAGAATTACGTCATTTCACAGCTTTCCACTCGAAACCTCCGTGATTGAATTCGACAGTAAATGTAGTAAGAATCTATTTACGTGTACTTGAGGTGTTTATTACACGTTCTTAATCATTTCTGGTAACTCTCATTGTGTATTTTAACAGTTTTACCACAATTAGACAGTTTGCTTAGAAGTATTTACTGGAACCGCCACCATTTTAACTGATTCACACAAAGAAAACGCCAAAGCCCATCCTCCTAAATTGTAAACATAAAAACTATTCTCGTCATTCCAAGGCCTTAGACACCAAATCTGAGCTCTGTAAACATGAACTCTTAATAATTGAAAGCACAGTCCCGTGAAAGCGCCACCCAAAGTACCCGGACTTGTAAACATTACCAGAATTACGGCATTTCACAGCTTTCCACTCGAAACCTCCGTGATTGAATTCGACAGTAAATGTAGTAAGAATCTATTTACAGGTCCTTGAGGTGTTTATTAAACGTTCTTAATCATTTCTGGGAACTCTCATTGTGTATTTTAACAGTTTTACCACAATTAGACAGTTTGCTTAGAAGTAGTTCCTGGAACCGTCACCATTTTAAATGATAGGCACAAAAAAGCGCCGAAGCCAATCCTCCTAAATTGTAAACATAAACAATGTTCTCCTCATTCCAAGGCTTAGACACCAATTCTGAGCTCTGTAAACATGAACTCTTAATATTTGAAAGCACCGTCCCGTGAAAACGCCACCCGAAATACCCGGAGTTTTAAATATAACCAGTATTTTCGTCATTTCACAGCTTTCCAAGGGAAACCTCCGTGATTGAATTCGACAGTAAATGTAGTAAGAATCTATTTACGTGTACTTGAGGTGTTCATTACACGTTCTTAATCATTTCTGGGGACTATCATTGTGTATTTTAAGAGTTTAACCACAATTAGACAGTTTGCTTAGAAGTATTTACTGGAACCGCCACCATTTTAACTGATTCACACAAAAAACACGCCAAAGCCAATCCTCCTAAATTGTAAACATAAAAACTATTCTCGTCATTCCAAGGCTTTAGACACCAATTCTGAGCTCTGTAAACATGAACTCTTAATATTTGAAAGCACAGTCCCGTGAAAACGCCACCAGAAGTACCCGTACTTGTAAACATTACCAGTATTTTCGTCATTTCACAGCTTTCCACTGGAAACCTCGGTGATTGAATTCGACAGTAAATGAAGTAAGAATCTATTTACGTGTACTTGAGATGTTTATTACACGTTCTTAATCATTTCCGGGAACTCTCATTGTGTATGTTAATAGTTTTACCACAATTAGACAGTTTGCTTAGAACTGTTTACTGGAACCGCCACCATTTTAACTGATTCACACAAAAAAAACGCCAAAGCCCATCCTCCTAAATTGTAAACATAAAAACTATTCTCGTCATTCCAAGGCTTTAGACACCAAATCTGAGCTCTGTAAACATGAACTCTTAATAATTGAAAGCACAGTCCCGTGAAAGCGCCACCCAAAGTACCCGGACTTGTAAACATTACCAGAATTACGGCATTTCACAGCTTTCCACTCGAAACCTCCGTGATTGAATTCGACAGTAAATGTAGTAAGAATCTATTTACAGGTCCTTGAGGTGTTTATTAAACGTTCTTAATCATTTCTGGGAACTCTCATTGTGTATTTTAACAGTTTAACACAATTAGACAGTTTGCTTAGAAGTAGTTCCTGGAACCGTCACCATTTTAAATGATAGGCACAAAAAAGCGCCGAAGCCAATCCTCCTAAATTGTAAACATAAACAATATTCTCCTCATTCCAAGGCTTTAGACACCAATTCTGAGCTCTGTAAACATGAACTCTTAATATTTGAAAGCACCGTCCCGTGAAAACGCCACCCGAAATACCCGGAGTTTTAAATATAACCAGTATTTTCGTCATTTCACAGCTTTCCAAGGGAAACCTCCGTGATTGAATTCGACAGTAAATGTAGTAAGAATCTATTTACGTGTACTTGAGGTGTTCATTACACGTTCTTAATCATTTCTGGGGACTATCATTGTGTATTTTAAGAGTTTAACCACAATTAGACAGTTTGCTTAGAAGTATTTACTGGAACCGCCACCATTTTAACTGATTCACACAAAAAAAACGACAAAGCCAATCCTCCTAAATTGTAAACATAAAAACTATTCTCGTCATTCCAAGGCTTTAGACACCAATTCTGAGCTCTGTAAACATGAACTCTTAATATTTGAAAGCACAGTCCCGTGAAAACGCCACCAGAAGTACCCGTACTTGTAAACATTACCAGTATTTTCGTCATTTCACAGCTTTCCACTGGAAACCTCGGTGATTGAATTCGACAGTAAATGAAGTAAGAATCTATTTACGTGTACTTGAGATGTTTATTACACGTTCTTAATCATTTCCGGGAACTCTCATTGTGTATGTTAATAGTTTTACCACAATTAGACAGTTTGCTTAGAACTGTTTACTGGAACCGCCACCATTTTAACTGATTCACACAAAAAAAACGCCAAAGCCCATCCTCCTAAATTGTAAACATAAAAACTATTCTCGTCATTCCAAGGCTTTAGACACCAAATCTGAGCTCTGTAAACATGAACTCTTAATAATTGAAAGCACAGTCCCGTGAAAACGCCACGGAAAGTACCCGGACTGGTAAACATTACCAGAATTACGTTATTTCACAGCTTTCCACTCGAAACCTCCGTGATTAAATTCGACAGTAAATGTAGTAAGAATCTATTTATGTGTACTTGAGGTGTTTATTACATGTTCTTAATCATTTCTGGTAACTCTCATTGTGTATTTTAACAGTTTTACCACAATTAGACAGTTTGCTTAGAAGTATTTACTGGAACCGCCACCATTTTAACTGATTCACACAAAAAAACACGCCAAAGCCAATCCTCCTAAATTGTAAACATAAAAACTATTCTCGTCATTCCAAGGCTTTAGACACCAATTCTGAGCTCTGTAAACATGAACTCTTAATATTTGAAAGCACAGTCCCGTGAAAATGCCACCAGAAGTACCCGTACTTGTAAACATTACCAGTATTTTCGTCATTTCACAGCTTTCCACTGGAAACCTCCGTGATTGAATTCGAAAGTAAAGGTAGAAAGAATCTATTTACGTGTACTTGAGGTGTTCATTACACGTTCTTAATCATTTCTGGGGACTATCATTGTGTATTTTAAGAGTTTAACCACAATTAGACAGTTTGCTTAGAAGTATTTACTGGAACTGCCACCATTTTAACTGCTTCACACAAAGAAACGACAAAGCCAATCCTCCTAAATTGTAAACATAAAAACTATTCTCGTCATTCCAAGGCTTTAGACACCAAATCTGAGCTCTGTAAACATGAACTCTTAATAATTGAAAGCACAGTCCCGTGAAAACGCCACACAAAGTACCCCGACTTGTAAACATTACCAGAATTACGGCATTTCACAGCTTTCCACTCGAAACCTCCGTGATTGAATTCGACAGTAAATGTAGTAAGAATCTATTTACAGGTCCTTGAGGTGTTTATTAAACGTTCTTAATCATTTCTGGGAACTCTCATTGTGTATTTTAACAGTTTTACCACAATTAGACAGTTTGCTTAGAAGTAGTTCCTGGAACCGTCACCATTTTAAATGATAGGCACAAAAAAGCGCCGAAGCCAATCCTCCTAAATTGTAAACATAAACAATATTCTCCTCATTCCAAGGCTTTAGACACCAATTCTGAGCTCTGTAAACATGAACTCTTAATATTTGAAAGCACCGTCCCGTGAAAACGCCACCTGAAATACCCGGAGTTTTAAATATAACCAGTATTTTCGTCATTTCACAGCTTTCCAAGGGAAACCTCCGTGATTGAATTCGACAGTAAATGTAGTAAGAATCTATTTACGTGTACTTGAGGTGTTCATTACAGGTTCTTAATCATTTCTGGGGACTATCATTGTGTATTTTAAGAGTTTAACCACAATTAGACAGTTTGCTTAGAAGTATTTACTGGAACCGCCACCATTTTAACTGATTCACACAAAAAAAACGCCAAAGCCAATCCTCCTAAATTGTAAACATAAAAACTATTCTCGTCATTCCAAGGCTTTAGACACCAATTCTGAGCTCTGTAAACATGAACTCTTAATATTTGAAAGCACAGTCCCGTGAAAACGCCACCAGAAGTACCCGTACTTGTAAACATTACCAGTATTTTCGTCATTTCACAGCTTTCCACTGGAAACCTCGGTGATTGAATTCGACAGTAAATGAAGTAAGAATCTATTTACGTGTACTTGAGATGTTTATTACACGTTCTTAATCATTTCCGGGAACTCTCATTGTGTATGTTAATAGTTTTACCACAATTAGACAGTTTGCTTAGAACTGTTTACTGGAACCGCCACCATTTTAACTGATTCACACAAAATAAACGCCAAAGCCCATCCTCCTAAATTGTAAACATAAAAACTATTCTCGTCATTCCAAGGCTTTAGACACCAAATCTGAGCTCTGTAAACATGAACTCTTAATAATTGAAAGCACAGTCCCGTGAAAACGCCACACAAAGTACCCCGACTTGGAAACATTACCAGAATTACGGCATTTCACAGCTTTCCACTCGAAACCTCCGTGATTGAATTCGACAGTAAATGTAGTAAGAATCTATTTACAGGTCCTTGAGGTGTTTATTAAACGTTCTTAATCATTTCTGGGAACTCTCATTGTGTATTTTAACAGTTTTACCACAATTAGACAGTTTGCTTAGAAGTAGTTCCTGGAACCGTCACCATTTTAAATGATAGGCACAAAAAAGCGCCGAAGCCAATCCTCCTAAATTGTAAACATAAACAATATTCTCCTCATTCCAAGGCTTTAGACACCAATTCTGAGCTCTGTAAACATGAACTCTTAATATTTGAAAGCACAGTCCCGTGAAAACGCCACCCGAAGTACCCGGAGTTGTAAATATAACCAGTATTTTCGTCATTTCACAGCTTTCCAAGGGAAACCTCCGTGATTGAATTCGACAGTAAATGTAGTAAGAATCTATTTACGTGTACTTGAGGTGTTCATTACACGTTCTTAATCATTTCTGGGGACTATCATTGTGTATTTTAAGAGTTTAACCACAATTAGACAGTTTGCTTAGAAGTATTTACTGGAACCGCCACCATTTTAACTGATTCACACAAAAAACACGCCAAAGCCAATCCTCCTAAATTGTAAACATAAAAACTATTCTCGTCATTCCAAGGCTTTAGACACCAATTCTGAGCTCTGTAAACATGAACTCTTAATATTTGAAAGCACAGTCCCGTGAAAACGCCACCAGAAGTACCCGTACTTGTAAACATTACCAGTATTTTCGTCATTTCACAGCTTTCCACTCGAAACCTCCGTGATTGAATTCGAAAGTAAAGGTAGAAAGAATCTATTTACGTGTACTTGAGGTGTTCATTACACGTTCTTAATCATTTCTGGGGACTATCATTGTGTATTTTAAGAGTTTAACCACAATTAGACAGTTTGCTTAGAAGTATTTACTGGAACTGCCACCATTTTAACTGCTTCACACAAAAAACGACAAAGCCAATCCTCCTAAATTGTAAACATAAAAACTATTCTCGTCATTCCAAGGCTTTAGACACCAAATCTGAGCTCTGTAAACATGAACTCTTAATAATTGAAAGCACAGTCCCGTGAAAACGCCACACAAAGTACCCCGACTTGTAAACATTACCAGAATTACGGCATTTCACAGCTTTCCACTCGAAACCTCCGTGATTGAATTCGACAGTAAATGTAGTAAGAATCTATTTACAGGTCCTTGAGGTGTTTATTAAACGTTCTTAATCATTTCTGGGAACTCTCATTGTGTATTTTAACAGTTTTACCACAATTAGACAGTTTGCTTAGAAGTAGTTCCTGGAACCGTCACCATTTTAAATGATAGGCACAAAAAAGCGCCGAAGCCAATCCTCCTAAATTGTAAACATAAACAATATTCTCCTCATTCCAAGGCTTTAGACACCAATTCTGAGCTCTGTAAACATGAACTCTTAATATTTGAAAGCACCGTCCCGAGAAAACGCCACCCGAAATACCCGGAGTTTTAAATATAACCAGTATTTTCGTCATTTCACAGCTTTCCAAGGGAAACCTCCGTGATTGAATTCGACAGTAAATGTAGTAAGAATCTATTTACGTGTACTTGAGGTGTTCATTACACGTTCTTAATCATTTCTGGGGACTATCATTGTGTATTTTAAGAGTTTAACCACAATTAGACAGTTTGCTTAGAAGTATTTACTGGAACCGCCACCATTTTAACTGATTCACACAAAAAAAACGCCAAAGCCAATCCTCCTAAATTGTAAACATAAAAACTATTCTCGTCATTCCAAGGCTTTAGACACCAATTCTGAGCTCTGTAAACATGAACTCTTAATATTTGAAAGCAAAGTCCCGTGAAAACGCCACCCGAAGTACCCGGAGTTGTAAACATTACCAGTATTTTCGTCATTTCACAGCTTTCCACTGGAAACCTCGGTGATTGAATTCGACAGTAAATGAAGTAAGAATCTATTTACGTGTACTTGAGATGTTTATTACACGTTCTTAATCATTTCCGGGAACTCTCATTGTGTATGTTAATAGTTTTACCACAATTAGACAGTTTGCTTAGAACTGTTTACTGGAACCGCCACCATTTTAACTGATTCACACAAAAAAAACGCCAAAGCCCATCCTCCTAAATTGTAAACATAAAAACTATTCTCGTCATTCCAAGGCTTTAGACACCAATTCTGAGCTCTGTAAACATGAACTCTTAATATTTGAAAGCAAAGTCCCGTGAAAACGCCACCCGAAGTACCCGGAGTTGTAAATATAACCAGTATTTTCGTCATTTCACAGCTTTCCAAGGGAAACCTCCGTGATTGAATTCGACAGTAAATGTAGTAAGAATCTATTTACGTGTACTTGAGGTGTTTATTACACGTTCTTAATCATTTCTGGTAACTCTCATTGTGTATTTTAACAGTTTTACCACAATTAGACAGTTTGCTTAGAAGTATTTACTGGAACCGCCACCATTTTAACTGATTCACACAAAAAACACGCCAAAGCCAATCCTCCTAAATTGTAAACATAAAAACTATTCTCGTCATTCCAAGGCTTTAGACACCAAATCTGAGCTCTGTAAACATGAACTCTTAATAATTGAAAGCACAGTCCCGTGAAAGCGCCACCCAAAGTACCCGGAATTGTAAACATTACCAGAATTACGTCATTTCACAACTTTCCACTCGAAACCTCCGTGATTGAATTCGACAGTAAATGTAGTAAGAATCTATTTACGTGTACTTGAGGTGTTTATTACACGTTCTTAATCATTTCTGGTAACTCTCATTGTGTATTTTAACAGTTTTACCACAATTAGACAGTTTGCTTAGAAGTATTTACTGGAACCGCCACCATTTTAACTGATTCACACAAAGAAACGACAAAGCCAATCCTCCTAAATTGTAAACATAAAAACTATTCTCGTCATTCCAAGGCCTTAGACACCAAATCTGAGCTCTGTAAACATGAACTCTTAATAATTGAAAGCACAGTCCCGTGAAAGCGCCACCCAAAGTACCCGGACTTGTAAACATTACCAGAATTACGGCATTTCACAGCTTTCCACTCGAAACCTCCGTGATTGAATTCGACAGTAAATGTAGTAAGAATCTATTTACAGGTCCTTGAGGTGTTTATTAAACGTTCTTAATCATTTCTGGGAACTCTCATTGTGTATTTTAACAGTTTTACCACAATTAGACAGTTTGCTTAGAAGTAGTTCCTGGAACCGTCACCATTTTAAATGATAGGCACAAAAAAGCGCCGAAGCCAATCCTCCTAAATTGTAAACATAAACAATATTCTCCTCATTCCAAGGCTTTAGACACCAATTCTGAGCTCTGTAAACATGAACTCTTAATATTTGAAAGCACCGTCCCGTGAAAACGCCACCCGAAATACCCGGAGTTTTAAATATAACCAGTATTTTCGTCATTTCACAGCTTTCCAAGGGAAACCTCCGTGATTGAATTCGACAGTAAATGTAGTAAGAATCTATTTACGTGTACTTGAGGTGTTCATTACACGTTCTTAATCATTTCTGGGGACTATCATTGTGTATTTTAAGAGTTTAACCACAATTAGACAGTTTGCTTAGAAGTATTTACTGGAACCCCCACCATTTTAACTGATTCACACAAAAAAAACGCCAAAGCCAATCCTCCAAAATTGTAAACATAAAAACTATTCTCGTCATTCCAAGGCTTTAGACACCAATTCTGAGCTCTGTAAACATGAACTCTTAATATTTGAAAGCACAGTCCCGTGAAAACGCCACCAGAAGTACCCGTACTTGTAAACATTACCAGTATTTTCGTCATTTCACAGCTTTCCACTGGAAACCTCGGTGATTGAATTCGACAGTAAATGAAGTAAGAATCTATTTACGTGTACTTGAGATGTTTATTACACGTTCTTAATCATTTCCGGGAACTCTCATTGTGTATGTTAATAGTTTTACCACAATTAGACAGTTTGCTTAGAACTGTTTACTGGAACCGCCACCATTTTAACTGATTCACACAAAAAAAACGCCAAAGCCCATCCTCCTAAATTGTAAACATAAAAACTATTCTCGTCATTCCAAGGCTTTAGACACCAAATCTGAGCTCTGTAAACATGAACTCTTAATAATTGAAAGCACAGTCCCGTGAAAACGCCACGGAAAGTACCCGGACTGGTAAACATTACCAGAATTACGTTATTTCACAGCTTTCCACTCGAAACCTCCGTGATTAAATTCGACAGTAAATGTAGTAAGAATCTATTTATGTGTACTTGAGGTGTTTATTACATGTTCTTAATCATTTCTGGTAACTCTCATTGTGTATTTTAACAGTTTTACCACAATTAGACAGTTTGCTTAGAAGTATTTACTGGAACCGCCACCATTTTAACTGATTCACACAAAAAAAACGCCAAAGCCAATCCTCCTAAATTGTAAACATAAAAACTATTCTCGTCATTCCAAGGCTTTAGACACCAATTCTGAGCTCTGTAAACATGAACTCTTAATATTTGAAAGCAAAGTCCCGTGAAAACGCCACCCGAAGTACCCGGAGTTGTAAACATTACCAGTATTTTCGTCATTTCACAGCTTTCCACTGGAAACCTCGGTGATTGAATTCGACAGTAAATGAAGTAAGAATCTATTTACGTGTACTTGAGATGTTTATTACACGTTCTTAATCATTTCCGGGAACTCTCATTGTGTATGTTAATAGTTTTACCACAATTAGACAGTTTGCTTAGAACTGTTTACTGGAACCGCCACCATTTTAACTGATTCACACAAAAAAAACGCCAAAGCCCATCCTCCTAAATTGTAAACATAAAAACTATTCTCGTCATTCCAAGGCTTTAGACACCAATTCTGAGCTCTGTAAACATGAACTCTTAATATTTGAAAGCAAAGTCCCGTGAAAACGCCACCCGAAGTACCCGGAGTTGTAAATATAACCAGTATTTTCGTCATTTCACAGCTTTCCAAGGGAAACCTCCGTGATTGAATTCGACAGTAAATGTAGTAAGAATCTATTTACGTGTACTTGAGGTGTTTATTACACGTTCTTAATCATTTCTGGTAACTCTCATTGTGTATTTTAACAGTTTTACCACAATTAGACAGTTTGCTTAGAAGTATTTACTGGAACCGCCACCATTTTAACTGATTCACACAAAAAACACGCCAAAGCCAATCCTCCTAAATTGTAAACATAAAAACTATTCTCGTCATTCCAAGGCTTTAGACACCAAATCTGAGCTCTGTAAACATGAACTCTTAATAATTGAAAGCACAGTCCCGTGAAAGCGCCACCCAAAGTACCCGGAATTGTAAACATTACCAGAATTACGTCATTTCACAGCTTTCCACTCGAAACCTCCGTGATTGAATTCGACAGTAAATGTAGTAAGAATCTATTTACGTGTACTTGAGGTGTTTATTACACGTTCTTAATCATTTCTGGTAACTCTCATTGTGTATTTTAACAGTTTTACCACAATTAGACAGTTTGCTTAGAAGTATTTACTGGAACCGCCACCATTTTAACTGATTCACACAAAGAAACGACAAAGCCAATCCTCCTAAATTGTAAACATAAAAACTATTCTCGTCATTCCAAGGCCTTAGACACCAAATCTGAGCTCTGTAAACATGAACTCTTAATAATTGAAAGCACAGTCCCGTGAAAGCGCCACCCAAAGTACCCGGACTTGTAAACATTACCAGAATTACGGCATTTCACAGCTTTCCACTCGAAACCTCCGTGATTGAATTCGACAGTAAATGTAGTAAGAATCTATTTACAGGTCCTTGAGGTGTTTATTAAACGTTCTTAATCATTTCTGGGAACTCTCATTGTGTATTTTAACAGTTTTACCACAATTAGACAGTTTGCTTAGAAGTAGTTCCTGGAACCGTCACCATTTTAAATGATAGGCACAAAAAAGCGCCGAAGCCAATCCTCCTAAATTGTAAACATAAACAATATTCTCCTCATTCCAAGGCTTTAGACACCAATTCTGAGCTCTGTAAACATGAACTCTTAATATTTGAAAGCACCGTCCCGTGAAAACGCCACCCGAAATACCCGGAGTTTTAAATATAACCAGTATTTTCGTCATTTCACAGCTTTCCAAGGGAAACCTCCGTGATTGAATTCGACAGTAAATGTAGTAAGAATCTATTTACGTGTACTTGAGGTGTTCATTACACGTTCTTAATCATTTCTGGGGACTATCATTGTGTATTTTAAGAGTTTAACCACAATTAGACAGTTTGCTTAGAAGTATTTACTGGAACCGCCACCATTTTAACTGATTCACACAAAAAAAACGCCAAAGCCAATCCTCCAAAATTGTAAACATAAAAACTATTCTCGTCATTCCAAGGCTTTAGACACCAATTCTGAGCTCTGTAAACATGAACTCTTAATATTTGAAAGCACAGTCCCGTGAAAACGCCACCAGAAGTACCCGTACTTGTAAACATTACCAGTATTTTCGTCATTTCACAGCTTTCCACTGGAAACCTCGGTGATTGAATTCGACAGTAAATGAAGTAAGAATCTATTTACGTGTACTTGAGATGTTTATTACACGTTCTTAATCATTTCCGGGAACTCTCATTGTGTATGTTAATAGTTTTACCACAATTAGACAGTTTGCTTAGAACTGTTTACTGGAACCGCCACCATTTTAACTGATTCACACAAAAAAAACGCCAAAGCCCATCCTCCTAAATTGTAAACATAAAAACTATTCTCGTCATTCCAAGGCTTTAGACACCAAATCTGAGCTCTGTAAACATGAACTCTTAATAATTGAAAGCACAGTCCCGTGAAAGCGCCACCCAAAGTACCCGGAATTGTAAACATTACCAGAATTACGTCATTTCACAGCTTTCCACTCGAAACCTCCGTGATTGAATTCGACAGTAAATGTAGTAAGAATCTATTTACGTGTACTTGAGGTGTTTATTACACGTTCTTAATCATTTCTGGTAACTCTCATTGTGTATTTTAACAGTTTTACCACAATTAGACAGTTTGCTTAGAAGTATTTACTGGAACCGCCACCATTTTAACTGATTCACACAAAGAAACGACAAAGCCAATCCTCCTAAATTGTAAACATAAAAACTATTCTCGTCATTCCAAGGCCTTAGACACCAAATCTGAGCTCTGTAAACATGAACTCTTAATAATTGAAAGCACAGTCCCGTGAAAGCGCCACCCAAAGTACCCGGACTTGTAAACATTACCAGAATTACGGCATTTCACAGCTTTCCACTCGAAACCTCCGTGATTGAATTCGACAGTAAATGTAGTAAGAATCTATTTACAGGTCCTTGAGGTGTTTATTAAACGTTCTTAATCATTTCTGGGAACTCTCATTGTGTATTTTAACAGTTTTACCACAATTAGACAGTTTGCTTAGAAGTAGTTCCTGGAACCGTCACCATTTTAAATGATAGGCACAAAAAAGCGCCGAAGCCAATCCTCCTAAATTGTAAACATAAACAATATTCTCCTCATTCCAAGGCTTTAGACACCAATTCTGAGCTCTGTAAACATGAACTCTTAATATTTGAAAGCACCGTCCCGTGAAAACGCCACCCGAAATACCCGGAGTTTTAAATATAACCAGTATTTTCGTCATTTCACAGCTTTCCAAGGGAAACCTCCGTGATTGAATTCGACAGTAAATGTAGTAAGAATCTATTTACGTGTACTTGAGGTGTTCATTACACGTTCTTAATCATTTCTGGGGACTATCATTGTGTATTTTAAGAGTTTAACCACAATTAGACAGTTTGCTTAGAAGTATTTACTGGAACCGCCACCATTTTAACTGATTCACACAAAAAAAACGCCAAAGCCAATCCTCCAAAATTGTAAACATAAAAACTATTCTCGTCATTCCAAGGCTTTAGACACCAATTCTGAGCTCTGTAAACATGAACTCTTAATATTTGAAAGCACAGTCCCGTGAAAACGCCACCAGAAGTACCCGTACTTGTAAACATTACCAGTATTTTCGTCATTTCACAGCTTTCCACTGGAAACCTCGGTGATTGAATTCGACAGTAAATGAAGTAAGAATCTATTTACGTGTACTTGAGATGTTTATTACACGTTCTTAATCATTTCCGGGAACTCTCATTGTGTATGTTAATAGTTTTACCACAATTAGACAGTTTGCTTAGAACTGTTTACTGGAACCGCCACCATTTTAACTGATTCACACAAAAAAAACGCCAAAGCCCATCCTCCTAAATTGTAAACATAAAAACTATTCTCGTCATTCCAAGGCTTTAGACACCAAATCTGAGCTCTGTAAACATGAACTCTTAATAATTGAAAGCACAGTCCCGTGAAAACGCCACGGAAAGTACCCGGACTGGTAAACATTACCAGAATTACGTTATTTCACAGCTTTCCACTCGAAACCTCCGTGATTAAATTCGACAGTAAATGTAGTAAGAATCTATTTATGTGTACTTGAGGTGTTTATTACATGTTCTTAATCATTTCTGGTAACTCTCATTGTGTATTTTAACAGTTTTACCACAATTAGACAGTTTGCTTAGAAGTATTTACTGGAACCGCCACCATTTTAACTGATTCACACAAAAAAACACGCCAAAGCCAATCCTCCTAAATTGTAAACATAAACAATATTCTCGTCATTCCAAGGCTTTAGACACCAATTCTGAGCTCTGTAAACATGAACTCTTAATATTTGAAAGCACAGTCCCGTGAAAACGCCACCAGAAGTACCCGTACTTGTAAACATTACCAGAATTACATCATTTCACAGCTTTCCACTCGAAACTTCCGTGATTGAATTCGACAGTAAATGTAGTAAGAATCTATTTACGTGTACTTGAGGTGTTTATTACACGTTCTTAATCATTTCTGGTAACTCTCATTGTGTATTTTAACAGTTTTACCACAATTAGACAGTTTGCTTAGAAGTATTTACTGGAACCGCCACCATTTTAACTGATTCACACAAAAAACACGCCAAAGCCAATCCTCCTAAATTGTAAACATAAAAACTATTCTCGTCATTCCAAGGCTTTAGACACCAAATCTGAGCTCTGTAAACATGAACTCTTAATAATTGAAAGCACAGTCCCGTGAAAGCGCCACCCAAAGTACCCGGAATTGTAAACATTACCAGAATTACGTCATTTCACAGCTTTCCACTCGAAACCTCCGTGATTGAATTCGACAGTAAATGTAGTAAGAATCTATTTACGTGTACTTGAGGTGTTTATTACACGTTCTTAATCATTTCTGGTAACTCTCATTGTGTATTTTAACAGTTTTACCACAATTAGACAGTTTGCTTAGAAGTATTTACTGGAACCGCCACCATTTTAACTGATTCACACAAAGAAACGACAAAGCCAATCCTCCTAAATTGTAAACATAAAAACTATTCTCGTCATTCCAAGGCCTTAGACACCAAATCTGAGCTCTGTAAACATGAACTCTTAATAATTGAAAGCACAGTCCCGTGAAAGCGCCACCCAAAGTACCCGGACTTGTAAACATTACCAGAATTACGGCATTTCACAGCTTTCCACTCGAAACCTCCGTGATTGAATTCGACAGTAAATGTAGTAAGAATCTATTTACAGGTCCTTGAGGTGTTTATTAAACGTTCTTAATCATTTCTGGGAACTCTCATTGTGTATTTTAACAGTTTTACCACAATTAGACAGTTTGCTTAGAAGTAGTTCCTGGAACCGTCACCATTTTAAATGATAGGCACAAAAAAGCGCCGAAGCCAATCCTCCTAAATTGTAAACATAAACAATATTCTCCTCATTCCAAGGCTTTAGACACCAATTCTGAGCTCTGTAAACATGAACTCTTAATATTTGAAAGCACCGTCCCGTGAAAACGCCACCCGAAATACCCGGAGTTTTAAATATAACCAGTATTTTCGTCATTTCACAGCTTTCCAAGGGAAACCTCCGTGATTGAATTCGACAGTAAATGTAGTAAGAATCTATTTACGTGTACTTGAGGTGTTCATTACACGTTCTTAATCATTTCTGGGGACTATCATTGTGTATTTTAAGAGTTTAACCACAATTAGACAGTTTGCTTAGAAGTATTTACTGGAACCGCCACCATTTTAACTGATTCACACAAAAAAAACGCCAAAGCCAATCCTCCAAAATTGTAAACATAAAAACTATTCTCGTCATTCCAAGGCTTTAGACACCAATTCTGAGCTCTGTAAACATGAACTCTTAATATTTGAAAGCACAGTCCCGTGAAAACGCCACCAGAAGTACCCGTACTTGTAAACATTACCAGTATTTTCGTCATTTCACAGCTTTCCACTGGAAACCTCGGTGATTGAATTCGACAGTAAATGAAGTAAGAATCTATTTACGTGTACTTGAGATGTTTATTACACGTTCTTAATCATTTCCGGGAACTCTCATTGTGTATGTTAATAGTTTTACCACAATTAGACAGTTTGCTTAGAACTGTTTACTGGAACCGCCACCATTTTAACTGATTCACACAAAAAAAACGCCAAAGCCCATCCTCCTAAATTGTAAACATAAAAACTATTCTCGTCATTCCAAGGCTTTAGACACCAAATCTGAGCTCTGTAAACATGAACTCTTAATAATTGAAAGCACAGTCCCGTGAAAACGCCACGGAAAGTACCCGGACTGGTAAACATTACCAGAATTACGTTATTTCACAGCTTTCCACTCGAAACCTCCGTGATTAAATTCGACAGTAAATGTAGTAAGAATCTATTTATGTGTACTTGAGGTGTTTATTACATGTTCTTAATCATTTCTGGTAACTCTCATTGTGTATTTTAACAGTTTTACCACAATTAGACAGTTTGCTTAGAAGTATTTACTGGAACCGCCACCATTTTAACTGATTCACACAAAAAAACACGCCAAAGCCAATCCTCCTAAATTGTAAACATAAACAATATTCTCGTCATTCCAAGGCTTTAGACACCAATTCTGAGCTCTGTAAACATGAACTCTTAATATTTGAAAGCACAGTCCCGTGAAAACGCCACCAGAAGTACCCGTACTTGTAAACATTACCAGAATTACATCATTTCACAGCTTTCCACTCGAAACTTCCGTGATTGAATTCGACAGTAAATGTAGTAAGAATCTATTTACGTGTACTTGAGGTGTTTATTACACGTTCTTAATCATTTCTGGTAACTCTCATTGTGTATTTTAACAGTTTTACCACAATTAGACAGTTTGCTTAGAAGTATTTACTGGAACCGCCACCATTTTAACTGATTCACACAAAAAACACGCCAAAGCCAATCCTCCTAAATTGTAAACATAAAAACTATTCTCGTCATTCCAAGGCTTTAGACACCAAATCTGAGCTCTGTAAACATGAACTCTTAATAATTGAAAGCACAGTCCCGTGAAAGCGCCACCCAAAGTACCCGGAATTGTAAACATTACCAGAATTACGTCATTTCACAGCTTTCCACTCGAAACCTCCGTGATTGAATTCGACAGTAAATGTAGTAAGAATCTATTTACGTGTACTTGAGGTGTTTATTACACGTTCTTAATCATTTCTGGTAACTCTCATTGTGTATTTTAACAGTTTTACCACAATTAGACAGTTTGCTTAGAAGTATTTACTGGAACCGCCACAATTTTAACTGATTCACACAAAGAAACGACAAAGCCAATCCTCCTAAATTGTAAACATAAAAACTATTCTCGTCATTCCAAGGCCTTAGACACCAAATCTGAGCTCTGTAAACATGAACTCTTAATAATTGAAAGCACAGTCCCGTGAAAGCGCCACCCAAAGTACCCGGACTTGTAAACATTACCAGAATTACGGCATTTCACAGCTTTCCACTCGAAACCTCCGTGATTGAATTCGACAGTAAATGTAGTAAGAATCTATTTACAGGTCCTTGAGGTGTTTATTAAACGTTCTTAATCATTTCTGGGAACTCTCATTGTGTATTTTAACAGTTTTACCACAATTAGACAGTTTGCTTAGAAGTAGTTCCTGGAACCGTCACCATTTTAAATGATAGGCACAAAAAAGCGCCGAAGCCAATCCTCCTAAATTGTAAACATAAACAATATTCTCCTCATTCCAAGGCTTTAGACACCAATTCTGAGCTCTGTAAACATGAACTCTTAATATTTGAAAGCACCGTCCCGTGAAAACGCCACCCGAAATACCCGGAGTTTTAAATATAACCAGTATTTTCGTCATTTCACAGCTTTCCAAGGGAAACCTCCGTGATTGAATTCGACAGTAAATGTAGTAAGAATCTATTTACGTGTACTTGAGGTGTTCATTACACGTTCTTAATCATTTCTGGGGACTATCATTGTGTATTTTAAGAGTTTAACCACAATTAGACAGTTTGCTTAGAAGTATTTACTGGAACCGCCACCATTTTAACTGATTCACACAAAAAAAACGCCAAAGCCAATCCTCCTAAATTGTAAACATAAAAACTATTCTCGTCATTCCAAGGCTTTAGACACCAATTCTGAGCTCTGTAAACATGAACTCTTAATATTTGAAAGCACAGTCCCGTGAAAACGCCACCAGAAGTACCCGTACTTGTAAACATTACCAGTATTTTCGTCATTTCACAGCTTTCCACTGGAAACCTCGGTGATTGAATTCGACAGTAAATGAAGTAAGAATCTATTTACGTGTACTTGAGATGTTTATTACACGTTCTTAATCATTTCCGGGAACTCTCATTGTGTATGTTAATAGTTTTACCACAATTAGACAGTTTGCTTAGAACTGTTTACTGGAACCGCCACCATTTTAACTGATTCACACAAAAAAAACGCCAAAGCCCATCCTCCTAAATTGTAAACATAAAAACTATTCTCGTCATTCCAAGGCTTTAGACACCAAATCTGAGCTCTGTAAACATGAACTCTTAATAATTGAAAGCACAGTCCCGTGAAAACGCCACCAGAAGTACCCGTACTTGTAAACATTACCAGTATTTTCGTCATTTCACAGCTTTCCACTGGAAACCTCCGTGATTGAATTCGAAAGTAAAGGTAGAAAGAATCTATTTACGTGTACTTGAGGTGTTCATTACACGTTCTTAATCATTTCTGGGGACTATCATTGTGTATTTTAAGAGTTTAACCACAATTAGACAGTTTGCTTAGAAGTATTTACTGGAACTGCCACCATTTTAACTGCTTCACACAAAGAAACGACAAAGCCAATCCTCCTAAATTGTAAACATAAAAACTATTCTCGTCATTCCAAGGCTTTAGACACCAAATCTGAGCTCTGTAAACATGAACTCTTAATAATTGAAAGCACAGTCCCGTGAAAACGCCACACAAAGTACCCCGACTTGTAAACATTACCAGAATTACGGCATTTCACAGCTTTCCACTCGAAACCTCCGTGATTGAATTCGACAGTAAATGTAGTAAGAATCTATTTACAGGTCCTTGAGGTGTTTATTAAACGTTCTTAATCATTTCTGGGAACTCTCATTGTGTATTTTAACAGTTTTACCACAATTAGACAGTTTGCTTAGAAGTAGTTCCTGGAACCGTCACCATTTTAAATGATAGGCACAAAAAAGCGCCGAAGCCAATCCTCCTAAATTGTAAACATAAACAATATTCTCCTCATTCCAAGGCTTTAGACACCAATTCTGAGCTCTGTAAACATGAACTCTTAATATTTGAAAGCACCGTCCCGTGAAAACGCCACCTGAAATACCCGGAGTTTTAAATATAACCAGTATTTTCGTCATTTCACAGCTTTCCAAGGGAAACCTCCGTGATTGAATTCGACAGTAAATGTAGTAAGAATCTATTTACGTGTACTTGAGGTGTTCATTACACGTTCTTAATCATTTCTGGGGACTATCATTGTGTATTTTAAGAGTTTAACCACAATTAGACAGTTTGCTTAGAAGTATTTACTGGAACCGCCACCATTTTAACTGATTCACACAAAAAAAACGCCAAAGCCAATCCTCCTAAATTGTAAACATAAAAACTATTCTCGTCATTCCAAGGCTTTAGACACCAATTCTGAGCTCTGTAAACATGAACTCTTAATATTTGAAAGCACAGTCCCGTGAAAACGCCACCAGAAGTACCCGTACTTGTAAACATTACCAGTATTTTCGTCATTTCACAGCTTTCCACTGGAAACCTCGGTGATTGAATTCGACAGTAAATGAAGTAAGAATCTATTTACGTGTACTTGAGATGTTTATTACACGTTCTTAATCATTTCCGGGAACTCTCATTGTGTATGTTAATAGTTTTACCACAATTAGACAGTTTGCTTAGAACTGTTTACTGGAACCGCCACCATTTTAACTGATTCACACAAAAAAAACGCCAAAGCCCATCCTCCTAAATTGTAAACATAAAAACTATTCTCGTCATTCCAAGGCTTTAGACACCAAATCTGAGCTCTGTAAACATGAACTCTTAATAATTGAAAGCACAGTCCCGTGAAAACGCCACACAAAGTACCCCGACTTGTAAACATTACCAGAATTACGGCATTTCACAGCTTTCCACTCGAAACCTCCGTGATTGAATTCGACAGTAAATGTAGTAAGAATCTATTTACAGGTCCTTGAGGTGTTTATTAAACGTTCTTAATCATTTCTGGGAACTCTCATTGTGTATTTTAACAGTTTTACCACAATTAGACAGTTTGCTTAGAAGTAGTTCCTGGAACCGTCACCATTTTAAATGATAGGCACAAAAAAGCGCCGAAGCCAATCCTCCTAAATTGTAAACATAAACAATATTCTCCTCATTCCAAGGCTTTAGACACCAATTCTGAGCTCTGTAAACATGAACTCTTAATATTTGAAAGCACCGTCCCGTGAAAACGCCACCTGAAATACCCGGAGTTTTAAATATAACCAGTATTTTCGTCATTTCACAGCTTTCCAAGGGAAACCTCCGTGATTGAATTCGACAGTAAATGTAGTAAGAATCTATTTACGTGTACTTGAGGTGTTCATTACACGTTCTTAATCATTTCTGGGGACTATCATTGTGTATTTTAAGAGTTTAACCACAATTAGACAGTTTGCTTAGAAGTATTTACTGGAACCGCCACCATTTTAACTGATTCACACAAAAAAAACGCCAAAGCCAATCCTCCTAAATTGTAAACATAAAAACTATTCTCGTCATTCCAAGGCTTTAGACACCAATTCTGAGCTCTGTAAACATGAACTCTTAATATTTGAAAGCACAGTCCCGTGAAAACGCCACCAGAAGTACCCGTACTTGTAAACATTACCAGTATTTTCGTCATTTCACAGCTTTCCACTGGAAACCTCGGTGATTGAATTCGACAGTAAATGAAGTAAGAATCTATTTACGTGTACTTGAGATGTTTATTACACGTTCTTAATCATTTCCGGGAACTCTCATTGTGTATGTTAATAGTTTTACCACAATTAGACAGTTTGCTTAGAACTGTTTACTGGAACCGCCACCATTTTAACTGATTCACACAAAAAAAACGCCAAAGCCCATCCTCCTAAATTGTAAACATAAAAACTATTCTCGTCATTCCAAGGCTTTAGACACCAAATCTGAGCTCTGTAAACATGAACTCTTAATAATTGAAAGCACAGTCCCGTGAAAACGCCACACAAAGTACCCCGACTTGTAAACATTACCAGAATTACGGCATTTCACAGCTTTCCACTCGAAACCTCCGTGATTGAATTCGACAGTAAATGTAGTAAGAATCTATTTACAGGTCCTTGAGGTGTTTATTAAACGTTCTTAATCATTTCTGGGAACTCTCATTGTGTATTTTAACAGTTTTACCACAATTAGACAGTTTGCTTAGAAGTAGTTCCTGGAACCGTCACCATTTTAAATGATAGGCACAAAAAAGCGCCGAAGCCAATCCTCCTAAATTGTAAACATAAACAATATTCTCCTCATTCCAAGGCTTTAGACACCAATTCTGAGCTCTGTAAACATGAACTCTTAATATTTGAAAGCACCGTCCCGAGAAAACGCCACCCGAAATACCCGGAGTTTTAAATATAACCAGTATTTTCGTCATTTCACAGCTTTCCAAGGGAAACCTCCGTGATTGAATTCGACAGTAAATGTAGTAAGAATCTATTTACGTGTACTTGAGGTGTTCATTACACGTTCTTAATCATTTCTGGGGACTATCATTGTGTATTTTAAGAGTTTAACCACAATTAGACAGTTTGCTTAGAAGTATTTACTGGAACCGCCACCATTTTAACTGATTCACACAAAAAAAACGCCAAAGCCAATCCTCCTAAATTGTAAACATAAAAACTATTCTCGTCATTCCAAGGCTTTAGACACCAATTCTGAGCTCTGTAAACATGAACTCTTAATATTTGAAAGCACAGTCCCGTGAAAACGCCACCAGAAGTACCCGTACTTGTAAACATTACCAGTATTTTCGTCATTTCACAGCTTTCCACTGGAAACCTCGGTGATTGAATTCGACAGTAAATGAAGTAAGAATCTATTTACGTGTACTTGAGATGTTTATTACACGTTCTTAATCATTTCCGGGAACTCTCATTGTGTATGTTAATAGTTTTACCACAATTAGACAGTTTGCTTAGAACTGTTTACTGGAACCGCCACCATTTTAACTGATTCACACAAAAAAAACGCCAAAGCCCATCCTCCTAAATTGTAAACATAAAAACTATTCTCGTCATTCCAAGGCTTTAGACACCAATTCTGAGCTCTGTAAACATGAACTCTTAATATTTGAAAGCAAAGTCCCGTGAAAACGCCACCCGAAGTACCCGGAGTTGTAAATATAACCAGTATTTTCGTCATTTCACAGCTTTCCAAGGGAAACCTCCGTGATTGAATTCGACAGTAAATGTAGTAAGAATCTATTTACGTGTACTTGAGGTGTTTATTACACGTTCTTAATCATTTCTGGTAACTCTCATTGTGTATTTTAACAGTTTTACCACAATGAGACAGTTTGCTTAGAAGTATTTACTGGAACCGCCACCATTTTAACTGATTCACACAAAAAACACGCCAAAGCCAATCCTCCTAAATTGTAAACATAAAAACTATTCTCGTCATTCCAAGGCTTTAGATACCAAATCTGAGCTCTGTAAACATGAACTCTTAATAATTGAAAGCACAGTCCCGTGAAAGCGCCACCCAAAGTACCCGGAATTGTAAACATTACCAGAATTACGTCATTTCACAGCTTTCCACTCGAAACCTCCGTGATTGAATTCGACAGTAAATGTAGTAAGAATCTATTTACGTGTACTTGAGGTGTTTATTACACGTTCTTAATCATTTCTGGTAACTCTCATTGTGTATTTTAACAGTTTTACCACAATTAGACAGTTTGCTTAGAAGTATTTACTGGAACCGCCACCATTTTAACTGATTCACACAAAGAAACGACAAAGCCAATCCTCCTAAATTGTAAACATAAAAACTATTCTCGTCATTCCAAGGCTTTAGACACCAAATCTGAGCTCTGTAAACATGAACTCTTAATAATTGAAAGCACAGTCCCGTGAAAGCGCCACCCAAAGTACCCGGACTTGTAAACATTACCAGAATTACGGCATTTCACAGCTTTCCACTCGAAACCTCCGTGATTGAATTCGACAGTAAATGTAGTAAGAATCTATTTACAGGTCCTTGAGGTGTTTATTAAACGTTCTTAATCATTTCTGGGAACTCTCATTGTGTATTTTAACAGTTTTACCACAATTAGACAGTTTGCTTAGAAGTAGTTCCTGGAACCGTCACCATTTTAAATGATAGGCACAAAAGAGCGCCGAAGCCAATCCTCCTAAATTGTAAACATAAACAATATTCTCCTCATTCCAAGGCTTTAGACACCAATTCTGAGCTCTGTAAACATGAACTCTTAATATTTGAAAGCACCGTCCCGTGAAAACGCCACCCGAAATACCCGGAGTTTTAAATATAACCAGTATTTTCGTCATTTCACAGCTTTCCAAGGGAAACCTCCGTGATTGAATTCGACAGTAAATGTAGTAAGAATCTATTTACGTGTACTTGAGGTGTTCATTACACGTTCTTAATCATTTCTGGGGACTATCATTGTGTATTTTAAGAGTTTAACCACAATTAGACAGTTTGCTTAGAAGTATTTACTGGAACCGCCACCATTTTAACTGATTCACACAAAAAAAACGCCAAAGCCAATCCTCCTAAATTGTAAACATAAAAACTATTCTCGTCATTCCAAGGCTTTAGACACCAATTCTGAGCTCTGTAAACATGAACTCTTAATATTTGAAAGCACAGTCCCGTGAAAACGCCACCAGAAGTACCCGTACTTGTAAACATTACCAGTATTTTCGTCATTTCACAGCTTTCCACTGGAAACCTCGGTGATTGAATTCGACAGTAAATGAAGTAAGAATCTATTTACGTGTACTTGAGATGTTTATTACACGTTCTTAATCATTTCCGGGAACTCTCATTGTGTATGTTAATAGTTTTACCACAATTAGACAGTTTGCTTAGAACTGTTTACTGGAACCGCCACCATTTTAACTGATTCACACAAAAAAAACGCCAAAGCCCATCCTCCTAAATTGTAAACATAAAAACTATTCTCGTCATTCCAAGGCTTTAGACACCAAATCTGAGCTCTGTAAACATGAACTCTTAATAATTGAAAGCACAGTCCCGTGAAAACGCCACACAAAGTACCCCGACTTGTAAACATTACCAGAATTACGGCATTTCACAGCTTTCCACTCGAAACCCCCGTGATTGAATTCGACAGTAAATGTAGTAAGAATCTATTTACAGGTCCTTGAGGTGTTTATTAAACGTTCTTAATCATTTCTGGGAACTCTCATTGTGTATTTTAACAGTTTTACCTCAATTAGACAGTTTGCTTAGAAGTAGTTCCTGGAACCGTCACCATTTTAAATGATAGGCACAAAAAAGCGCCGAAGCCAATCCTCCTAAATTGTAAACATAAACAATATTCTCCTCATTCCAAGGCTTTAGACACCAATTCTGAGCTCTGTAAACATGAACTCTTAATATTTGAAAGCAAAGTCCCGTGAAAACGCCACCCGAAGTACCCGGAGTTGTAAATATAACCAGTATTTTCGTCATTTCACAGCTTTCCAAGGGAAACCTCCGTGATTGAATTCGACAGTAAATGTAGTAAGAATCTATTTACGTGTACTTGAGGTGTTCATTACACGTTCTTAATCATTTCTGGGGACTATCATTGTGTATTTTAAGAGTTTAACCACAATTAGACAGTTTGCTTAGAAGTATTTACTGGAACCGCCACATTTTAACTGATTCACACAAAGAAACGACAAAGCCAATCCTCCTAAATTGTAAACATAAAAACTATTCTCGTCATTCCAAGGCTTTAGACACCAATTCTGAGCTCTGTAAACATGAACTCTTAATATTTGAAAGCACAGTCCCGTGAAAACGCCACCAGAAGTACCCGTACTTGTAAACATTACCAGTATTTTCGTCATTTCACAGCTTTCCACTGGAAACCTCCGTGATTGAATTCGAAAGTAAAGGTAGAAAGAATCTATTTACGTGTACTTGAGGTGTTCATTACACGTTCTTAATCATTTCTGGGGACTATCATTGTGTATTTTAAGAGTTTAACCACAATTAGACAGTTTGCTTAGAAGTATTTACTGGAACTGCCACCATTTTAACTGCTTCACACAAAAAACGACAAAGCCAATCCTCCTAAATTGTAAACATAAAAACTATTCTCGTCATTCCAAGGCTTTAGACACCAAATCTGAGCTCTGTAAACATGAACTCTTAATAATTGAAAGCACAGTCCCGTGAAAACGCCACACAAAGTACCCCGACTTGGAAACATTACCAGAATTACGGCATTTCACAGCTTTCCACTCGAAACCTCCGTTATTGAATTCGACAGTAAATGTAGTAAGAATCTATTTACAGGTCCTTGAGGTGTTTATTAAACGTTCTTAATCATTTCTGGGAACTCTCATTGTGTATTTTAACAGTTTTACCACAATTAGACAGTTTGCTTAGAAGTAGTTCCTGGAACCGTCACCATTTTAAATGATAGGCACAAAAAAGCGCCGAAGCCAATCCTCCTAAATTGTAAACATAAACAATATTCTCCTCATTCCAAGGCTTTAGACACCAATTCTGAGCTCTGTAAACATGAACTCTTAATATTTGAAAGCACCGTCCCGAGAAAACGCCACCCGAAATACCCGGAGTTTTAAATATAACCAGTATTTTCGTCATTTCACAGCTTTCCAAGGGAAACCTCCGTGATTGAATTCGACAGTAAATGTAGTAAGAATCTATTTACGTGTACTTGAGGTGTTCATTACACGTTCTTAATCATTTCCGGGAACTCTCATTGTGTATGTTAATAGTTTTACCACAATTAGACAGTTTGCTTAGAACTGTTTACTGGAACCGCCACCATTTTAACTGATTCACACAAAAAAAAACGCCAAAGCCCATCCTCCTAAATTGTAAACATAAAAACTATTCTCGTCATTCCAAGGCTTTAGACACCAATTCTGAGCTCTGTAAACATGAACTCTTAATATTTGAAAGCAAAGTCCCGTGAAAACGCCACCCGAAGTACCCGGAGTTGTAAATATAACCAGTATTTTCGTCATTTCACAGCTTTCCAAGGGAAACCTCCGTGATTGAATTCGACAGTAAATGTAGTAAGAATCTATTTACGTGTACTTGAGGTGTTTATTACACGTTCTTAATCATTTCTGGTAACTCTCATTGTGTATTTTAACAGTTTTACCACAATTAGACAGTTTGCTTAGAAGTATTTACTGGAACCGCCACCATTTTAACTGATTCACACAAAAAACACGCCAAAGCCAATCCTCCTAAATTGTAAACATAAAAACTATTCTCGTCATTCCAAGGCTTTAGATACCAAATCTGAGCTCTGTAAACATGAACTCTTAATAATTGAAAGCACAGTCCCGTGAAAGCGCCACCCAAAGTACCCGGAATTGTAAACATTACCAGAATTACGTCATTTCACAGCTTTCCACTCGAAACCTCCGTGATTGAATTCGACAGTAAATGTAGTAAGAATCTATTTACGTGTACTTGAGGTGTTTATTACACGTTCTTAATCATTTCTGGTAACTCTCATTGTGTATTTTAACAGTTTTACCACAATTAGACAGTTTGCTTAGAAGTATTTACTGGAACCGCCACCATTTTAACTGATTCACACAAAGAAACGACAAAGCCAATCCTCCTAAATTGTAAACATAAAAACTATTCTCGTCATTCCAAGGCTTTAGACACCAAATCTGAGCTCTGTAAACATGAACTCTTAATAATTGAAAGCACAGTCCCTTGAAAGCGCCACCTAAAGTACCCGGACTTGTAAACATTACCAGAATTACGGCATTTCACAGCTTTCCACTCGAAACCTCCGTGATTGAATTCGACAGTAAATGTAGTAAGAATCTATTTACAGGTCCTTGAGGTGTTTATTAAACGTTCTTAATCATTTCTGGGAACTCTCATTGTGTATTTTAACAGTTTTACCACAATTAGACAGTTTGCTTAGAAGTAGTTCCTGGAACCGTCACCATTTTAAATGATAGGCACAAAAGAGCGCCGAAGCCAATCCTCCTAAATTGTAAACATAAACAATATTCTCCTCATTCCAAGGCTTTAGACACCAATTCTGAGCTCTGTAAACATGAACTCTTAATATTTGAAAGCACCGTCCCGTGAAAACGCCACCCGAAATACCCGGAGTTTTAAATATAACCAGTATTTTCGTCATTTCACAGCTTTCCAAGGGAAACCTCCGTGATTGAATTCGACAGTAAATGTAGTAAGAATCTATTTACGTGTACTTGAGGTGTTCATTACACGTTCTTAATCATTTCTGGGGACTATCATTGTGTATTTTAAGAGTTTAACCACAATTAGACAGTTTGCTTAGAAGTATTTACTGGAACCGCCACCATTTTAACTGATTCACACAAAAAAAACGACAAAGCCAATCCTCCTAAATTGTAAACATAAAAACTATTCTCGTCATTCCAAGGCTTTAGACACCAATTATGAGCTCTGTAAACATGAACTCTTAATATTTGAAAGCACAGTCCCGTGAAAACGCCACCAGAAGTACCCGTACTTGTAAACATTACCAGTATTTTCGTCATTTCACAGCTTTCCACTGGAAACCTCGGTGATTGAATTCGACAGTAAATGAAGTAAGAATCTATTTACGTGTACTTGAGATGTTTATTACACGTTCTTAATCATTTCCGGGAACTCTCATTGTGTATGTTAATAGTTTTACCACAATTAGACAGTTTGCTTAGAACTGTTTACTGGAACCGCCACCATTTTAACTGATTCACACAAAAAAAAACGCCAAAGCCCATCCTCCTAAATTGTAAACATAAAAACTATTCTCGTCATTCCAAGGCTTTAGACACCAAATCTGAGCTCTGTAAATATGAACTCTTAATAATTGAAAGCACAGTCCCGTGAAAACGCCACGGAAAGTACCCGGACTGGTAAACATTACCAGAATTACGTTATTTCACAGCTTTCCACTCGAAACCTCCGTGATTAAATTCGACAGTAAATGTAGTAAGAATCTATTTATGTGTACTTGAGGTGTTTATTACATGTTCTTAATCATTTCTGGTAACTCTCATTGTGTATTTTAACAGTTTTACCACAATTAGACAGTTTGCTTAGAAGTATTTACTGGAACCGCCACCATTTTAACTGATTCACACAAAAAAACACGCCAAAGCCAATCCTCCTAAATTGTAAACATAAACAATATTCTCGTCATTCCAAGGCTTTAGACACCAATTCTGAGCTCTGTAAACATGAACTCTTAATATTTGAAAGCAAAGTCCCGTGAAAACGCCACCCGAAGTACCCGGAGTTGTAAATATAACCAGTATTTTCGTCATTTCACAGCTTTCCAAGGGAAACCTCCGTGATTGAATTCGACAGTAAATGTAGTAAGAATCTATTTACGTGTACTTGAGGTGTTTATTACACGTTCTTAATCATTTCTGGTAACTCTCATTGTGTATTTTAACAGTTTTACCACAATTAGACAGTTTGCTTAGAAGTATTTACTGGAACCGCCACCATTTTAACTGATTCACACAAAAAACACGCCAAAGCCAATCCTCCTAAATTGTAAACATAAAAACTATTCTCGTCATTCCAAGGCTTTAGACACCAAATCTGAGCTCTGTTAACATGAACTCTTAATAATTGAAAGCACAGTCCCGTGAAAGCGCCACCCAAAGTACCCGGAATTGTAAACATTACCAGAATTACGTCATTTCACAGCTTTCCACTCGAAACCTCCGTGATTGAATTCGACAGTAAATGTAGTAAGAATCTATTTACGTGTACTTGAGGTGTTTATTACACGTTCTTAATCATTTCTGGTAACTCTCATTGTGTATTTTAACAGTTTTACCACAATTAGACAGTTTGCTTAGAAGTATTTACTGGAACCGCCACAATTTTAACTGATTCACACAAAGAAACGACAAAGCCAATCCTCCTAAATTGTAAACATAAAAACTATTCTCGTCATTCCAAGGTTTTAGACACCAAATCTGAGCTCTGTAAACATGAACTCTTAATAATTGAAAGCACAGTCCCGTGAAAGCGCCACCCAAAGTACCCGGACTTGTAAACATTACCAGAATTACGGCATTTCACAGCTTTCCACTCGAAACCTCCGTGATTGAATTCGACAGTAAATGTAGTAAGAATCTATTTACAGGTCCTTGAGGTGTTTATTAAACGTTCTTAATCATTTCTGGGAACTCTCATTGTGTATTTTAACAGTTTTACCACAATTAGACAGTTTGCTTAGAAGTAGTTCCTGGAACCGTCACCATTTTAAATGATAGGCACAAAAAAGCGCCGAAGCCAATCCTCCTAAATTGTAAACATAAACAATATTCTCCTCATTCCAAGGCTTTAGACACCAATTCTGAGCTCTGTAAACATGAACTCTTAATATTTGAAAGCACCGTCCCGTGAAAACGCCACCCGAAATACCCGGAGTTTTAAATATAACCAGTATTTTCGTCATTTCACAGCTTTCCAAGGGAAACCTCCGTGATTGAATTCGACAGTAAATGTAGTAAGAATCTATTTACGTGTACTTGAGGTGTTCATTACACGTTCTTAATCATTTCTGGGGACTATCATTGTGTATTTTAAGAGTTTAACCACAATTAGACAGTTTGCTTAGAAGTATTTACTGGAACCGCCACCATTTTAACTGATTCACACAAAAAAAACGACAAAGCCAATCCTCCTAAATTGTAAACATAAAAACTATTCTCGTCATTCCAAGGCTTTAGACACCAATTATGAGCTCTGTAAACATGAACTCTTAATATTTGAAAGCATAGTCCCGTGAAAACGCCACCAGAAGTACCCGTACTTGTAAACATTACCAGTATTTTCGTCATTTCACAGCTTTCCACTGGAAACCTCGGTGATTGAATTCGACAGTAAATGAAGTAAGAATCTATTTACGTGTACTTGAGATGTTTATTACACGTTCTTAATCATTTCCGGGAACTCTCATTGTGTATGTTAATAGTTTTACCACAATTAGACAGTTTGCTTAGAACTGTTTACTGGAACCGCCACCATTTTAACTGATTCACACAAAAAAAACGCCAAAGCCCATCCTCCTAAATTGTAAACATAAAAACTATTCTCGTCATTCCAAGGCTTTAGACACCAAATCTGAGCTCTGTAAACATGAACTCTTAATAATTGAAAGCACAGTCCCGTGAAAATGCCACGGAAAGTACCCGGACTGGTAAACATTACCAGAATTACGTTATTTCACAGCTTTCCACTCGAAACCTCCGTGATTAAATTCGACAGTAAATGTAGTAAGAATCTATTTATGTGTACTTGAGGTGTTTATTACATGTTCTTAATCATTTCTGGTAACTCTCATTGTGTATTTTAACAGTTTTACCACAATTAGACAGTTTGCTTAGAAGTATTTACTGGAACCGCCACCATTTTAACTGATTCACACAAAAAAACACGCCAAAGCCAATCCTCCTAAATTGTAAACATAAAAACTATTCTCGTCATTCCAAGGCTTTAGACACCAAATCTGAGCTCTGTAAACATGAACTCTTAATAATTGAAAGCACAGTCCCGTGAAAACGCCACACAAAGTACCCCGACTTGTAAACATTACCAGAATTACGGCATTTCACAGCTTTCCACTCGAAACCTCCGTGATTGAATTCGACAGTAAATGTAGTAAGAATCTATTTACAGGTCCTTGAGGTGTTTATTAAACGTTCTTAATCATTTCTGGGAACTCTCATTGTGTATTTTAACAGTTTTACCACAATTAGACAGTTTGCTTAGAAGTAGTTCCTGGAACCGTCACCATTTTAAATGATAGGCACAAAAAAGCGCCGAAGCCAATCCTCCTAAATTGTAAACATAAACAATATTCTCCTCATTCCAAGGCTTTAGACACCAATTCTGAGCTCTGTAAACATGAACTCTTAATATTTGAAAGCACCGTCCCGTGAAAACGCCACCTGAAATACCCGGAGTTTTAAATATAACCAGTATTTTCGTCATTTCACAGCTTTCCAAGGGAAACCTCCGTGATTGAATTCGACAGTAAATGTAGTAAGAATCTATTTACGTGTACTTGAGGTGTTCATTACACGTTCTTAATCATTTCTGGGGACTATCATTGTGTATTTTATGAGTTTAACCACAATTAGACAGTTTGCTTAGAAGTATTTACTGGAACCGCCACCATTTTAACTGATTCACACAAAAAAAACGCCAAAGCCAATCCTCCTAAATTGTAAACATAAAAACTATTCTCGTCATTCCAAGGCTTTAGACACCAATTCTGAGCTCTGTAAACATGAACTCTTAATATTTGAAAGCACAGTCCCGTGAAAACGCCACCAGAAGTACCCGTACTTGTAAACATTACCAGAATTACGTCATTTCACAGCTTTCCACTCGAAACCTCCGTGATTGAATTCGACAGTAAAGGTAGTAAGAATCTATTTACGTGTACTTGAGATGTTTATTACACGTTCTTAATCATTTCCGGGAACTCTCATTGTGTATGTTAATAGTTTTACCACAATTAGACAGTTTGCTTAGAACTGTTTACTGGAACCGCGACCATTTTAACTGATTCACACAAAAAAAACGCCAAAGCCCATCCTCCTAAATTGTAAACATAAAAACTATTCTCGTCATTCCAAGGCTTTAGACACCAAATCTGAGCTCTGTAAACATGAACTCTTAATAATTGAAAGCACAGTCCCGTGAAAACGCCACACAAAGTACCCCGACTTGTAAACATTACCAGAATTACGGCATTTCACAGCTTTCCACTCGAAACCTCCGTGATTGAATTCGACAGTAAATGTAGTAAGAATCTATTTACAGGTCCTTGAGGTGTTTATTACATGTTCTTAATCATTTCTGGTAACTCTCATTGTGTATTTTAACAGTTTTACCACAATTAGACAGTTTGCTTAGAAGTATTTACTGGAACCGCCACCATTGTAACTGATTCACACAAAAAAACACGCCAAAGCCAATCCTCCTAAATTGTAAACATAAACAATATTCTCGTCATTCCAAGGCTTTAGACACCAATTCTGAGCTCTGTAAACATGAACTCTTAATATTTGAAAGCACAGTCCCGTGAAAACGCCACCAGAAGTACCCGTACTTGTAAACATTACCAGAATTACATCATTTCACAGCTTTCCACTCGAAACTTCCGTGATTGAATTCGACAGTAAATGTAGTAAGAATCTATTTACGTGTACTTGAGGTGTTTATTACACGTTCTTAATCATTTCTGGTAACTCTCATTGTGTATTTTAACAGTTTTACCACAATTAGACAGTTTGCTTAGAAGTATTTACTGGAACCGCCACCATTTTAACTGATTCACACAAAGAAACGACAAAGCCAATCCTCCTAAATTGTAAACATAAAAACTATTCTCGTCATTCCAAGGCTTTAGACACCAATTCTGAGCTCTGTAAACATGAACTCTTAATATTTGAAAGCACAGTCCCGTGAAAACGCCACCAGAAGTACCCGTACTTGTAAACATTACCAGTATTTTCGTCATTTCACCGCTTTCCACTGGAAACCTCCGTGATTGAATTCGAAAGTAAAGGTAGAAAGAATCTATTTACGTGTACTTGAGGTGTTCATTACACGTTCTTAATCATTTCTGGGGACTATCATTGTGTATTTTAAGAGTTTAACCACAATTAGACAGTTTGCTTAGAAGTATTTACTGGAACTGCCACCATTTTAACTGCTTCACACAAAGAAACGACAAAGCCAATCCTCCTAAATTGTAAACATAAAAACTATTCTCGTCATTCCAAGGCTTTAGACACCAAATCTGAGCTCTGTAAACATGAACTCTTAATAATTGAAAGCACAGTCCCGTGAAAACGCCACACAAAGTACCCCGACTTGTAAACATTACCAGAATTACGGCATTTCACAGCTTTCCACTCGAAACCTCCGTGATTGAATTCGACAGTAAATGTAGTAAGAATCTATTTACAGGTCCTTGAGGTGTTTATTAAACGTTCTTAATCATTTCTGGGAACTCTCATTGTGTATTTTAACAGTTTTACCACAATTAGACAGTTTGCTTAGAAGTAGTTCCTGGAACCGTCACCATTTTAAATGATAGGCACAAAAAAGCGCCGAAGCCAATCCTCCTAAATTGTAAACATAAACAATATTCTCCTCATTCCAAGGCTTTAGACACCAATTCTGAGCTCTGTAAACATGAACTCTTAATATTTGAAAGCACCGTCCCGTGAAAACGCCACCCGAAATACCCGGAGTTTTAAATATAACCAGTATTTTCGTCATTTCACAGCTTTCCAAGGGAAACCTCCGTGATTGAATTCGACAGTAAATGTAGTAAGAATCTATTTACGTGTACTTGAGGTGTTCATTACACGTTCTTAATCATTTCTGGGGACTATCATTGTGTATTTTAAGAGTTTAACCACAATTAGACAGTTTGCTCAGAAGTATTTACTGGAACCGCCACCATTTTAACTGATTCACACAAAAAAAACGCCAAAGCCAATCCTCCTAAATTGTAAACATAAAAACTATTCTCGTCATTCCAAGGCTTTAGACACCAATTCTGAGCTCTGTAAACATGAACTCTTAATATTTGAAAGCACAGTCCCGTGAAAACGCCACCAGAAGTACCGGTACTTGTAAACATTACCAGTATTTTCGTCATTTCACAGCTTTCCACTGGAAACCTCGGTGATTGAATTCGACAGTAAATGAAGTAAGAATCTATTTACGTGTACTTGAGATGTTTATTACACGTTCTTAATCATTTCCGGGAACTCTCATTGTGTATGTTAATAGTTTTACCACAATTAGACAGTTTGCTTAGAACTGTTTAATGGAACCGCCACCATTTTAACTGATTCACACAAAAAAAACGCCAAAGCCCATCCTCCTAAATTGTAAACATAAAAACTATTCTCGTCATTCCAAGGCTTTAGACACCAATTCTGAGCTCTGTAAACATGAACTCTTAATATTTGAAAGCAAAGTCCCGTGAAAACGCCACCCGAAGTACCCGGAGTTGTAAATATAACCAGTATTTTCGTCATTTCACAGCTTTCCAAGGGAAACCTCCGTGATTGAATTCGACAGTAAATGTAGTAAGAATCTATTTACGTGTACTTGAGGTGTTTATTACACGTTCTTAATCATTTCTGGTAACTCTCATTGTGTATTTTAACAGTTTTACCACAATTAGACAGTTTGCTTAGAAGTATTTACTGGAACCGCCACCATTTTAACTGATTCACACAAAAAACACGCCAAAGCCAATCCTCCTAAATTGTAAACATAAAAACTATTCTCGTCATTCCAAGGCTTTAGACACCAAATCTGAGCTCTGTAAACATGAACTCTTAATAATTGAAAGCACAGTCCCGTGAAAGCGCCACCCAAAGTACCCGGATTTGTAAACATTACCAGAATTACGTCATTTCACAGCTTTCCACTCGAAACCTCCGTGATTGAATTCGACAGTAAATGTAGTAAGAATCTATTTACGTGTACTTGAGGTGTTTATTACACGTTCTTAATCATTTCTGGTAACTCTCATTGTGTATTTTAACAGTTTTACCACAATTAGACAGTTTGCTTAGAAGTATTTACTGGAACCGCCACCATTTTAACTGATTCACACAAAGAAACGACAAAGCCAATCCTCCTAAATTGTAAACATAAAAACTATTCTCGTCATTCCAAGGCTTTAGACACCAAATCTGAGCTCTGTAAACATGAACTCTTAATAATTGAAAGCACAGTCCCGTGAAAGCGCCACCCAAAGTACCCGGACTTGTAAACATTACCAGAATTACGTCATTTCACAGCTTTCCACTGGAAACCTCCGTGATTGAATTCGACAGTAAAGGTAGTAAGAATCTATTTACGTGTACTTGAGGTGTTCATTACACGTTCTTAATCATTTCTGGGGACTATCATTGTGTATTTTAAGAGTTTAACCACAATTAGACAGTTTGCTTAGAAGTATTTACTGGAACTGCCACCATTTTAACTGCTTCACACAAAGAAACGCCAAAGCCAATCCTCCTAAATTGTAAACATAAAAACTATTCTCGTCATTCCAAGGCTTTAGACACCAAATCTGAGCTCTGTAAACATGAACTCTTAATAATTGAAAGCACAGTCCCGTGAAAACGCCACACAAAGTACCCCGACTTGTAAACATTACCAGAATTACGGCATTTCACAGCTTTCCACTCGAAACCTCCGTGATTGAATTCGACAGTAAATGTAGTAAGAATCTATTTACAGGTCCTTGAGGTGTTTATTAAACGTTCTTAATCATTTCTGGGAACTCTCATTGTGTATTTTAACAGTTTTACCACAATTAGACAGTTTGCTTAGAAGTAGTTCCTGGAACCGTCACCATTTTAAATGATAGGCACAAAAAAGCGCCGAAGCCAATTCTCCTAAATTGTAAACATAAACAATATTCTCCTCATTCCAAGGCTTTAGACACCAATTCTGAGCTCTGTAAACATGAACTCTTAATATTTGAAAGCAAAGTCCCGTGAAAACGCCACCCGAAGTACCCGGAGTTGTAAATATAACCAGTATTTTCGTCATTTCACAGCTTTCCAAGGGAAACCTCCGTGATTGAATTCGACAGTAAATGTAGTAAGAATCTATTTACGTGTACTTGAGGTGTTTATTACACGTTCTTAATCATTTCTGGTAACTCTCATTGTGTATTTTAAGAGTTTTACCACAATTAGACAGTTTGCTTAGAAGTATTTACTGGAACCGCCACCATTTTAACTGATTCACACAAAAAACACGCCAAAGCCAATCCTCCTAAATTGTAAACATAAAAACTATTCTCGTCATTCCAAGGCTTTAGACACCAATTCTGAGCTCTGTAAACATGAACTCTTAATATTTGAAAGCAAAGTCCCGTGAAAGCGCCTCCCAAAGTACCCGGACTTGTAAACATTACCAGAATTACGTCATTTCACAGCTTTCCACTCGAAACCTCCGTGATTGAATTCGACAGTAAATGTAGTAAGAATCTATTTACGTGTACTTGAGGTGTTTATTACACGTTCTTAATCATTTCTGGTAACTCTCATTGTGTATTTTAACAGTTTTACCACAATTAGACAGTTTGCTTAGAAGTATTTACTGGAACCGCCACCATTTTAACTGATTCACACAAAGAAACGACAAAGCCAATCCTCCTAAATTGTAAACATAAAAACTATTCTCGTCATTCCAAGGCTTTAGACACCAATTCTGAGCTCTGTAAACATGAACTCTTAATATTTGAAAGCACAGTCCCGTGAAAACGCCACCAGAAGTACCCGTACTTGTAAACATTACCAGTATTTTCGTCATTTCACAGCTTTCCACTGGAAACCTCCGTGATTGAATTCGAAAGTAAAGGTAGAAAGAATCTATTTACGTGTACTTGAGGTGTTCATTACACGTTCTTAATCATTTCTGGGGACTATCATTGTGTATTTTAAGAGTTTAACCACAATTAGACAGTTTGCTTAGAAGTATTTACTGGAACTGCCACCATTTTAACTGCTTCACACAAAGAAACGACAAAGCCAATCCTCCTAAATTGTAAACATAAAAACTATTCTCGTCATTCCAAGGCTTTAGACACCAAATCTGAGCTCTGTAAACATGAACTCTTAATAATTGAAAGCACAGTCCCGTGAAAACGCCACACAAAGTACCCCGACTTGTAAACATTACCAGAATTACGGCATTTCACAGCTTTCCACTCGAAACCTCCGTGATTGAATTCGACAGTAAATGTAGTAAGAATCTATTTACAGGTCCTTGAGGTGTTTATTAAACGTTCTTAATCATTTCTGGGAACTCTCATTGTGTATTTTAACAGCTTTACCACAATTAGACAGTTTGCTTAGAAGTAGTTCCTGGAACCGTCACCATTTTAAATGATAGGCACAAAAAAGCGCCGAAGCCAATTCTCCTAAATTGTAAACATAAACAATATTCTCCTCATTCCAAGGCTTTAGACACCAATTCTGAGCTCTGTAAACATGAACTCTTAATATTTGAAAGCAAAGTCCCGTGAAAACGCCACCCGAAGTACCCGGAGTTGTAAATATAACCAGTATTTTCGTCATTTCACAGCTTTCCAAGGGAAACCTCCGTGATTGAATTCGACAGTAAATGTAGTAAGAATCTATTTACGTGTACTTGAGGTGTTTATTACACGTTCTTAATCATTTCTGGTAACTCTCATTGTGTATTTTAAGAGTTTTACCACAATTAGACAGTTTGCTTAGAAGTATTTACTGGAACCGCCACCATTTTAACTGATTCACACAAAAAACACGCCAAAGCCAATCCTCCTAAATTGTAAACATAAAAACTATTCTCGTCATTCCAAGGCTTTAGACACCAATTCTGAGCTCTGTAAACATGAACTCTTAATATTTGAAAGCAAAGTCCCGTGAAAGCGCCTCCCAAAGTACCCGGACTTGTAAACATTACCAGAATTACGTCATTTCACAGCTTTCCACTCGAAACCTCCGTGATTGAATTCGACAGTAAATGTAGTAAGAATCTATTTACGTGTACTTGAGGTGTTTATTACACGTTCTTAATCATTTCTGGTAACTCTCATTGTGTATTTTAACAGTTTTACCACAATTAGACAGTTTGCTTAGAAGTATTTACTGGAACCGCCACCATTTTAACTGATTCACACAAAGAAACGACAAAGCCAATCCTCCTAAATTGTAAACATAAAAACTATTCTCGTCATTCCAAGGCTTTAGACACCAATTCTGAGCTCTGTAAACATGAACTCTTAATATTTGAAAGCACAGTCCCGTGAAAACGCCACCAGAAGTACCCGTACTTGTAAACATTACCAGTATTTTCGTCATTTCACAGCTTTCCACTGGAAACCTCCGTGATTGAATTCGAAAGTAAAGGTAGAAAGAATCTATTTACGTGTACTTGAGGTGTTCATTACACGTTCTTAATCATTTCTGGGGACTATCATTGTGTATTTTAAGAGTTTAACCACAATTAGACAGTTTGCTTAGAAGTATTTACTGGAACTGCCACCATTTTAACTGCTTCACACAAAGAAACGACAAAGCCAATCCTCCTAAATTGTAAACATAAAAACTATTCTCGTCATTCCAAGGCTTTAGACACCAAATCTGAGCTCTGTAAACATGAACTCTTAATAATTGAAAGCACAGTCCCGTGAAAACGCCACACAAAGTACCCCGACTTGTAAACATTACCAGAATTACGGCATTTCACAGCTTTCCACTCGAAACCTCCGTGATTGAATTCGACAGTAAATGTAGTAAGAATCTATTTACAGGTCCTTGAGGTGTTTATTAAACGTTCTTAATCATTTCTGGGAACTCTCATTGTGTATTTTAACAGTTTTACCACAATTAGACAGTTTGCTTAGAAGTAGTTCCTGGAACCGTCACCATTTTAAATGATAGGCACAAAAAAGCGCCGAAGCCAATCCTCCTAAATTGTAAACATAAACAATATTCTCCTCATTCCAAGGCTTTAGACACCAATTCTGAGCTCTGTAAACATGAACTCTTAATATTTGAAAGCACCGTCCCGTGAAAACGCCACCCGAAATACCCGGAGTTTTAAATATAACCAGTATTTTCGTCATTTCACAGCTTTCCAAGGGAAACCTCCGTGATTGAATTCGACAGTAAATGTAGTAAGAATCTATTTACGTGTACTTGAGATGTTTATTACACGTTCTTAATCATTTCCGGGAACTCTCATTGTGTATGTTAATAGTTTTACCACAATTAGACAGTTTGCTTAGAACTGTTTACTGGAACCGCGACCATTTTAACTGATTCACACAAAAAAAACGCCAAAGCCCATCCTCCTAAATTGTAAACATAAAAACTATTCTCGTCATTCCAAGGCTTTAGACACCAAATCTGAGCTCTGTAAACATGAACTCTTAATAATTGAAAGCACAGTCCCGTGAAAACGCCACACAAAGTACCCCGACTTGTAAACATTACCAGAATTACGGCATTTCACAGCTTTCCACTCGAAACCTCCGTGATTGAATTCGACAGTAAATGTAGTAAGAATCTATTTACAGGTCCTTGAGGTGTTTATTACATGTTCTTAATCATTTCTGGTAACTCTCATTGTGTATTTTAACAGTTTTACCACAATTAGACAGTTTGCTTAGAAGTATTTACTGGAACCGCCACCATTGTAACTGATTCACACAAAAAAACACGCCAAAGCCAATCCTCCTAAATTGTAAACATAAACAATATTCTCGTCATTCCAAGGCTTTAGACACCAATTCTGAGCTCTGTAAACATGAACTCTTAATATTTGAAAGCACAGTCCCGTGAAAACGCCACCAGAAGTACCCGTACTTGTAAACATTACCAGAATTACATCATTTCACAGCTTTCCACTCGAAACTTCCGTGATTGAATTCGACAGTAAATGTAGTAAGAATCTATTTACGTGTACTTGAGGTGTTTATTACACGTTCTTAATCATTTCTGGTAACTCTCATTGTGTATTTTAACAGTTTTACCACAATTAGACAGTTTGCTTAGAAGTATTTACTGGAACCGCCACCATTTTAACTGATTCACACAAAGAAACGACAAAGCCAATCCTCCTAAATTGTAAACATAAAAACTATTCTCGTCATTCCAAGGCTTTAGACACCAATTCTGAGCTCTGTAAACATGAACTCTTAATATTTGAAAGCACAGTCCCGTGAAAACGCCACCAGAAGTACCCGTACTTGTAAACATTACCAGTATTTTCGTCATTTCACCGCTTTCCACTGGAAACCTCCGTGATTGAATTCGAAAGTAAAGGTAGAAAGAATCTATTTACGTGTACTTGAGGTGTTCATTACACGTTCTTAATCATTTCTGGGGACTATCATTGTGTATTTTAAGAGTTTAACCACAATTAGACAGTTTGCTTAGAAGTATTTACTGGAACTGCCACCATTTTAACTGCTTCACACAAAGAAACGACAAAGCCAATCCTCCTAAATTGTAAACATAAAAACTATTCTCGTCATTCCAAGGCTTTAGACACCAAATCTGAGCTCTGTAAACATGAACTCTTAATAATTGAAAGCACAGTCCCGTGAAAACGCCACACAAAGTACCCCGACTTGTAAACATTACCAGAATTACGGCATTTCACAGCTTTCCACTGGAAACCTCCGTGATTGAATTCGACAGTAAATGTAGTAAGAATCTATTTACAGGTCCTTGAGGTGTTTATTAAACGTTCTTAATCATTTCTGGGAACTCTCATTGTGTATTTTAACAGTTTTACCACAATTAGACAGTTTGCTTAGAAGTAGTTCCTGGAACCGTCACCATTTTAAATGATAGGCACAAAAAAGCGCCGAAGCCAATCCTCCTAAATTGTAAACATAAACAATATTCTCCTCATTCCAAGGCTTTAGACACCAATTCTGAGCTCTGTAAACATGAACTCTTAATATTTGAAAGCACCGTCCCGTGAAAACGCCACCCGAAATACCCGGAGTTTTAAATATAACCAGTATTTTCGTCATTTCACAGCTTTCCAAGGGAAACCTCCGTGATTGAATTCGACAGTAAATGTAGTAAGAATCTATTTACGTGTACTTGAGGTGTTCATTACACGTTCTTAATCATTTCTGGGGACTATCATTGTGTATTTTAAGAGTTTAACCACAATTAGACAGTTTGCTCAGAAGTATTTACTGGAACCGCCACCATTTTAACTGATTCACACAAAAAAAACGCCAAAGCCAATCCTCCTAAATTGTAAACATAAAAACTATTCTCGTCATTCCAAGGCTTTAGACACCAATTCTGAGCTCTGTAAACATGAACTCTTAATATTTGAAAGCACAGTCCCGTGAAAACGCCACCAGAAGTACCCGTACTTGTAAACATTACCAGTATTTTCGTCATTTCACAGCTTTCCACTGGAAACCTCGGTGATTGAATTCGACAGTAAATGAAGTAAGAATCTATTTACGTGTACTTGAGATGTTTATTACACGTTCTTAATCATTTCCGGGAACTCTCATTGTGTATGTTAATAGTTTTACCACAATTAGACAGTTTGCTTAGAACTGTTTAATGGAACCGCCACCATTTTAACTGATTCACACACAAAAAAAGCCAAAGCCCATTCTCCTAAATTGTAAACATAAAAACTATTCTCGTCATTCCAAGGCTTTAGACACCAATTCTGAGCTCTGTAAACATGAACTCTTAATATTTGAAAGCAAAGTCCCGTGAAAACGCCACCCGAAGTACCCGGAGTTGTAAATATAACCAGTATTTTCGTCATTTCACAGCTTTCCAAGGGAAACCTCCGTGATTGAATTCGACAGTAAATGTAGTAAGAATCTATTTACGTGTACTTGAGGTGTTTATTACACGTTCTTAATCATTTCTGGTAACTCTCATTGTGTATTTTAACAGTTTTACCACAATTAGACAGTTTGCTTAGAAGTATTTACTGGAACCGCCACCATTTTAACTGATTCACACAAAAAACACGCCAAAGCCAATCCTCCTAAATTGTAAACATAAAAACTATTCTCGTCATTCCAAGGCTTTAGACACCAAATCTGAGCTCTGTAAACATGAACTCTTAATAATTGAAAGCACAGTCCCGTGAAAGCGCCACCCAAAGTACCCGGATTTGTAAACATTACCAGAATTACGTCATTTCACAGCTTTCCACTCGAAACCTCCGTGATTGAATTCGACAGTAAATGTAGTAAGAATCTATTTACGTGTACTTGAGGTGTTTATTACACGTTCTTAATCATTTCTGGTAACTCTCATTGTGTATTTTAACAGTTTTACCACAATTAGACAGTTTGCTTAGAAGTATTTACTGGAACCGCCACCATTTTAACTGATTCACACAAAGAAACGACAAAGCCAATCCTCCTAAATTGTAAACATAAAAACTATTCTCGTCATTCCAAGGCTTTAGACACCAAATCTGAGCTCTGTAAACATGAACTCTTAATAATTGAAAGCACAGTCCCGTGAAAGCGCCACCCAAAGTACCCGGACTTGTAAACATTACCAGAATTACGTCATTTCACAGCTTTCCACTGGAAACCTCCGTGATTGAATTCGACAGTAAAGGTAGTAAGAATCTATTTACGTGTACTTGAGGTGTTCATTACACGTTCTTAATCATTTCTGGGGACTATCATTGTGTATTTTAAGAGTTTAACCACAATTAGACAGTTTGCTTAGAAGTATTTACTGGAACTGCCACCATTTTAACTGCTTCACACAAAGAAACGACAAAGCCAATCCTCCTAAATTGTAAACATAAAAACTATTCTCGTCATTCCAAGGCTTTAGACACCAAATCTGAGCTCTGTAAACATGAACTCTTAATAATTGAAAGCACAGTCCCGTGAAAACGCCACACAAAGTACCCCGACTTGTAAACATTACCAGAATTACGGCATTTCACAGCTTTCCACTCGAAACCTCCGTGATTGAATTCGACAGTAAATGTAGTAAGAATCTATTTACAGGTCCTTGAGGTGTTTATTAAACGTTCTTAATCATTTCTGGGAACTCTCATTGTGTATTTTAACAGTTTTACCACAATTAGACAGTTTGCTTAGAAGTAGTTCCTGGAACCGTCACCATTTTAAATGATAGGCACAAAAAAGCGCCGAAGCCAATTCTCCTAAATTGTAAACATAAACAATATTCTCCTCATTCCAAGGCTTTAGACACCAATTCTGAGCTCTGTAAACATGAACTCTTAATATTTGAAAGCAAAGTCCCGTGAAAACGCCACCCGAAGTACCCGGAGTTGTAAATATAACCAGTATTTTCGTCATTTCACAGCTTTCCAAGGGAAACCTCCGTGATTGAATTCGACAGTAAATGTAGTAAGAATCTATTTACGTGTACTTGAGGTGTTTATTACACGTTCTTAATCATTTCTGGTAACTCTCATTGTGTATTTTAAGAGTTTTACCACAATTAGACAGTTTGCTTAGAAGTATTTACTGGAACCGCCACCATTTTAACTGATTCACACAAAAAACACGCCAAAGCCAATCCTCCTAAATTGTAAACATAAAAACTATTCTCGTTATTCCAAGGCTTTAGACACCAATTCTGAGCTCTGTAAACATGAACTCTTAATATTTGAAAGCAAAGTCCCGTGAAAGCGCCTCCCAAAGTACCCGGACTTGTAAACATTACCAGAATTACGTCATTTCACAGCTTTCCACTGGAAACCTCCGTGATTGAATTCGACAGTAAAGGTAGTAAGAATCTATTTACGTGTACTTGAGGTGTTCATTACACGTTCTTAATCATTTCTGGGGACTATCATTGTGTATTTTAAGAGTTTAACCACAATTAGACAGTTTGCTTAGAAGTATTTACTGGAACTGCCACCATTTTAACTGCTTCACACAAAGAAACGACAAAGCCAATCCTCCTAAATTGTAAACATAAAAACTATTCTCGTCATTCCAAGGCTTTAGACACCAAATCTGAGCTCTGTAAACATGAACTCTTAATAATTGAAAGCACAGTCCCGTGAAAACGCCACACAAAGTACCCCGACTTGTAAACATTACCAGAATTACGGCATTTCACAGCTTTCCACTCGAAACCTCCGTGATTGAATTCGACAGTAAATGTAGTAAGAATCTATTTACAGGTCCTTGAGGTGTTTATTAAACGTTCTTAATCATTTCTGGGAACTCTCATTGTGTATTTTAACAGTTTTACCACAATTAGACAGTTTGCTTAGAAGTAGTTCCTGGAACCGTCACCATTTTAAATGATAGGCACAAAAAAGCGCCGAAGCCAATTCTCCTAAATTGTAAACATAAACAATATTCTCCTCATTCCAAGGCTTTAGACACCAATTCTGAGCTCTGTAAACATGAACTCTTAATATTTGAAAGCAAAGTCCCGTGAAAACGCCACCCGAAGTACCCGGAGTTGTAAATATAACCAGTATTTTCGTCATTTCACAGCTTTCCAAGGGAAACCTCCGTGATTGAATTCGACAGTAAATGTAGTAAGAATCTATTTACGTGTACTTGAGGTGTTTATTACACGTTCTTAATCATTTCTGGTAACTCTCATTGTGTATTTTAAGAGTTTTACCACAATTAGACAGTTTGCTTAGAAGTATTTACTGGAACCGCCACCATTTTAACTGATTCACACAAAAAACACGCCAAAGCCAATCCTCCTAAATTGTAAACATAAAAACTATTCTCGTTATTCCAAGGCTTTAGACACCAATTCTGAGCTCTGTAAACATGAACTCTTAATATTTGAAAGCAAAGTCCCGTGAAAGCGCCTCCCAAAGTACCCGGACTTGTAAACATTACCAGAATTACGTCATTTCACAGCTTTCCACTCGAAACCTCCGTGATTGAATTCGACAGTAAATGTAGTAAGAATCTATTTACGTGTACTTGAGGTGTTTATTACACGTTCTTAATCATTTCTGGTAACTCTCATTGTGTATTTTAACAGTTTTACCACAATTAGACAGTTTGCTTAGAAGTATTTACTGGAACCGCCACCATTTTAACTGATTCACACAAAGAAACGACAAAGCCAATCCTCCTAAATTGTAAACATAAAAACTATTCTCGTCATTCCAAGGCTTTAGACACCAATTCTGAGCTCTGTAAACATGAACTCTTAATATTTGAAAGCACAGTCCCGTGAAAACGCCACCAGAAGTACCCGTACTTGTAAACATTACCAGTATTTTCGTCATTTCACAGCTTTCCACTGGAAACCTCCGTGATTGAATTCGAAAGTAAAGGTAGAAAGAATCTATTTACGTGTACTTGAGGTGTTCATTACACGTTCTTAATCATTTCTGGGGACTATCATTGTGTATTTTAAGAGTTTAACCACAATTAGACAGTTTGCTTAGAAGTATTTACTGGAACTGCCACCATTTTAACTGCTTCACACAAAGAAACGACAAAGCCAATCCTCCTAAATTGTAAACATAAAAACTATTCTCGTCATTCCAAGGCTTTAGACACCAAATCTGAGCTCTGTAAACATGAACTCTTAATAATTGAAAGCACAGTCCCGTGAAAACGCCACACAAAGTACCCCGACTTGTAAACATTACCAGAATTACGGCATTTCACAGCTTTCCACTCGAAACCTCCGTGATTGAATTCGACAGTAAATGTAGTAAGAATCTATTTACAGGTCCTTGAGGTGTTTATTAAACGTTCTTAATCATTTCTGGGAACTCTCATTGTGTATTTTAACAGTTTTACCACAATTAGACAGTTTGCTTAGAAGTAGTTCCTGGAACCGTCACCATTTTAAATGATAGGCACAAAAAAGCGCCGAAGCCAATCCTCCTAAATTGTAAACATAAACAATATTCTCCTCATTCCAAGGCTTTAGACACCAATTCTGAGCTCTGTAAACATGAACTCTTAATATTTGAAAGCACCGTCCCGTGAAAACGCCACCCGAAATACCCGGAGTTTTAAATATAACCAGTATTTTCGTCATTTCACAGCTTTCCAAGGGAAACCTCCGTGATTGAATTCGACAGTAAATGTAGTAAGAATCTATTTACGTGTACTTGAGGTGTTCATTACACGTTCTTAATCATTTCTGGGGACTATCATTGTGTATTTTAAGAGTTTAACCACAATTAGACAGTTTGCTTAGAAGTATTTACTGGAACCGCCACCATTTTAACTGATTCACACAAAAAACACGCCAAAGCCAATCCTCCTAAATTGTAAACATAAAAACTATTCTCGTCATTCCAAGGCTTTAGACACCAAATCTGAGCTCTGTAAACATGAACTCTTAATAATTGAAAGCACAGTCCCGTGAAAGCGCCACCCAAAGTACCCGGAATTGTAAACATTACCAGAATTACGTCATTTCACAGCTTTCCACTCGAAACCTCCGTGATTGAATTCGACAGTAAATGTAGTAAGAATCTATTTACGTGTACTTGAGGTGTTTATTACACGTTCTTAATCATTTCTGGTAACTCTCATTGTGTATTTTAACAGTTTTACCACAATTAGACAGTTTGCTTAGAAGTATTTACTGGAACCGCCACCATTTTAACTGATTCACACAAAGAAACGACAAAGCCAATCCTCCTAAATTGTAAACATAAAAACTATTCTCGTCATTCCAAGGCTTTAGACACCAAATCTGAGCTCTGTAAACATGAACTCTTAATAATTGAAAGCACAGTCCCGTGAAAGCGCCACCCAAAGTACCCGGACTTGTAAACATTACCAGAATTACGTCATTTCACAGCTTTCCACTGGAAACCTCCGTGATTGAATTCGACAGTAAAGGTAGAAAGAATCTATTTACGTGTACTTGAGGTGTTCATTACACGTTCTTAATCATTTCTGGGGACTATCATTGTGTATTTTAAGAGTTTAACCACAATTAGACAGTTTGCTTAGAAGTATTTACTGGAACTGCCACCATTTTAACTGCTTCACACAAAGAAACGACAAAGCCAATCCTCCTAAATTGTAAACATAAAAACTATTCTCGTCATTCCAAGGCTTTAGACACCAAATCTGAGCTCTGTAAACATGAACTCTTAATAATTGAAAGCACAGTCCCGTGAAAACGCCACACAAAGTACCCCGACTTGTAAACATTACCAGAATTACGGCATTTCACAGCTTTCCACTCGAAACCTCCGTGATTGAATTCGACAGTAAATGTAGTAAGAATCTATTTACAGGTCCTTGAGGTGTTTATTAAACGTTCTTAATCATTTCTGGGAACTCTCATTGTGTATTTTAACAGTTTTACCACAATTAGACAGTTTGCTTAGAAGTAGTTCCTGGAACCGTCACCATTTTAAATGATAGGCACAAAAAAGCGCCGAAGCCAATCCTCCTAAATTGTAAACATAAACAATATTCTCCTCATTCCAAGGCTTTAGACACCAATTCTGAGCTCTGTAAACATGAACTCTTAATATTTGAAAGCACCGTCCCGTGAAAACGCCACCCGAAATACCCGGAGTTTTAAATATAACCAGTATTTTCGTCATTTCACAGCTTTCCAAGGGAAACCTCCGTGATTGAATTCGACAGTAAATGTAGTAAGAATCTATTTACGTGTACTTGAGGTGTTCATTACACGTTCTTAATCATTTCTGGGGACTATCATTGTGTATTTTAAGAGTTTAACCACAATTAGACAGTTTGCTTAGAAGTATTTACTGGAACCGCCACCATTTTAACTGATTCACACAAAAAACACGCCAAAGCCAATCCTCCTAAATTGTAAACATAAAAACTATTCTCGTCATTCCAAGGCTTTAGACACCAAATCTGAGCTCTGTAAACATGAACTCTTAATAATTGAAAGCACAGTCCCGTGAAAGCGCCACCCAAAGTACCCGGAATTGTAAACATTACCAGAATTACGTCATTTCACAGCTTTCCACTCGAAACCTCCGTGATTGAATTCGACAGTAAATGTAGTAAGAATCTATTTACGTGTACTTGAGGTGTTTATTACACGTTCTTAATCATTTCTGGTAACTCTCATTGTGTATTTTAACAGTTTTACCACAATTAGACAGTTTGCTTAGAAGTATTTACTGGAACCGCCACCATTTTAACTGATTCACACAAAGAAACGACAAAGCCAATCCTCCTAAATTGTAAACATAAAAACTATTCTCGTCATTCCAAGGCTTTAGACACCAAATCTGAGCTCTGTAAACATGAACTCTTAATAATTGAAAGCACAGTCCCGTGAAAGCGCCACCCAAAGTACCCGGACTTGTAAACATTACCAGAATTACGTCATTTCACAGCTTTCCACTGGAAACCTCCGTGATTGAATTCAACAGTAAAGGTAGTAAGAATCTATTTACGTGTACTTGAGGTGTTCATTACACGTTCTTAATCATTTCTGGGGACTATCATTGTGTATTTTAAGAGTTTAACCACAATTAGACAGTTTGCTTAGAAGTATTTACTGGAACTGCCACCATTTTAACTGCTTCACACAAAGAAACGACAAAGCCAATCCTCCTAAATTGTAAACATAAAAACTATTCTCGTCATTCCAAGGCTTTAGACACCAAATCTGAGCTCTGTAAACATGAACTCTTAATAATTGAAAGCACAGTCCCGTGAAAACGCCACACAAAGTACCCCGACTTGTAAACATTACCAGAATTACGGCATTTCACAGCTTTCCACTCGAAACCTCCGTGATTGAATTCGACAGTAAATGTAGTAAGAATCTATTTACAGGTCCTTGAGGTGTTTATTAAACGTTCTTAATCATTTCTGGGAACTCTCATTGTGTATTTTAACAGTTTTACCACAATTAGACAGTTTGCTTAGAAGTAGTTCCTGGAACCGTCACCATTTTAAATGATAGGCACAAAAAAGCGCCGAAGCCAATTCTCCTAAATTGTAAACATAAACAATATTCTCCTTATTCCAAGGCTTTAGACACCAATTCTGAGCTCTGTAAACATGAACTCTTAATATTTGAAAGCAAAGTCCCGTGAAAACGCCACCCGAAGTACCCGGAGTTGTAAATATAACCAGTATTTTCGTCATTTCACAGCTTTCCAAGGGAAACCTCCGTGATTGAATTCGACAGTAAATGTAGTAAGAATCTATTTACGTGTACTTGAGGTGTTTATTACACGTTCTTAATCATTTCTGGTAACTCTCATTGTGTATTTTAAGAGTTTTACCACAATTAGACAGTTTGCTTAGAAGTATTTACTGGAACCGCCACCATTTTAACTGATTCACACAAAAAACACGCCAAAGCCAATCCTCCTAAATTGTAAACATAAAAACTATTCTCGTCATTCCAAGGCTTTAGACACCAAATCTGAGCTCTGTAAACATGAACTCTTAATAATTGAAAGCACAGTCCCGTGAAAGCGCCACCCAAAGTACCCGGAATTGTAAACATTACCAGAATTACGTCATTTCACAGCTTTCCACTCGAAACCTCCGTGATTGAATTCGACAGTAAATGTAGTAAGAATCTATTTACGTGTACTTGAGGTGTTTATTACACGTTCTTAATCATTTCTGGTAACTCTCATTGTGTATTTTAACAGTTTTACCACAATTAGACAGTTTGCTTAGAAGTATTTACTGGAATCGCCACCATTTTAACTGATTCACACAAAGAAACGACAAAGCCAATCCTCCTAAATTGTAAACATAAAAACTATTCTCGTCATTCCAAGGCTTTAGACACCAAATCTGAGCTCTGTAAACATGAACTCTTAATAATTGAAAGCACAGTCCCGTGAAAGCGCCACCCAAAGTACCCGGACTTGTAAACATTACCAGAATTACGTCATTTCACAGCTTTCCACTGGAAACCTCCGTGATTGAATTCGACAGTAAAGGTAGTAAGAATCTATTTACGTGTACTTGAGGTGTTCATTACACGTTCTTAATCATTTCTGGGGACTATCATTGTGTATTTTAAGAGTTTAACCACAATTAGACAGTTTGCTTAGAAGTATTTACTGGAACTGCCACCATTTTAACTGCTTCACACAAAGAAACGACAAAGCCAATCCTCCTAAATTGTAAACATAAAAACTATTCTCGTCATTCCAAGGCTTTAGACACCAAATCTGAGCTCTGTAAACATGAACTCTTAATAATTGAAAGCACAGTCCCGTGAAAACGCCACACAAAGTACCCCGACTTGTAAACATTACCAGAATTACGGCATTTCACAGCTTTCCACTCGAAACCTCCGTGATTGAATTCGACAGTAAATGTAGTAAGAATCTATTTACAGGTCCTTGAGGTGTTTATTAAACGTTCTTAATCATTTCTGGGAACTCTCATTGTGTATTTTAACAGTTTTACCACAATTAGACAGTTTGCTTAGAAGTAGTTCCTGGAACCGTCACCATTTTAAATGATAGGCACAAAAAAGCGCCGAAGCCAATTCTCCTAAATTGTAAACATAAACAATATTCTCCTCATTCCAAGGCTTTAGACACCAATTCTGAGCTCTGTAAACATGAACTCTTAATATTTGAAAGCAAAGTCCCGTGAAAACGCCACCCGAAGTACCCGGAGTTGTAAATATAACCAGTATTTTCGTCATTTCACAGCTTTCCAAGGGAAACCTCCGTGATTGAATTCGACAGTAAATGTAGTAAGAATCTATTTACGTGTACTTGAGGTGTTTATTACACGTTCTTAATCATTTCTGGTAACTCTCATTGTGTATTTTAAGAGTTTTACCACAATTAGACAGTTTGCTTAGAAGTATTTACTGGAACCGCCACCATTTTAACTGATTCACACAAAAAACACGCCAAAGCCAATCCTCCTAAATTGTAAACATAAAAACTATTCTCGTCATTCCAAGGCTTTAGACACCAATTCTGAGCTCTGTAAACATGAACTCTTAATATTTGAAAGCAAAGTCCCGTGAAAGCGCCACCCAAAGTACCCGGACTTGTAAACATTACCAGAATTACGTCATTTCACAGCTTTCCACTCGAAACCTCCGTGATTGAATTCGACAGTAAATGTAGTAAGAATCTATTTACGTGTACTTGAGGTGTTTATTACACGTTCTTAATCATTTCTGGTAACTCTCATTGTGTATTTTAACAGTTTTACCACAATTAGACAGTTTGCTTAGAAGTATTTACTGGAACCGCCACCATTTTAACTGATTCACACAAAGAAACGACAAAGCCAATCCTCCTAAATTGTAAACATAAAAACTATTCTCGTCATTCCAAGGCTTTAGACACCAATTCTGAGCTCTGTAAACATGAACTCTTAATATTTGAAAGCACAGTCCCGTGAAAACGCCACCAGAAGTACCCGTACTTGTAAACATTACCAGTATTTTCGTCATTTCACAGCTTTCCACTGGAAACCTCCGTGATTGAATTCGAAAGTCAAGGTAGAAAGAATCTATTTACGTGTACTTGAGGTGTTCATTACACGTTCTTAATCATTTCTGGGGACTATCATTGTGTATTTTAAGAGTTTAACCACAATTAGACAGTTTGCTTAGAAGTATTTACTGGAACTGCCACCATTTTAACTGCTTCACACAAAAAACGACAAAGCCAATCCTCCTAAATTGTAAACATAAAAACTATTCTCGTCATTCCAAGGCTTTAGACACCAAATCTGAGCTCTGTAAACATGAACTCTTAATAATTGAAAGCACAGTCCCGTGAAAACGCCACACAAAGTACCCCGACTTGTAAACATTACCAGAATTACGGCATTTCACAGCTTTCCACTCGAAACCTCCGTGATTGAATTCGACAGTAAATGTAGTAAGAATCTATTTACAGGTCCTTGAGGTGTTTATTAAACGTTCTTAATCATTTCTGGGAACTCTCATTGTGTATTTTAACAGTTTTACCACAATTAGACAGTTTGCTTAGAAGTAGTTCCTGGAACCGTCACCATTTTAAATGATAGGCACAAAAAAGCGCCGAAGCCAATTCTCCTAAATTGTAAACATAAACAATATTCTCCTCATTCCAAGGCTTTAGACACCAATTCTGAGCTCTGTAAACATGAACTCTTAATATTTGAAAGCAAAGTCCCGTGAAAACGCCACCCGAAGTACCCGGAGTTGTAAATATAACCAGTATTTTCGTCATTTCACAGCTTTCCAAGGGAAACCTCCGTGATTGAATTCGACAGTAAATGTAGTAAGAATCTATTTACGTGTACTTGAGGTGTTTATTACACGTTCTTAATCATTTCTGGTAACTCTCATTGTGTATTTTAAGAGTTTTACCACAATTAGACAGTTTGCTTAGAAGTATTTACTGGAACCGCCACCATTTTAACTGATTCACACAAAAAACACGCCAAAGCCAATCCTCCTAAATTGTAAACATAAAAACTATTCTCGTCATTCCAAGGCTTTAGACACCAATTCTGAGCTCTGTAAACATGAACTCTTAATATTTGAAAGCAAAGTCCCGTGAAAGCGCCACCCAAAGTACCCGGACTTGTAAACATTACCAGAATTACGTCATTTCACAGCTTTCCACTCGAAACCTCCGTGATTGAATTCGACAGTAAATGTAGTAAGAATCTATTTACGTGTACTTGAGGTGTTTATTACACGTTCTTAATCATTTCTGGTAACTCTCATTGTGTATTTTAACAGTTTTACCACAATTAGACAGTTTGCTTAGAAGTATTTACTGGAACCGCCACCATTTTAACTGATTCACACAAAGAAACGACAAAGCCAATCCTCCTAAATTGTAAACATAAAAACTATTCTCGTCATTCCAAGGCTTTAGACACCAATTCTGAGCTCTGTAAACATGAACTCTTAATATTTGAAAGCACAGTCCCGTGAAAACGCCACCAGAAGTACCCGTACTTGTAAACATTACCAGTATTTTCGTCATTTCACAGCTTTCCACTGGAAACCTCCGTGATTGAATTCGAAAGTCAAGGTAGAAAGAATCTATTTACGTGTACTTGAGGTGTTCATTACACGTTCTTAATCATTTCTGGGGACTATCATTGTGTATTTTAAGAGTTTAACCACAATTAGACAGTTTGCTTAGAAGTATTTACTGGAACTGCCACCATTTTAACTGCTTCACACAAAAAACGACAAAGCCAATCCTCCTAAATTGTAAACATAAAAACTATTCTCGTCATTCCAAGGCTTTAGACACCAAATCTGAGCTCTGTAAACATGAACTCTTAATAATTGAAAGCACAGTCCCGTGAAAACGCCACACAAAGTACCCCGACTTGTAAACATTACCAGAATTACGGCATTTCACAGCTTTCCACTCGAAACCTCCGTGATTGAATTCGACAGTAAATGTAGTAAGAATCTATTTACAGGTCCTTGAGGTGTTTATTAAACGTTCTTAATCATTTCTGGGAACTCTCATTGTGTATTTTAACAGTTTTACCACAATTAGACAGTTTGCTTAGAAGTAGTTCCTGGAACCGTCACCATTTTAAATGATAGGCACAAAAAAGCGCCGAAGCCAATCCTCCTAAATTGTAAACATAAACAATATTCTCCTCATTCCAAGGCTTTAGACACCAATTCTTAGCTCTGTAAACATGAACTCTTAATATTTGAAAGCACCGTCCCGTGAAAACGCCACCCGAAATACCCGGAGTTTTAAATATAACCAGTATTTTCGTCATTTCACAGCTTTCCAAGGGAAACCTCCGTGATTGAATTCGACAGTAAATGTAGTAAGAATCTATTTACGTGTACTTGAGGTGTTCATTACACGTTCTTAATCATTTCTGGGGACTATCATTGTGTATTTTAAGAGTTTAACCACAATTAGACAGTTTGCTTAGAAGTATTTACTGGAACCGCCACCATTTTAACTGATTCACACAAAAAACACGCCAAAGCCAATCCTCCTAAATTGTAAACATAAAAACTATTCTCGTCATTCCAAGGCTTTAGACACCAAATCTGAGCTCTGTAAACATGAACTCTTAATAATTGAAAGCACAGCCCCGTGAAAGCGCCACCCAAAGTACCCGGAATTGTAAACATTACCAGAATTACGTCATTTCACAGCTTTCCACTCGAAACCTCCGTGATTGAATTCGACAGTAAATGTAGTAAGAATCTATTTACGTGTACTTGAGGTGTTTATTACACGTTCTTAATCATTTCTGGTAACTCTCATTGTGTATTTTAACAGTTTTACCACAATTAGACAGTTTGCTTAGAAGTATTTACTGGAACCGCCACCATTTTAACTGATTCACACAAAGAAACGACAAAGCCAATCCTCCTAAATTGTAAACATAAAAACTATTCTCGTCATTCCAAGGCTTTAGACACCAAATCTGAGCTCTGTAAACATGAACTCTTAATAATTGAAAGCACAGTCCCGTGAAAGCGCCACCCAAAGTACCCGGACTTGTAAACATTACCAGAATTACGTCATTTCACAGCTTTCCACTGGAAACCTCCGTGATTGAATTCGACAGTAAAGGTAGTAAGAATCTATTTACGTGTACTTGAGGTGTTCATTACACGTTCTTAATCATTTCTGGGGACTATCATTGTGTATTTTAAGAGTTTAACCACAATTAGACAGTTTGCTTAGAAGTATTTACTGGAACTGCCACCATTTTAACTGCTTCACACAAAGAAACGACAAAGCCAATCCTCCTAAATTGTAAACATAAAAACTATTCTCGTCATTCCAAGGCTTTAGACACCAAATCTGAGCTCTGTAAACATGAACTCTTAATAATTGAAAGCACAGTCCCGTGAAAACGCCACACAAAGTACCCCGACTTGTAAACATTACCAGAATTACGGCATTTCACAGCTTTCCACTCGAAACCTCCGTGATTGAATTCGACAGTAAATGTAGTAAGAATCTATTTACAGGTCCTTGAGGTGTTTATTAAACGTTCTTAATCATTTCTGGGAACTCTCATTGTGTATTTTAACAGTTTTACCACAATTAGACAGTTTGCTTAGAAGTAGTTCCTGGAACCGTCACCATTTTAAATGATAGGCACAAAAAAGCGCCGAAGCCAATTCTCCTAAATTGTAAACATAAACAATATTCTCCTCATTCCAAGGCTTTAGACACCAATTCTGAGCTCTGTAAACATGAACTCTTAATATTTGAAAGCAAAGTCCCGTGAAAACGCCACCCGAAGTACCCGGAGTTGTAAATATAACCATTATTTTCGTCATTTCACAGCTTTCCAAGGGAAACCTCCGTGATTGAATTCGACAGTAAATGTAGTAAGAATCTATTTACGTGTACTTGAGGTGTTTATTACACGTTCTTAATCATTTCTGGTAACTCTCATTGTGTATTTTAAGAGTTTTACCACAATTAGACAGTTTGCTTAGAAGTATTTACTGGAACCGCCACCATTTTAACTGATTCACACAAAAAACACGCCAAAGCCAATCCTCCTAAATTGTAAACATAAAAACTATTCTCGTCATTCCAAGGCTTTAGACACCAATTCTGAGCTCTGTAAACATGAACTCTTAATATTTGAAAGCAAAGTCCCGTGAAAGCGCCACCCAAAGTACCCGGACTTGTAAACATTACCAGAATTACGTCATTTCACAGCTTTCCACTCGAAACCTCCGTGATTGAATTCGACAGTAAATGTAGTAAGAATCTATTTACGTGTACTTGAGGTGTTTATTACACGTTCTTAATCATTTCTGGTAACTCTCATTGTGTATTTTAACAGTTTTACCACAATTAGACAGTTTGCTTAGAAGTATTTACTGGAACCGCCACCATTTTAACTGATTCACACAAAGAAACGACAAAGCCAATCCTCCTAAATTGTAAACATAAAAACTATTCTCGTCATTCCAAGGCTTTAGACACCAATTCTGAGCTCTGTAAACATGAACTCTTAATATTTGAAAGCACAGTCCCGTGAAAACGCCACCAGAAGTACCCGTACTTGTAAACATTACCAGTATTTTCGTCATTTCACAGCTTTCCACTGGAATCCTCCGTGATTGAATTCGAAAGTCAAGGTAGAAAGAATCTATTTACGTGTACTTGAGGTGTTCATTACACGTTCTTAATCATTTCTGGGGACTATCATTGTGTATTTTAAGAGTTTAACCACAATTAGACAGTTTGCTTAGAAGTATTTACTGGAACTGCCACCATTTTAACTGCTTCACACAAAAAACGACAAAGCCAATCCTCCTAAATTGTAAACATAAAAACTATTCTCGTCATTCCAAGGCTTTAGACACCAAATCTGAGCTCTGTAAACATGAACTCTTAATAATTGAAAGCACAGTCCCGTGAAAACGCCACACAAAGTACCCCGACTTGTAAACATTACCAGAATTACGGCATTTCACAGCTTTCCACTCGAAACCTCCGTGATTGAATTCGACAGTAAATGTAGTAAGAATCTATTTACAGGTCCTTGAGGTGTTTATTAAACGTTCTTAATCATTTCTGGGAACTCTCATTGTGTATTTTAACAGTTTTACCACAATTAGACAGTTTGCTTAGAAGTAGTTCCTGGAACCGTCACCATTTTAAATGATAGGCACAAAAAAGCGCCGAAGCCAATCCTCCTAAATTGTAAACATAAACAATATTCTCCTCATTCCAAGGCTTTAGACACCAATTCTTAGCTCTGTAAACATGAACTCTTAATATTTGAAAGCACCGTCCCGTGAAAACGCCACCCGAAATACCCGGAGTTTTAAATATAACCAGTATTTTCGTCATTTCACAGCTTTCCAAGGGAAACCTCCGTGATTGAATTCGACAGTAAATGTAGTAAGAATCTATTTACGTGTACTTGAGGTGTTCATTACACGTTCTTAATCATTTCTGGGGACTATCATTGTGTATTTTAAGAGTTTAACCACAATTAGACAGTTTGCTTAGAAGTATTTACTGGAACCGCCACCATTTTAACTGATTCACACAAAAAACACGCCAAAGCCAATCCTCCTAAATTGTAAACATAAAAACTATTCTCGTCATTCCAAGGCTTTAGACACCAAATCTGAGCTCTGTAAACATGAACTCTTAATAATTGAAAGCACAGTCCCGTGAAAGCGCCACCCAAAGTACCCGGAATTGTAAACATTACCAGAATTACGTCATTTCACAGCTTTCCACTCGAAACCTCCGTGATTGAATTCGACAGTAAATGTAGTAAGAATCTATTTACGTGTACTTGAGGTGTTTATTACACGTTCTTAATCATTTCTGGTAACTCTCATTGTGTATTTTAACAGTTTTACCACAATTAGACAGTTTGCTTAGAAGTATTTACTGGAACCGCCACCATTTTAACTGATTCACACAAAGAAACGACAAAGCCAATCCTCCTAAATTGTAAACATAAAAACTATTCTCGTCATTCCAAGGCTTTAGACACCAAATCTGAGCTCTGTAAACATGAACTCTTAATAATTGAAAGCACAGTCCCGTGAAAGCGCCACCCAAAGTACCCGGACTTGTAAACATTACCAGAATTACGTCATTTCACAGCTTTCCACTGGAAACCTCCGTGATTGAATTCGACAGTAAAGGTAGTAAGAATCTATTTACGTGTACTTGAGGTGTTCATTACACGTTCTTAATCATTTCTGGGGACTATCATTGTGTATTTTAAGAGTTTAACCACAATTAGACAGTTTGCTTAGAAGTATTTACTGGAACTGCCACCATTTTAACTGCTTCACACAAAGAAACGACAAAGCCAATCCTCCTAAATTGTAAACATAAAAACTATTCTCGTCATTCCAAGGCTTTAGACACCAAATCTGAGCTCTGTAAACATGAACTCTTAATAATTGAAAGCACAGTCCCGTGAAAACGCCACACAAAGTACCCCGACTTGTAAACATTACCAGAATTACGGCATTTCACAGCTTTCCACTCGAAACCTCCGTGATTGAATTCGACAGTAAATGTAGTAAGAATCTATTTACAGGTCCTTGAGGTGTTTATTAAACGTTCTTAATCATTTCTGGGAACTCTCATTGTGTATTTTAACAGTTTTACCACAATTAGACAGTTTGCTTAGAAGTAGTTCCTGGAACCGTCACCATTTTAAATGATAGGCACAAAAAAGCGCCGAAGCCAATTCTCCTAAATTGTAAACATAAACAATATTCTCCTCATTCCAAGGCTTTAGACACCAATTCTGAGCTCTGTAAACATGAACTCTTAATATTTGAAAGCAAAGTCCCGTGAAAACGCCACCCGAAGTACCCGGAGTTGTAAATATAACCATTATTTTCGTCATTTCACAGCTTTCCAAGGGAAACCTCCGTGATTGAATTCGACAGTAAATGTAGTAAGAATCTATTTACGTGTACTTGAGGTGTTTATTACACGTTCTTAATCATTTCTGGTAACTCTCATTGTGTATTTTAAGAGTTTTACCACAATTAGACAGTTTGCTTAGAAGTATTTACTGGAACCGCCACCATTTTAACTGATTCACACAAAAAACACGCCAAAGCCAATCCTCCTAAATTGTAAACATAAAAACTATTCTCGTCATTCCAAGGCTTTAGACACCAATTCTGAGCTCTGTAAACATGAACTCTTAATATTTGAAAGCAAAGTCCCGTGAAAGCGCCACCCAAAGTACCCGGACTTGTAAACATTACCAGAATTACGTCATTTCACAGCTTTCCACTCGAAACCTCCGTGATTGAATTCGACAGTAAATGTAGTAAGAATCTATTTACGTGTACTTGAGGTGTTTATTACACGTTCTTAATCATTTCTGGTAACTCTCATTGTGTATTTTAACAGTTTTACCACAATTAGACAGTTTGCTTAGAAGTATTTACTGGAACCGCCACCATTTTAACTGATTCACACAAAGAAACGACAAAGCCAATCCTCCTAAATTGTAAACATAAAAACTATTCTCGTCATTCCAAGGCTTTAGACACCAATTCTGAGCTCTGTAAACATGAACTCTTAATATTTGAAAGCACAGTCCCGTGAAAACGCCACCAGAAGTACCCGTACTTGTAAACATTACCAGTATTTTCGTCATTTCACAGCTTTCCACTGGAAACCTCCGTGATTGAATTCGAAAGTAAAGGTAGAAAGAATCTATTTACGTGTACTTGAGGTGTTCATTACACGTTCTTAATCATTTCTGGGGACTATCATTGTGTATTTTAAGAGTTTAACCACAATTAGACAGTTTGCTTAGAAGTATTTACTGGAACTGCCACCATTTTAACTGCTTCACACAAAAAACGACAAAGCCAATCCTCCTAAATTGTAAACATAAAAACTATTCTCGTCATTCCAAGGCTTTAGACACCAAATCTGAGCTCTGTAAACATGAACTCTTAATAATTGAAAGCACAGTCCCGTGAAAACGCCACACAAAGTACCCCGACTTGTAAACATTACCAGAATTACGGCATTTCACAGCTTTCCACTCGAAACCTCCGTGATTGAATTCGACAGTAAATGTAGTAAGAATCTATTTACAGGTCCTTGAGGTGTTTATTAAACGTTCTTAATCATTTCTGGGAACTCTCATTGTGTATTTTAACAGTTTTACCACAATTAGACAGTTTGCTTAGAAGTAGTTCCTGGAACCGTCACCATTTTAAATGATAGGCACAAAAAAGCGCCGAAGCCAATCCTCCTAAATTGTAAACATAAACAATATTCTCCTCATTCCAAGGCTTTAGACACCAATTCTTAGCTCTGTAAACATGAACTCTTAATATTTGAAAGCACCGTCCCGTGAAAACGCCACCCGAAATACCCGGAGTTTTAAATATAACCAGTATTTTCGTCATTTCACAGCTTTCCAAGGGAAACCTCCGTGATTGAATTCGACAGTAAATGTAGTAAGAATCTATTTACGTGTACTTGAGGTGTTCATTACACGTTCTTAATCATTTCTGGTAACTCTCATTGTGTATTTTAAGAGTTTAACCACAATTAGACAGTTTGCTTAGAAGTATTTACTGGAACTGCCACCATTTTAACTGCTTCACACAAAGAAACGACAAAGCCAATCCTCCTAAATTGTAAACATAAAAACTATTCTCGTCATTCCAAGGCTTTAGACACCAAATCTGAGCTCTGTAAACATGAACTCTTAATAATTGAAAGCACAGTCCCGTGAAAACGCCACACAAAGTACCCCGACTTGTAAACATTACCAGAATTACGGCATTTCACAGCTTTCCACTCGAAACCTCCGTGATTGAATTCGACAGTAAATGTAGTAAGAATCTATTTACAGGTCCTTGAGGTGTTTATTAAACGTTCTTAATCATTTCTGGGAACTCTCATTGTGTATTTTAACAGTTTTACCACAATTAGACAGTTTGCTTAGAAGTAGTTCCTGGAACCGTCACCATTTTAAATGATAGGCACAAAAAAGCGCCGAAGCCAATTCTCCTAAATTGTAAACATAAACAATATTCTCCTCATTCCAAGGCTTTAGACACCAATTCTGAGCTCTGTAAACATGAACTCTTAATATTTGAAAGCAAAGTCCCGTGAAAACGCCACCCGAAGTACCCGGAGTTGTAAATATAACCAGTATTTTCGTCATTTCACAGCTTTCCAAGGGAAACCTCCGTGATTGAATTCGACAGTAAATGTAGTAAGAATCTATTTACGTGTACTTGAGGTGTTTATTACACGTTCTTAATCATTTCTGGTAACTCTCATTGTGTATTTTAAGAGTTTTACCACAATTAGACAGTTTGCTTAGAAGTATTTACTGGAACCGCCACCATTTTAACTGATTCACACAAAAAACACGCCAAAGCCAATCCTCCTAAATTGTAAACATAAAAACTATTCTCGTCATTCCAAGGCTTTAGACACCAATTCTGAGCTCTGTAAACATGAACTCTTAATATTTGAAAGCAAAGTCCCGTGAAAGCGCCACCCAAAGTACCCGGACTTGTAAACATTACCAGAATTACGTCATTTCACAGCTTTCCACTCGAAACCTCCGTGATTGAATTCGACAGTAAATGTAGTAAGAATCTATTTACGTGTACTTGAGGTGTTTATTACACGTTCTTAATCATTTCTGGTAACTCTCATTGTGTATTTTAACAGTTTTACCACAATTAGACAGTTTGCTTAGAAGTATTTACTGGAACCGCCACCATTTTAACTGATTCACACAAAGAAACGACAAAGCCAATCCTCCTAAATTGTAAACATAAAAACTATTCTCGTCATTCCAAGGCTTTAGACACCAATTCTGAGCTCTGTAAACATGAACTCTTAATATTTGAAAGCACAGTCCCGTGAAAACGCCACCAGAAGTACCCGTACTTGTAAACATTACCAGTATTTTCGTCATTTCACAGCTTTCCACTGGAAACCTCCGTGATTGAATTCGAAAGTAAAGGTAGAAAGAATCTATTTACGTGTACTTGAGGTGTTCATTACACGTTCTTAATCATTTCTGGGGACTATCATTGTGTATTTTAAGAGTTTAACCACAATTAGACAGTTTGCTTAGAAGTATTTACTGGAACTGCCACCATTTTAACTGCTTCACACAAAGAAACGACAAAGCCAATCCTCCTAAATTGTAAACATAAAAACTATTCTCGTCATTCCAAGGCTTTAGACACCAAATCTGAGCTCTGTAAACATGAACTCTTAATAATTGAAAGCACAGTCCCGTGAAAACGCCACACAAAGTACCCCGACTTGTAAACATTACCAGAATTACGGCATTTCACAGCTTTCCACTCGAAACCTCCGTGATTGAATTCGACAGTAAATGTAGTAAGAATCTATTTACAGGTCCTTGAGGTGTTTATTAAACGTTCTTAATCATTTCTGGGAACTCTCATTGTGTATTTTAACAGTTTTACCACAATTAGACAGTTTGCTTAGAAGTAGTTCCTGGAACCGTCACCATTTTAAATGATAGGCACAAAAAAGCGCCGAAGCCAATCCTCCTAAATTGTAAACATAAACAATATTCTCCTCATTCCAAGGCTTTAGACACCAATTCTGAGCTCTGTAAACATGAACTCTTAATATTTGAAAGCACCGTCCCGTGAAAACGCCACCCGAAATACCCGGAGTTTTAAATATAACCAGTATTTTCGTCATTTCACAGCTTTCCAAGGGAAACCTCCGTGATTGAATTCGACAGTAAATGTAGTAAGAATCTATTTACGTGTACTTGAGGTGTTCATTACACGTTCTTAATCATTTCTGGTAACTCTCATTGTGTATTTTAAGAGTTTAACCACAATTAGACAGTTTGCTTAGAAGTATTTACTGGAACCGCCACCATTTTAACTGATTCACACAAAAAACACGCCAAAGCCAATCCTCCTAAATTGTAAACATAAAAACTATTCTCGTCATTCCAAGGCTTTAGACACCAAATCTGAGCTCTGTAAACATGAACTCTTAATAATTGAAAGCACAGTCCCGTGAAAACGCCACACAAAGTACCCCGACTTGTAAACATTACCAGAATTACGGCATTTCACAGCTTTCCACTCGAAACCTCCGTGATTGAATTCGACAGTAAATGTAGTAAGAATCTATTTACAGGTCCTTGAGGTGTTTATTAAACGTTCTTAATCATTTCTGGGAACTCTCATTGTGTATTTTAACAGTTTTACCACAATTAGACAGTTTGCTTAGAAGTAGTTCCTGGAACCGTCACCATTTTAAATGATAGGCACAAAAAAGCGCCGAAGCCAATCCTCCTAAATTGTAAACATAAACAATATTCTCCTCATTCCAAGGCTTTAGACACCAATTCTGAGCTCTGTAAACATGAACTCTTAATATTTGAAAGCAAAGTCCCGTGAAAACGCCACCCGAAGTACCCGGAGTTGTAAATATAACCATTATTTTCGTCATTTCACAGCTTTCCAAGGGAAACCTCCGTGATTGAATTCGACAGTAAATGTAGTAAGAATCTATTTACGTGTACTTGAGGTGTTTATTACACGTTCTTAATCATTTCTGGTAACTCTCATTGTGTATTTTAAGAGTTTTACCACAATTAGACAGTTTGCTTAGAAGTATTTACTGGAACCGCCACCATTTTAACTGATTCACACAAAAAACACGCCAAAGCCAATCCTCCTAAATTGTAAACATAAAAACTATTCTCGTCATTCCAAGGCTTTAGACACCAATTCTGAGCTCTGTAAACATGAACTCTTAATATTTGAAAGCAAAGTCCCGTGAAAGCGCCACCCAAAGTACCCGGACTTGTAAACATTACCAGAATTACGTCATTTCACAGCTTTCCACTCGAAACCTCCGTGATTGAATTCGACAGTAAATGTAGTAAGAATCTATTTACGTGTACTTGAGGTGTTTATTACACGTTCTTAATCATTTCTGGTAACTCTCATTGTGTATTTTAACAGTTTTACCACAATTAGACAGTTTGCTTAGAAGTATTTACTGGAACCGCCACCATTTTAACTGATTCACACAAAGAAACGACAAAGCCAATCCTCCTAAATTGTAAACATAAAAACTATTCTCGTCATTCCAAGGCTTTAGACACCAATTCTGAGCTCTGTAAACATGAACTCTTAATATTTGAAAGCACAGTCCCGTGAAAACGCCACCAGAAGTACCCGTACTTGTAAACATTACCAGTATTTTCGTCATTTCACAGCTTTCCACTGGAAACCTCCGTGATTGAATTCGAAAGTAAAGGTAGAAAGAATCTATTTACGTGTACTTGAGGTGTTCATTACACGTTCTTAATCATTTCTGGGGACTATCATTGTGTATTTTAAGAGTTTAACCACAATTAGACAGTTTGCTTAGAAGTATTTACTGGAACTGCCACCATTTTAACTGCTTCACACAAAGAAACGACAAAGCCAATCCTCCTAAATTGTAAACATAAAAACTATTCTCGTCATTCCAAGGCTTTAGACACCAAATCTGAGCTCTGTAAACATGAACTCTTAATAATTGAAAGCACAGTCCCGTGAAAACGCCACACAAAGTACCCCGACTTGTAAACATTACCAGAATTACGGCATTTCACAGCTTTCCACTCGAAACCTCCGTGATTGAATTCGACAGTAAATGTAGTAAGAATCTATTTACAGGTCCTTGAGGTGTTTATTAAACGTTCTTAATCATTTCTGGGAACTCTCATTGTGTATTTTAACAGTTTTACCACAATTAGACAGTTTGCTTAGAAGTAGTTCCTGGAACCGTCACCATTTTAAATGATAGGCACAAAAAAGCGCCGAAGCCAATCCTCCTAAATTGTAAACATAAACAATATTCTCCTCATTCCAAGGCTTTAGACACCAATTCTGAGCTCTGTAAACATGAACTCTTAATATTTGAAAGCACCGTCCCGTGAAAACGCCACCCGAAATACCCGGAGTTTTAAATATAACCAGTATTTTCGTCATTTCACAGCTTTCCAAGGGAAACCTCCGTGATTGAATTCGACAGTAAATGTAGTAAGAATCTATTTACGTGTACTTGAGGTGTTCATTACACGTTCTTAATCATTTCTGGGGACTATCATTGTGTATTTTAAGAGTTTAACCACAATTAGACAGTTTGCTTAGAAGTATTTACTGGAACCGCCACCATTTTAACTGATTCACACAAAAAACACGCCAAAGCCAATCCTCCTAAATTGTAAACATAAAAACTATTCTCGTCATTCCAAGGCTTTAGACACCAAATCTGAGCTCTGTAAACATGAACTCTTAATAATTGAAAGCACAGTCCCGTGAAAGCGCCACCCAAAGTACCCGGAATTGTAAACATTACCAGAATTACGTCATTTCACAGCTTTCCACTCGAAACCTCCGTGATTGAATTCGACAGTAAATGTAGTAAGAATCTATTTACGTGTACTTGAGGTGTTTATTACACGTTCTTAATCATTTCTGGTAACTCTCATTGTGTATTTTAACAGTTTTACCACAATTAGACAGTTTGCTTAGAAGTATTTACTGGAACCGCCACCATTTTAACTGATTCACACAAAGAAACGACAAAGCCAATCCTCCTAAATTGTAAACATAAAAACTATTCTCGTCATTCCAAGGCTTTAGACACCAATTCTGAGCTCTGTAAACATGAACTCTTAATATTTGAAAGCACAGTCCCGTGAAAACGCCACCAGAAGTACCCGTACTTGTAAACATTACCAGTATTTTCGTCATTTCACAGCTTTCCACTGGAAACCTCCGTGATTGAATTTGAAAGTCAAGGTAGAAAGAATCTATTTACGTGTACTTGAGGTGTTCATTACACGTTCTTAATCATTTCTGGGGACTATCATTGTGTATTTTAAGAGTTTAACCACAATTAGACAGTTTGCTTAGAAGTATTTACTGGAACTGCCACCATTTTAACTGCTTCACACAAAAAACGACAAAGCCAATCCTCCTAAATTGTAAACATAAAAACTATTCTCGTCATTCCAAGGCTTTAGACACCAAATCTGAGCTCTGTAAACATGAACTCTTAATAATTGAAAGCACAGTCCCGTGAAAACGCCACACAAAGTACCCCGACTTGTAAACATTACCAGAATTACGGCATTTCACAGCTTTCCACTCGAAACCTCCGTGATTGAATTCGACAGTAAATGTAGTAAGAATCTATTTACAGGTCCTTGAGGTGTTTATTAAACGTTCTTAATCATTTCTGGGAACTCTCATTGTGTATTTTAACAGTTTTACCACAATTAGACAGTTTGCTTAGAAGTAGTTCCTGGAACCGTCACCATTTTAAATGATAGGCACAAAAAAGCGCCGAAGCCAATCCTCCTAAATTGTAAACATAAACAATATTCTCCTCATTCCAAGGCTTTAGACACCAATTCTTAGCTCTGTAAACATGAACTCTTAATATTTGAAAGCACCGTCCCGTGAAAACGCCACCCGAAATACCCGGAGTTTTAAATATAACCATTATTTTCGTCATTTCACAGCTTTCCAAGGGAAACCTCCGTGATTGAATTCGACAGTAAATGTAGTAAGAATCTATTTACGTGTACTTGAGGTGTTTATTACACGTTCTTAATCATTTCTGGTAACTCTCATTGTGTATTTTAAGAGTTTAACCACAATTAGACAGTTTGCTTAGAAGTATTTACTGGAACCGCCACCATTTTAACTGATTCACACAAAAAACACGCCAAAGCCAATCCTCCTAAATTGTAAACATAAAAACTATTCTCGTCATTCCAAGGCTTTAGACACCAATTCTGAGCTCTGTAAACATGAACTCTTAATATTTGAAAGCAAAGTCCCGTGAAAGCGCCACCCAAAGTACCCGGACTTGTAAACATTACCAGAATTACGTCATTTCACAGCTTTCCACTCGAAACCTCCGTGATTGAATTCGACAGTAAATGTAGTAAGAATCTATTTACGTGTACTTGAGGTGTTTATTACACGTTCTTAATCATTTCTGGTAACTCTCATTGTGTATTTTAACAGTTTTACCACAATTAGACAGTTTGCTTAGAAGTATTTACTGGAACCGCCACCATTTTAACTTATTCACACAAAGAAACGACAAAGCCAATCCTCCTAAATTGTAAACATAAAAACTATTCTCGTCATTCCAAGGCTTTAGACACCAATTCTGAGCTCTGTAAACATGAACTCTTAATATTTGAAAGCACAGTCCCGTGAAAACGCCACCAGAAGTACCCGTACTTGTAAACATTACCAGTATTTTCGTCATTTCACAGCTTTCCACTGGAAACCTCCGTGATTGAATTCGAAAGTCAAGGTAGAAAGAATCTATTTACGTGTACTTGAGGTGTTCATTACACGTTCTTAATCATTTCTGGGGACTATCATTGTGTATTTTAAGAGTTTAACCACAATTAGACAGTTTGCTTAGAAGTATTTACTGGAACTGCCACCATTTTAACTGCTTCACACAAAAAACGACAAAGCCAATCCTCCTAAATTGTAAACATAAAAACTATTCTCGTCATTCCAAGGCTTTAGACACCAAATCTGAGCTCTGTAAACATGAACTCTTAATAATTGAAAGCACAGTCCCGTGAAAACGCCACACAAAGTACCCCGACTTGTAAACATTACCAGAATTACGGCATTTCACAGCTTTCCACTCGAAACCTCCGTGATTGAATTCGACAGTAAATGTAGTAAGAATCTATTTACAGGTCCTTGAGGTGTTTATTAAACGTTCTTAATCATTTCTGGGAACTCTCATTGTGTATTTTAACAGTTTTACCACAATTAGACAGTTTGCTTAGAAGTAGTTCCTGGAACCGTCACCATTTTAAATGATAGGCACAAAAAAGCGCCGAAGCCAATCCTCCTAAATTGTAAACATAAACAATATTCTCCTCATTCCAAGGCTTTAGACACCAATTCTTAGCTCTGTAAACATGAACTCTTAATATTTGAAAGCACCGTCCCGTGAAAACGCCACCCGAAATACCCGGAGTTTTAAATATAACCAGTATTTTCGTCATTTCACAGCTTTCCAAGGGAAACCTCCGTGATTGAATTCGACAGTAAATGTAGTAAGAATCTATTTACGTGTACTTGAGGTGTTCATTACACGTTCTTAATCATTTCTGGTAACTCTCATTGTGTATTTTAAGAGTTTAACCACAATTAGACAGTTTGCTTAGAAGTATTTACTGGAACTGCCACCATTTTAACTGCTTCACACAAAGAAACGACAAAGCCAATCCTCCTAAATTGTAAACATAAAAACTATTCTCGTCATTCCAAGGCTTTAGACACCAAATCTGAGCTCTGTAAACATGAACTCTTAATAATTGAAAGCACAGTCCCGTGAAAACGCCACACAAAGTACCCCGACTTGTAAACATTACCAGAATTACGGCATTTCACAGCTTTCCACTCGAAACCTCCGTGATTGAATTCGACAGTAAATGTAGTAAGAATCTATTTACAGGTCCTTGAGGTGTTTATTAAACGTTCTTAATCATTTCTGGGAACTCTCATTGTGTATTTTAACAGTTTTACCACAATTAGACAGTTTGCTTAGAAGTAGTTCCTGGAACCGTCACCATTTTAAATGATAGGCACAAAAAAGCGCCGAAGCCAATTCTCCTAAATTGTAAACATAAACAATATTCTCCTCATTCCAAGGCTTTAGACACCAATTCTGAGCTCTGTAAACATGAACTCTTAATATTTGAAAGCAAAGTCCCGTGAAAACGCCACCCGAAGTACCCGGAGTTGTAAATATAACCAGTATTTTCGTCATTTCACAGCTTTCCAAGGGAAACCTCCGTGATTGAATTCGACAGTAAATGTAGTAAGAATCTATTTACGTGTACTTGAGGTGTTTATTACACGTTCTTAATCATTTCTGGTAACTCTCATTGTGTATTTTAAGAGTTTTACCACAATTAGACAGTTTGCTTAGAAGTATTTACTGGAACCGCCACCATTTTAACTGATTCACACAAAAAACACGCCAAAGCCAATCCTCCTAAATTGTAAACATAAAAACTATTCTCGTCATTCCAAGGCTTTAGACACCAATTCTGAGCTCTGTAAACATGAACTCTTAATATTTGAAAGCAAAGTCCCGTGAAAGCGCCACCCAAAGTACCCGGACTTGTAAACATTACCAGAATTACGTCATTTCACAGCTTTCCACTCGAAACCTCTGTGATTGAATTCGACAGTAAATGTAGTAAGAATCTATTTACGTGTACTTGAGGTGTTTATTACACGTTCTTAATCATTTCTGGTAACTCTCATTGTGTATTTTAACAGTTTTACCACAATTAGACAGTTTGCTTAGAAGTATTTACTGGAACCGCCACCATTTTAACTGATTCACACAAAGAAACGACAAAGCCAATCCTCCTAAATTGTAAACATAAAAACTATTCTCGTCATTCCAAGGCTTTAGACACCAATTCTGAGCTCTGTAAACATGAACTCTTAATATTTGAAAGCACAGTCCCGTGAAAACGCCACCAGAAGTACCCGTACTTGTAAACATTACCAGTATTTTCGTCATTTCACAGCTTTCCACTGGAAACCTCCGTGATTGAATTCGAAAGTAAAGGTAGAAAGAATCTATTTACGTGTACTTGAGGTGTTCATTACACGTTCTTAATCATTTCTGGGGACTATCATTGTGTATTTTAAGAGTTTAACCACAATTAGACAGTTTGCTTAGAAGTATTTACTGGAACTGCCACCATTTTAACTGCTTCACACAAAGAAACGACAAAGCCAATCCTCCTAAATTGTAAACATAAAAACTATTCTCGTCATTCCAAGGCTTTAGACACCAAATCTGAGCTCTGTAAACATGAACTCTTAATAATTGAAAGCACAGTCCCGTGAAAACGCCACACAAAGTACCCCGACTTGTAAACATAACCAGAATTACGGCATTTCACAGCTTTCCACTCGAAACCTCCGTGATTGAATTCGACAGTAAATGTAGTAAGAATCTATTTACAGGTCCTTGAGGTGTTTATTAAACGTTCTTAATCATTTCTGGGAACTCTCATTGTGTATTTTAACAGTTTTACCACAATTAGACAGTTTGCTTAGAAGTAGTTCCTGGAACCGTCACCATTTTAAATGATAGGCACAAAAAAGCGCCGAAGCCAATCCTCCTAAATTGTAAACATAAACAATATTCTCCTCATTCCAAGGCTTTAGACACCAATTCTGAGCTCTGTAAACATGAACTCTTAATATTTGAAAGCACCGTCCCGTGAAAACGCCACCCGAAATACCCGGAGTTTTAAATATAACCAGTATTTTCGTCATTTCACAGCTTTCCAAGGGAAACCTCCGTGATTGAATTCGACAGTAAATGTAGTAAGAATCTATTTACGTGTACTTGAGGTGTTCATTACACGTTCTTAATCATTTCTGGGGACTATCATTGTGTATTTTAAGAGTTTAACCACAATTAGACAGTTTGCTTAGAAGTATTTACTGGAACCGCCACCATTTTAACTGATTCACACAAAAAACACGCCAAAGCCAATCCTCCTAAATTGTAAACATAAAAACTATTCTCGTCATTCCAAGGCTTTAGACACCAAATCTGAGCTCTGTAAACATGAACTCTTAATAATTGAAAGCACAGTCCCGTGAAAGCGCCACCCAAAGTACCCGGAATTGTAAACATTACCAGAATTACGTCATTTCACAGCTTTCCACTCGAAACCTCCGTGATTGAATTCGACAGTAAATGTAGTAAGAATCTATTTACGTGTACTTGAGGTGTTTATTACACGTTCTTAATCATTTCTGGTAACTCTCATTGTGTATTTTAACAGTTTTACCACAATTAGACAGTTTGCTTAGAAGTATTTACTGGAACCGCCACCATTTTAACTGATTCACACAAAGAAACGACAAAGCCAATCCTCCTAAATTGTAAACATAAAAACTATTCTCGTCATTCCAAGGCTTTAGACACCAATTCTGAGCTCTGTAAACATGAACTCTTAATATTTGAAAGCACAGTCCCGTGAAAACGCCACCAGAAGTACCCGTACTTGTAAACATTACCAGTATTTTCGTCATTTCACAGCTTTCCACTGGAAACCTCCGTGATTGAATTCGAAAGTCAAGGTAGAAAGAATCTATTTACGTGTACTTGAGGTGTTCATTACACGTTCTTAATCATTTCTGGGGACTATCATTGTGTATTTTAAGAGTTTAACCACAATTAGACAGTTTGCTTAGAAGTATTTACTGGAACTGCCACCATTTTAACTGCTTCACACAAAAAACGACAAAGCCAATCCTCCTAAATTGTAAACATAAAAACTATTCTCGTCATTCCAAGGCTTTAGACACCAAATCTGAGCTCTGTAAACATGAACTCTTAATAATTGAAAGCACAGTCCCGTGAAAACGCCACACAAAGTACCCCGACTTGTAAACATTACCAGAATTACGGCATTTCACAGCTTTCCACTCGAAACCTCCGTGATTGAATTCGACAGTAAATGTAGTAAGAATCTATTTACAGGTCCTTGAGGTGTTTATTAAACGTTCTTAATCATTTCTGGGAACTCTCATTGTGTATTTTAACAGTTTTACCACAATTAGACAGTTTGCTTAGAAGTAGTTCCTGGAACCGTCACCATTTTAAATGATAGGCACAAAAAAGCGCCGAAGCCAATCCTCCTAAATTGTAAACATAAACAATATTCTCCTCATTCCAAGGCTTTAGACACCAATTCTGAGCTCTGTAAACATGAACTCTTAATATTTGAAAGCAAAGTCCCGTGAAAACGCCACCCGAAGTACCCGGAGTTGTAAATATAACCATTATTTTCGTCATTTCACAGCTTTCCAAGGGAAACCTCCGTGATTGAATTCGACAGTAAATGTAGTAAGAATCTATTTACGTGTACTTGAGGTGTTTATTACACGTTCTTAATCATTTCTGGTAACTCTCATTGTGTATTTTAAGAGTTTTACCACAATTAGACAGTTTGCTTAGAAGTATTTACTGGAACCGCCACCATTTTAACTGATTCACACAAAAAACACGCCAAAGCCAATCCTCCTAAATTGTAAACATAAAAACTATTCTCGTCATTCCAAGGCTTTAGACACCAATTCTGAGCTCTGTAAACATGAACTCTTAATATTTGAAAGCAAAGTCCCGTGAAAGCGCCACCCAAAGTACCCGGACTTGTAAACATTACCAGAATTACGTCATTTCACAGCTTTCCACTCGAAACCTCCGTGATTGAATTCGACAGTAAATGTAGTAAGAATCTATTTACGTGTACTTGAGGTGTTTATTACACGTTCTTAATCATTTCTGGTAACTCTCATTGTGTATTTTAACAGTTTTACCACAATTAGACAGTTTGCTTAGAAGTATTTACTGGAACCGCCACCATTTTAACTGATTCACACAAAGAAACGACAAAGCCAATCCTCCTAAATTGTAAACATAAAAACTATTCTCGTCATTCCAAGGCTTTAGACACCAATTCTGAGCTCTGTAAACATGAACTCTTAATATTTGAAAGCACAGTCCCGTGAAAACGCCACCAGAAGTACCCGTACTTGTAAACATTACCAGTATTTTCGTCATTTCACAGCTTTCCACTGGAAACCTCCGTGATTGAATTCGAAAGTCAAGGTAGAAAGAATCTATTTACGTGTACTTGAGGTGTTCATTACACGTTCTTAATCATTTCTGGGGACTATCATTGTGTATTTTAAGAGTTTAACCACAATTAGACAGTTTGCTTAGAAGTATTTACTGGAACTGCCACCATTTTAACTGCTTCACACAAAAAACGACAAAGCCAATCCTCCTAAATTGTAAACATAAAAACTATTCTCGTCATTCCAAGGCTTTAGACACCAAATCTGAGCTCTGTAAACATGAACTCTTAATAATTGAAAGCACAGTCCCGTGAAAACGCCACACAAAGTACCCCGACTTGTAAACATTACCAGAATTACGGCATTTCACAGCTTTCCACTCGAAACCTCCGTGATTGAATTCGACAGTAAATGTAGTAAGAATCTATTTACAGGTCCTTGAGGTGTTTATTAAACGTTCTTAATCATTTCTGGGAACTCTCATTGTGTATTTTAACAGTTTTACCACAATTAGACAGTTTGCTTAGAAGTAGTTCCTGGAACCGTCACCATTTTAAATGATAGGCACAAAAAAGCGCCGAAGCCAATCCTCCTAAATTGTAAACATAAACAATATTCTCCTCATTCCAAGGCTTTAGACACCAATTCTTAGCTCTGTAAACATGAACTCTTAATATTTGAAAGCACCGTCCCGTGAAAACGCCACCCGAAATACCCGGAGTTTTAAATATAACCAGTATTTTCGTCATTTCACAGCTTTCCAAGGGAAACCTCCGTGATTGAATTCGACAGTAAATGTAGTAAGAATCTATTTACGTGTACTTGAGGTGTTCATTACACGTTCTTAATCATTTCTGGGGACTATCATTGTGTATTTTAAGAGTTTAACCACAATTAGACAGTTTGCTTAGAAGTATTTACTGGAACCGCCACCATTTTAACTGATTCACACAAAAAACACGCCAAAGCCAATCCTCCTAAATTGTAAACATAAAAACTATTCTCGTCATTCCAAGGCTTTAGACACCAAATCTGAGCTCTGTAAACATGAACTCTTAATAATTGAAAGCACAGTCCCGTGAAAGCGCCACCCAAAGTACCCGGAATTGTAAACATTACCAGAATTACGTCATTTCACAGCTTTCCACTCGAAACCTCCGTGATTGAATTCGACAGTAAATGTAGTAAGAATCTATTTACGTGTACTTGAGGTGTTTATTACACGTTCTTAATCATTTCTGGTAACTCTCATTGTGTATTTTAACAGTTTTACCACAATTAGACAGTTTGCTTAGAAGTATTTACTGGAACCGCCACCATTTTAACTGATTCACACAAAGAAACGACAAAGCCAATCCTCCTAAATTGTAAACATAAAAACTATTCTCGTCATTCCAAGGCTTTAGACACCAAATCTGAGCTCTGTAAACATGAACTCTTAATAATTGAAAGCACAGTCCCGTGAAAGCGCCACCCAAAGTACCCGGACTTGTAAACATTACCAGAATTACGTCATTTCACAGCTTTCCACTGGAAACCTCCGTGATTGAATTCGACAGTAAAGGTAGTAAGAATCTATTTACGTGTACTTGAGGTGTTCATTACACGTTCTTAATCATTTCTGGGGACTATCATTGTGTATTTTAAGAGTTTAACCACAATTAGACAGTTTGCTTAGAAGTATTTACTGGAACTGCCACCATTTTAACTGCTTCACACAAAGAAACGACAAAGCCAATCCTCCTAAATTGTAAACATAAAAACTATTCTCGTCATTCCAAGGCTTTAGACACCAAATCTGAGCTCTGTAAACATGAACTCTTAATAATTGAAAGCACAGTCCCGTGAAAACGCCACACAAAGTACCCCGACTTGTAAACATTACCAGAATTACGGCATTTCACAGCTTTCCACTCGAAACCTCCGTGATTGAATTCGACAGTAAATGTAGTAAGAATCTATTTACAGGTCCTTGAGGTGTTTATTAAACGTTCTTAATCATTTCTGGGAACTCTCATTGTGTATTTTAACAGTTTTACCACAATTAGACAGTTTGCTTAGAAGTAGTTCCTGGAACCGTCACCATTTTAAATGATAGGCACAAAAAAGCGCCGAAGCCAATCCTCCTAAATTGTAAACATAAACAATATTCTCCTCATTCCAAGGCTTTAGACACCAATTCTGAGCTCTGTAAACATGAACTCTTAATATTTGAAAGCACCGTCCCGTGAAAACGCCACCCGAAATACCCGGAGTTTTAAATATAACCAGTATTTTCGTCATTTCACAGCTTTCCAAGGGAAACCTCCGTGATTGAATTCGACAGTAAATGTAGTAAGAATCTATTTACGTGTACTTGAGGTGTTCATTACACGTTCTTAATCATTTCTGTGGACTATCATTGTGTATTTTAAGAGTTTAACCACAATTAGACAGTTTGCTTAGAAGTATTTACTGGAACCGCCACCATTTTAACTGATTCACACAAAAAACACGCCAAAGCCAATCCTCCTAAATTGTAAACATAAAAACTATTCTCGTCATTCCAAGGCTTTAGACACCAATTCTGAGCTCTGTAAACATGAACTCTTAATATTTGAAAGCACAGTCCCGTGAAAACGCCACCAGAAGTACCCGTACTTGTAAACATTACCAGTATTTTCGTCATTTCACAGCTTTCCACTGGAAACCTCCGTGATTGAATTCGAAAGTCAAGGTAGAAAGAATCTATTTACGTGTACTTGAGGTGTTCATTACACGTTCTTAATCATTTCTGGGGACTATCATTGTGTATTTTAAGAGTTTAACCACAATTAGACAGTTTGCTTAGAAGTATTTACTGGAACTGCCACCATTTTAACTGCTTCACACAAAAAACGACAAAGCCAATCCTCCTAAATTGTAAACATAAAAACTATTCTCGTCATTCCAAGGCTTTAGACACCAAATCTGAGCTCTGTAAACATGAACTCTTAATAATTGAAAGCACAGTCCCGTGAAAACGCCACACAAAGTACCCCGACTTGTAAACATTACCAGAATTACGGCATTTCACAGCTTTCCACTCGAAACCTCCGTGATTGAATTCGACAGTAAATGTAGTAAGAATCTATTTACAGGTCCTTGAGGTGTTTATTAAACGTTCTTAATCATTTCTGGGAACTCTCATTGTGTATTTTAACATTTTTACCACAATTAGTTTGCTTAGAAGTAGTTCCTGGAACCGTCACCATTTTAAATGATAGGCACAAAAAAGCGCCGAAGCCAATCCTCCTAAATTGTAAACATAAACAATATTCTCCTCATTCCAAGGCTTTAGACACCAATTCTGAGCTCTGTAAACATGAACTCTTAATATTTGAAAGCAAAGTCCCGTGAAAACGCCACCCGAAGTACCCGGAGTTGTAAATATAACCATTATTTTCGTCATTTCACAGCTTTCCAAGGGAAACCTCCGTGATTGAATTCGACAGTAAATGTAGTAAGAATCTATTTACGTGTACTTGAGGTGTTTATTACACGTTCTTAATCATTTCTGGTAACTCTCATTGTGTATTTTAAGAGTTTTACCACAATTAGACAGTTTGCTTAGAAGTATTTACTGGAACCGCCACCATTTTAACTGATTCACACAAAAAACACGCCAAAGCCAATCCTCCTAAATTGTAAACATAAAAACTATTCTCGTCATTCCAAGGCTTTAGACACCAATTCTGAGCTCTGTAAACATGAACTCTTAATATTTGAAAGCAAAGTCCCGTGAAAGCTCCACCCAAAGTACCCGGACTTGTAAACATTACCAGAATTACGTCATTTCACAGCTTTCCACTCGAAACCTCCGTGATTGAATTCGACAGTAAATGTAGTAAGAATCTATTTACGTGTACTTGAGGTGTTTATTACACGTTCTTAATCATTTCTGGTAACTCTCATTGTGTATTTTAACAGTTTTACCACAATTAGACAGTTTGCTTAGAAGTATTTACTGGAACCGCCACCATTTTAACTGATTCACACAAAGAAACGACAAAGCCAATCCTCCTAAATTGTAAACATAAAAACTATTCTCGTCATTCCAAGGCTTTAGACACCAATTCTGAGCTCTGTAAACATGAACTCTTAATATTTGAAAGCACAGTCCCGTGAAAACGCCACCAGAAGTACCCGTACTTGTAAACATTACCAGTATTTTCGTCATTTCACAGCTTTCCACTGGAAACCTCCGTGATTGAATTCGAAAGTAAAGGTAGAAAGAATCTATTTACGTGTACTTGAGGTGTTCATTACACGTTCTTAATCATTTCTGGGGACTATCATTGTGTATTTTAAGAGTTTAACCACAATTAGACAGTTTGCTTAGAAGTATTTACTGGAACTGCCACCATTTTAACTGCTTCACACAAAGAAACGACAAAGCCAATCCTCCTAAATTGTAAACATAAAAACTATTCTCGTCATTCCAAGGCTTTAGACACCAAATCTGAGCTCTGTAAACATGAACTCTTAATAATTGAAAGCACAGTCCCGTGAAAACGCCACACAAAGTACCCCGACTTGTAAACATTACCAGAATTACGGCATTTCACAGCTTTCCACTCGAAACCTCCGTGATTGAATTCGACAGTAAATGTAGTAAGAATCTATTTACAGGTCCTTGAGGTGTTTATTAAACGTTCTTAATCATTTCTGGGAACTCTCATTGTGTATTTTAACAGTTTTACCACAATTAGACAGTTTGCTTAGAAGTAGTTCCTGGAACCGTCACCATTTTAAATGATAGGCACAAAAAAGCGCCGAAGCCAATCCTCCTAAATTGTAAACATAAACAATATTCTCCTCATTCCAAGGCTTTAGACACCAATTCTGAGCTCTGTAAACATGAACTCTTAATATTTGAAAGCACCGTCCCGTGAAAACGCCACCCGAAATACCCGGAGTTTTAAATATAACCAGTATTTTCGTCATTTCACAGCTATCCAAGGGAAACCTCCGTGATTGAATTCGACAGTAAATGTAGTAAGAATCTATTTACGTGTACTTGAGGTGTTCATTACACGTTCTTAATCATTTCTGTGGACTATCATTGTGTATTTTAAGAGTTTAACCACAATTAGACAGTTTGCTTAGAAGTATTTACTGGAACCGCCACCATTTTAACTGATTCACACAAAAAACACGCCAAAGCCAATCCTCCTAAATTGTAAACATAAAAACTATTCTCGTCATTCCAAGGCTTTAGACACCAATTCTGAGCTCTGTAAACATGAACTCTTAATATTTGAAAGCAAAGTCCCGTGAAAGCGCCACCCAAAGTACCCGGACTTGTAAACATTACCAGAATTACGTCATTTCACAGCTTTCCACTCGAAACCTCCGTGATTGAATTCGACAGTAAATGTAGTAAGAATCTATTTACGTGTACTTGAGGTGTTTATTACACGTTCTTAATCATTTCTGGTAACTCTCATTGTGTATTTTAACAGTTTTACCACAATTAGACAGTTTGCTTAGAAGTATTTACTGGAACCGCCACCATTTTAACTGATTCACACAAAGAAACGACAAAGCCAATCCTCCTAAATTGTAAACATAAAAACTATTCTCGTCATTCCAAGGCTTTAGACACCAATTCTGAGCTCTGTAAACATGAACTCTTAATATTTGAAAGCACAGTCCCGTGAAAACGCCACCAGAAGTACCCGTACTTGTAAACATTACCAGTATTTTCGTCATTTCACAGCTTTCCACTGGAAACCTCCGTGATTGAATTCGAAAGTAAAGGTAGAAAGAATCTATTTACGTGTACTTGAGGTGTTCATTACACGTTCTTAATCATTTCTGGGGACTATCATTGTGTATTTTAAGAGTTTAACCACAATTAGACAGTTTGCTTAGAAGTATTTACTGGAACTGCCACCATTTTAACTGCTTCACACAAAGAAACGACAAAGCCAATCCTCCTAAATTGTAAACATAAAAACTATTCTCGTCATTCCAAGGCTTTAGACACCAAATCTGAGCTCTGTAAACATGAACTCTTAATAATTGAAAGCACAGTCCCGTGAAAACGCCACACAAAGTACCCCGACTTGTAAACATTACCAGAATTACGGCATTTCACAGCTTTCCACTCGAAACCTCCGTGATTGAATTCGACAGTAAATGTAGTAAGAATCTATTTACAGGTCCTTGAGGTGTTTATTAAACGTTCTTAATCATTTCTGGGAACTCTCATTGTGTATTTTAACAGTTTTACCACAATTAGACAGTTTGCTTAGAAGTAGTTCCTGGAACCGTCACCATTTTAAATGATAGGCACAAAAAAGCGCCGAAGCCAATCCTCCTAAATTGTAAACATAAACAATATTCTCCTCATTCCAAGGCTTTAGACACCAATTCTGAGCTCTGTAAACATGAACTCTTAATATTTGAAAGCACCGTCCCGTGAAAACGCCACCCGAAATACCCGGAGTTTTAAATATAACCAGTATTTTCGTCATTTCACAGCTTTCCAAGGGAAACCTCCGTGATTGAATTCGACAGTAAATGTAGTAAGAATCTATTTACGTGTACTTGAGGTGTTCATTACACGTTCTTAATCATTTCTGTGGACTATCATTGTGTATTTTAAGAGTTTAACCACAATTAGACAGTTTGCTTAGAAGTATTTACTGGAACCGCCACCATTTTAACTGATTCACACAAAAAAAACGCCAAAGCCAATCCTCCTAAATTGTAAACATAAAAACTATTCTCGTCATTCCAAGGCTTTAGACACCAATTCTGAGCTCTGTAAACATGAACTCTTAATATTTGAAAGCACAGTCCCGTGAAAACGCCACCAGAAGTACCCGTACTTGTAAACATTACCAGTATTTTCGTCATTTCACAGCTTTCCACTGGAAACCTCGGTGATTGAATTCGACAATAAATGAAGTAAGAATCTATTTACGTGTACTTGAGATGTTTATTACACGTTCTTAATCATTTCCGGGAACTCTCATTGTGTATGTTAATAGTTTTACCACAATTAGACAGTTTGCTTAGAACTGTTTACTGGAACCTCCACAATTTTAACTGATTCACACAAAAAAAACGCCAAAGCCCATCCTCCTAAATTGTAAACATAAAAACTATTCTCGTCATTCCAAGGCTTTAGACACCAATTCTGAGCTCTGTAAACATGAACTCTTAATATTTGAAAGCAAAGTCCCGTGAAAACGCCACCCGAAGTACCCGGAGTTGTAAATATAACCAGTATTTTCGTCATTTCACAGCTTTCCAAGGGAAACCTCCGTGATTGAATTCGACAGTAAATGTAGTAAGAATCTATTTACGTGTACTTGAGGTGTTTATTACACGTTCTTAATCATTTCTGGTAACTCTCATTGTGTATTTTAACAGTTTTACCACAATTAGACAGTTTGCTTAGAAGTATTTACTGGAACCGCCACCATTTTAACTGATTCACACAAAAAACACGCCAAAGCCAATCCTCCTAAATTGTAAACATAAAAACTATTCTCGTCATTCCAAGGCTTTAGACACCAATTCTGAGCTCTGTAAACATGAACTCTTAATATTTGAAAGCACAGTCCCGTGAAAACGCCACCAGAAGTACCCGTACTTGTAAACATTACCAGTATTTTCGTCATTTCACAGCTTTCCACTGGAAACCTCCGTGATTGAATTCGAAAGTAAAGGTAGAAAGAATCTATTTACGTGTACTTGAGGTGTTCATTACACGTTCTTAATCATTTCTGGGGACTATCATTGTGTATTTTAAGAGTTTAACCACAATTAGACAGTTTGCTTAGAAGTATTTACTGGAACTGCCACCATTTTAACTGCTTCACACAAAGAAACGACAAAGCCAATCCTCCTAAATTGTAAACATAAAAACTATTCTCGTCATTCCAAGGCTTTAGACACCAAATCTGAGCTCTGTAAACATGAACTCTTAATAATTGAAAGCACAGTCCCGTGAAAACGCCACACAAAGTACCCCGACTTGTAAACATTACCAGAATTATGGCATTTCACAGCTTTCCACTCGAAACCTCCGTGATTGAATTCGACAGTAAATGTAGTAAGAATCTATTTACAGGTCCTTGAGGTGTTTATTAAACGTTCTTAATCATTTCTGGGAACTCTCATTGTGTATTTTAACAGTTTTACCACAATTAGACAGTTTGCTTAGAAGTAGTTCCTGGAACCGTCACCATTTTAAATGATAGGCACAAAAAAGCGCCGAAGCCAATCCTCCTAAATTGTAAACATAAACAATATTCTCCTCATTCCAAGGCTTTAGACACCAATTCTGAGCTCTGTAAACATGAACTCTTAATATTTGAAAGCACCGTCCCGTGAAAACGCCACCCGAAATACCCGGAGTTTTAAATATAACCAGTATTTTCGTCATTTCACAGCTTTCCAAGGGAAACCTCCGTGATTGAATTCGACAGTAAATGTAGTAAGAATCTATTTACGTGTACTTGAGGTGTTCATTACACGTTCTTAATCATTTCTGGGGACTATCATTGTGTATTTTAAGAGTTTAACCACAATTAGACAGTTTGCTTAGAAGTATTTACTGGAACCGCCACCATTTTAACTGATTCACACAAAAAACACGCCAAAGCCAATCCTCCTAAATTGTAAACATAAAAACTATTCTCGTCATTCCAAGGCTTTAGACACCAATTCTGAGCTCTGTAAACATGAACTCTTAATATTTGAAAGCACAGTCCCGTGAAAACGCCACCAGAAGTACCCGTACTTGTAAACATTACCAGTATTTTCGTCATTTCACAGCTTTCCACTGGAAACCTCCGTGATTGAATTCGAAAGTCAAGGTAGAAAGAATCTATTTACGTGTACTTGAGGTGTTCATTACACGTTCTTAATCATTTCTGGGGACTATCATTGTGTATTTTAAGAGTTTAACCACAATTAGACAGTTTGCTTAGAAGTATTTACTGGAACTGCCACCATTTTAACTGCTTCACACAAATAACGACAAAGCCAATCCTCCTAAATTGTAAACATAAAAACTATTCTCGTCATTCCAAGGCTTTAGACACCAAATCTGAGCTCTGTAAACATGAACTCTTAATAATTGAAAGCACAGTCCCGTGAAAACGCCACACAAAGTACCCCGACTTGTAAACATTACCAGAATTACGGCATTTCACAGCTTTCCACTCGAAACCTCCGTGATTGAATTCGACAGTAAATGTAGTAAGAATCTATTTACAGGTCCTTGAGGTGTTTATTAAACGTTCTTAATCATTTCTGGGAACTCTCATTGTGTATTTTAACAGTTTTACCACAATTAGACAGTTTGCTTAGAAGTAGTTCCTGGAACCGTCACCATTTTAAATGATAGGCACAAAAAAGCGCCGAAGCCAATCCTCCTAAATTGTAAACATAAACAATATTCTCCTCATTCCAAGGCTTTAGACACCAATTCTGAGCTCTGTAAACATGAACTCTTAATATTTGAAAGCACCGTCCCGAGAAAACGCCACCCGAAATACCCGGAGTTTTAAATATAACCAGTATTTTCGTCATTTCACAGCTTTCCAAGGGAAACCTCCGTGATTGAATTCGACAGTAAATGTAGTAAGAATCTATTTACGTGTACTTGAGGTGTTCATTACACGTTCTTAATCATTTCTGGGGACTATCATTGTGTATTTTAAGAGTTTAACCACAATTAGACAGTTTGCTTAGAAGTATTTACTGGAACCGCCACCATTTTAACTGATTCACACAAAAAAAACGCCAAAGCCAATCCTCCTAAATTGTAAACATAAAAACTATTCTCGTCATTCCAAGGCTTTAGACACCAATTCTGAGCTCTGTAAACATGAACTCTTAATATTTGAAAGCACAGTCCCGTGAAAACGCCACCAGAAGTACCCGTACTTGTAAACATTTCCAGTATTTTCGTCATTTCACAGCTTTCCACTGGAAACCTCGGTGATTGAATTCGACAATAAATGAAGTAAGAATCTATTTACGTGTACTTGAGATGTTTATTACACGTTCTTAATCATTTCCGGGAACTCTCATTGTGTATGTTAATAGTTTTACCACAATTAGACAGTTTGCTTAGAACTGTTTACTGGAACCTCCACAATTTTAACTGATTCACACAAAAAAAACGCCAAAGCCCATCCTCCTAAATTGTAAACATAAAAACTATTCTCGTCATTCCAAGGCTTTAGACACCAATTCTGAGCTCTGTAAACATGAACTCTTAATATTTGAAAGCAAAGTCCCGTGAAAACGCCACCCGAAGTACCCGGAGTTGTAAATATAACCAGTATTTTCGTCATTTCACAGCTTTCCAAGGGAAACCTCCGTGATTGAATTCGACAGTAAATGTAGTAAGAATCTATTTACGTGTACTTGAGGTGTTTATTACACGTTCTTAATCATTTCTGGTAACTCTCATTGTGTATTTTAAGAGTTTTACCACAATTAGACAGTTTGCTTAGAAGTATTTACTGGAACCGCCACCATTTTAACTGATTCACACAAAAAACACGCCAAAGCCAATCCTCCTAAATTGTAAACATAAAAATTATTCTCGTCATTCCAAGGCTTTAGACACCAATTCTGAGCTCTGTAAACATGAACTCTTAATATTTGAAAGCACAGTCCCGTGAAAACGCCACCAGAAGTACCCGTACTTGTAAACATTACCAGTATTTTCGTCATTTCACAGCTTTCCACTGGAAACCTCCGTGATTGAATTCGAAAGTAAAGGTAGAAAGAATCTATTTACGTGTACTTGAGGTGTTCATTACACGTTCTTAATCATTTCTGGGGACTATCATTGTGTATTTTAAGAGTTTAACCACAATTAGACAGTTTGCTTAGAAGTATTTACTGGAACTGCCACCATTTTAACTGCTTCACACAAAAAACGACAAAGCCAATCCTCCTAAATTGTAAACATAAAAACTATTCTCGTCATTCCAAGGCTTTAGACACCAAATCTGAGCTCTGTAAACATGAACTCTTAATAATTGAAAGCACAGTCCCGTGAAAACGCCACACAAAGTACCCCGACTTGTAAACATTACCAGAATTACGGCATTTCACAGCTTTCCACTCGAAACCTCCGTGATTGAATTCGACAGTAAATGTAGTAAGAATCTATTTACAGGTCCTTGAGGTGTTTATTAAACGTTCTTAATCATTTCTGGGAACTCTCATTGTGTATTTTAACAGTTTTACCACAATTAGACAGTTTGCTTAGAAGTAGTTCCTGGAACCGTCACCATTTTAAATGATAGGCACAAAAAAGCGCCGAAGCCAATCCTCCTAAATTGTAAACATAAACAATATTCTCCTCATTCCAAGGCTTTAGACACCAATTCTGAGCTCTGTAAACATGAACTCTTAATATTTGAAAGCACCGTCCCGAGAAAACGCCACCCGAAATACCCGGAGTTTTAAATATAACCAGTATTTTCGTCATTTCACAGCTTTCCAAGGGAAACCTCCGTGATTGAATTCGACAGTAAATGTAGTAAGAATCTATTTACGTGTACTTGAGGTGTTCATTACACGTTCTTAATCATTTCTGGGGACTATCATTGTGTATTTTAAGAGTTTAACCACAATTAGACAGTTTGCTTAGAAGTATTTACTGGAACCGCCACCATTTTAACTGATTCACACAAAAAAAACGCCAAAGCCAATCCTCCTAAATTGTAAACATAAAAACTATTCTCGTCATTCCAAGGCTTTAGACACCAATTCTGAGCTCTGTAAACATGAACTCTTAATATTTGAAAGCACAGTCCCGTGAAAACGCCACCAGAAGTACCCGTACTTGTAAACATTACCAGTATTTTCGTCATTTCACAGCTTTCCACTGGAAACCTCGGTGATTGAATTCGACAGTAAATGAAGTAAGAATCTATTTACGTGTACTTGAGATGTTTATTACACGTTCTTAATCATTTCCGGGAACTCTCATTGTGTATGTTAATAGTTTTACCACAATTAGACAGTTTGCTTAGAACTGTTTACTGGAACCGCCACCATTTTAACTGATTCACACAAAAAAAACGCCAAAGAACATCCTCCTAAATTGTAAACATAAAAACTATTCTCGTCATTCCAAGGCTTTAGACACCAATTCTGAGCTCTGTAAACATGAACTCTTAATATTTGAAAGCAAAGTCCCGTGAAAACGCCACCCGAAGTACCCGGAGTTGTAAATATAACCAGTATTTTCGTCATTTCACAGCTTTCCAAGGGAAACCTCCGTGATTGAATTCGACAGTAAATGTAGTAAGAATCTATTTACGTGTACTTGAGGTGTTTATTACACGTTCTTAATCATTTCTGGTAACTCTCATTGTGTATTTTAACAGTTTTACCACAATTAGACAGTTTGCTTAGAAGTATTTACTGGAACCGCCACCATTTTAACTGATTCACACAAAAAACACGCCAAAGCCAATCCTCCTAAATTGTAAACATAAAAACTATTCCCGTCATTCCAAGGCTTTAGACACCAAATCTGAGCTCTGTAAACATGAACTCTTAATAATTGAAAGCACAGTCCCGTGAAAGCGCCACCCAAAGTACCCGGAATTGTAAACATTACCAGAATTACGTCATTTCACAGCTTTCCACTCGAAACCTCCGTGATTGAATTCGACAGTAAATGTAGTAAGAATCTATTTACGTGTACTTGAGGTGTTTATTACACGTTCTTAATCATTTCTGGTAACTCTCATTGTGTATTTTAACAGTTTTACCACAATTAGACAGTTTGCTTAGAAGTATTTACTGGAACCGCCACCATTTTAACTGATTCACACAAAGAAACGACAAAGCCAATCCTCCTAAATTGTAAACATAAAAACTATTCTCGTCATTCCAAGGCTTTAGACACCAAATCTGAGCTCTGTAAACATGAACTCTTAATAATTGAAAGCACAGTCCCGTGAAAGCGCCACCCAAAGTACCCGGACTTGTAAACATTACCAGAATTACGGCATTTCACAGCTTTCCACTCGAAACCTCCGTGATTGAATTCGACAGTAAATGTAGTAAGAATCTATTTACAGGTCCTTGAGGTGTTTATTAAACGTTCTTAATCATTTCTGGGAACTCTCATTGTGTATTTTAACAGTTTTACCACAATTAGTTTGCTTAGAAGTAGTTCCTGGAACCGTCACCATTTTAAATGATAGGCACAAAAAAGCGCCGAAGCCAATCCTCCTAAATTGTAAACATAAACAATATTCTCCTCATTCCAAGGCTTTAGACACCAATTCTGAGCTCTGTAAACATGAACTCTTAATATTTGAAAGCACCGTCCCGTGAAAACGCCACCCGAAATACCCGGAGTTTTAAATATAACCAGTATTTTCGTCATTTCACAGCTTTCCAAGGGAAACCTCCGTGATTGAATTCGACAGTAAATGTAGTAAGAATCTATTTACGTGTACTTGAGGTGTTCATTACACGTTCTTAATCATTTCTGTGGACTATCATTGTGTATTTTAAGAGTTTAACCACAATTAGACAGTTTGCTTAGAAGTATTTACTGGAACCGCCACCATTTTAACTGATTCACACAAAAAAAACGCCAAAGCCAATCCTCCTAAATTGTAAACATAAAAACTATTCTCGTCATTCCAAGGCTTTAGACACCAATTCTGAGCTCTGTAAACATGAACTCTTAATAATTGAAAGCACAGTCCCGTGAAAACGCCACACAAAGTACCCCGACTTGTAAACATTACCAGAATTACGGCATTTCACAGCTTTCCACTCGAAACCTCCGTGATTGAATTCGACAGTAAATGTAGTAAGAATCTATTTACAGGTCCTTGAGGTGTTTATTAAACGTTCTTAATCATTTCTGGGAACTCTCATTGTGTATTTTAACAGTTTTACCACAATTAGTTTGCTTAGAAGTAGTTCCTGGAACCGTCACCATTTTAAATGATAGGCACAAAAAAGCGCCGAAGCCAATCCTCCTAAATTGTAAACATAAACAATATTCTCCTCATTCCAAGGCTTTAGACACCAATTCTGAGCTCTGTAAACATGAACTCTTAATATTTGAAAGCACCGTCCCGAGAAAACGCCACCCGAAATACCCGGAGTTTTAAATATAACCAGTATTTTCGTCATTTCACAGCTTTCCAAGGGAAACCTCCGTGATTGAATTCGACAGTAAATGTAGTAAGAATCTATTTACGTGTACTTGAGGTGTTCATTACACGTTCTTAATCATTTCTGGGGACTATCATTGTGTATTTTAAGAGTTTAACCACAATTAGACAGTTTGCTTAGAAGTATTTACTGGAACCGCCACCATTTTAACTGATTCACACAAAAAACACGCCAAAGCCAATCCTCCTAAATTGTAAACATAAAAACTATTCTCGTCATTCCAAGGCTTTAGACACCAATTCTGAGCTCTGTAAACATGAACTCTTAATATTTGAAAGCAAAGTCCCGTGAAAGCGCCACCCAAAGTACCCGGACTTGTAAACATTACCAGAATTACGTCATTTCACAGCTTTCCACTCGAAACCTCCGTGATTGAATTCGACAGTAAATGTAGTAAGAATCTATTTACGTGTACTTGAGGTGTTTATTACACGTTCTTAATCATTTCTGGTAACTCTCATTGTGTATTTTAACAGTTTTACCACAATTAGACAGTTTGCTTAGAAGTATTTACTGGAACCGCCACCATTTTAACTGATTCACACAAAGAAACGACAAAGCCAATCCTCCTAAATTGTAAACATAAAAACTATTCTCGTCATTCCAAGGCTTTAGACACCAAATCTGAGCTCTGTAAACATGAACTCTTAATATTTGAAAGCACCGTCCCGTGAAAACGCCACCCGAAATACCCGGAGTTTTAAATATAACCATTATTTTCGTCATTTCACAGCTTTCCAAGGGAAACCTCCGTGATTGAATTCGACAGTAAATGTAGTAAGAATCTATTTACGTGTACTTGAGGTGTTCATTACACGTTCTTAATCATTTCTGTGGACTATCATTGTGTATTTTAAGAGTTTAACCACAATTAGACAGTTTGCTTAGAAGTATTTACTGGAACCGCCACCATTTTAACTGATTCACACAAAAAACACGCCAAAGCCAATCCTCCTAAATTGTAAACATAAAAACTATTCTCGTCATTCCAAGGCTTTAGACACCAATTCTGAGCTCTGTAAACATGAACTCTTAATATTTGAAAGCACAGTCCCGTGAAAACGCCACCAGAAGTACCCGTACTTGTAAACATTACCAGTATTTTCATCATTTCACAGCTTTCCACTGGAAACCTCCGTGATTGAATTCGAAAGTAAAGGTAGAAAGAATCTATTTACGTGTACTTGAGGTGTTCATTACACGTTCTTAATCATTTCTGGGGACTCTCATTGTGTATTTTAAGAGTTTAACCACAATTAGACAGTTTGCTTAGAAGTATTTACTGGAACTGCCACCATTTTAACTGCTTCACACAAAAAACGACAAAGCCAATCCTCCTAAATTGTAAACATAAAAACTATTCTCGTCATTCCAAGGCTTTAGACACCAAATCTGAGCTCTGTAAACGTGAACTCTTAATAATTGAAAGCACAGTCCCGTGAAAACGCCACACAAAGTACCCCGACTTGTAAACATTACCAGAATTACGGCATTTCACAGCTTTCCACTCGAAACCTCCGTGATTGAATTCGACAGTAAATGTAGTAAGAATCTATTTACAGGTCCTTGAGGTGTTTATTAAACGTTCTTAATCATTTCTGGGAACTCTCATTGTGTATTTTAACAGTTTTACCACAATTAGTTTGCTTAGAAGTAGTTCCTGGAACCGTCACCATTTTAAATGATAGGCACAAAAAAGCGCCGAAGCCAATCCTCCTAAATTGTAAACATAAACAATATTCTCCTCATTCCAAGGCTTTAGACACCAATTCTGAGCTCTGTAAACATGAACTCTTAATATTTGAAAGCACCGTCCCGAGAAAACGCCACCCGAAATACCCGGAGTTTTAAATATAACCAGTATTTTCGTCATTTCACAGCTTTCCAAGGGAAACCTCCGTGATTGAATTCGACAGTAAATGTAGTAAGAATCTATTTACGTGTACTTGAGGTGTTCATTACACGTTCTTAATCATTTCTGGGGACTATCATTGTGTATTTTAAGAGTTTAACCACAATTAGACAGTTTGCTTAGAAGTATTTACTGGAACCGCCACCATTTTAACTGATTCACACACAAAAAACGCCAAAGCCAATCCTCCTAAATTGTAAACATAAAAACTATTCTCGTCATTCCAAGGCTTTAGACACCAATTCTGAGCTCTGTAAACATGAACTCTTAATATTTGAAAGCACAGTCCCGTGAAAACGCCACCAGAAGTACCCGTACTTGTAAACATTACCAGTATTTTCGTCATTTCACAGCTTTCCACTGGAAACCTCGGTGATTGAATTCGACAATAAATGAAGTAAGAATCTATTTACGTGAACTTGAGATGTTTATTACACGTTCTTAATCATTTCCGGGAACTCTCATTGTGTATGTTAATAGTTTTACCACAATTAGACAGTTTGCTTAGAACTGTTTACTGGAACCTCCACAATTTTAACTGATTCACACAAAAAAAACGCCAAAGCCCATCCTCCTAAATTGTAAACATAAAAACTATTCTCGTCATTCCAAGGCTTTAGACACCAATTCTGAGCTCTGTAAACATGAACTCTTAATATTTGAAAGCAAAGTCCCGTGAAAACGCCACCCGAAGTACCCGGAGTTGTAAATATAACCAGTATTTTCGTCATTTCACAGCTTTCCAAGGGAAACCTCCGTGATTGAATTCGACAGTAAATGTAGTAAGAATCTATTTACGTGTACTTGAGGTGTTTATTACACGTTCTTAATCATTTCTGGTAACTCTCATTGTGTATTTTAACAGTTTTACCACAATTAGACAGTTTGCTTAGAAGTATTTACTGGAACCGCCACCATTTTAACTGATTCACACAAAAAACACGCCAAAGCCAATCCTCCTAAATTGTAAACATAAAAACTATTCTCGTCATTCCAAGGCTTTAGACACCAATTCTGAGCTCTGTAAACATGAACTCTTAATATTTGAAAGCACAGTCCCGTGAAAACGCCACCAGAAGTACCCGTACTTGTAAACATTACCAGTATTTTCGTCATTTCACAGCTTTCCACTGGAAACCTCCGTGATTGAATTCGAAAGTCAAGGTAGAAAGAATCTATTTACGTGTACTTGAGGTGTTCATTACACGTTCTTAATCATTTCTGGGGACTATCATTGTGTATTTTAAGAGTTTAACCACAATTAGACAGTTTGCTTAGAAGTATTTACTGGAACTGCCACCATTTTAACTGCTTCACACAAAAAACGACAAAGCCAATCCTCCTAAATTGTAAACATAAAAACTATTCTCGTCATTCCAAGGCTTTAGACACCAAATCTGAGCTCTGTAAACATGAACTCTTAATAATTGAAAGCACAGTCCCGTGAAAACGCCACACAAAGTACCCCGACTTGTAAACATTACCAGAATTACGGCATTTCACAGCTTTCCACTCGAAACCTCCGTGATTGAATTCGACAGTAAATGTAGTAAGAATCTATTTACAGGTCCTTGAGGTGTTTATTAAACGTTCTTAATCATTTCTGGGAACTCTCATTGTGTATTTTAACAGTTTTACCACAATTAGTTTGCTTAGAAGTAGTTCCTGGAACCGTCACCATTTTAAATGATAGGCACAAAAAAGCGCCGAAGCCAATCCTCCTAAATTGTAAACATAAACAATATTCTCCTCATTCCAAGGCTTTAGACACCAATTCTGAGCTCTGTAAACATGAACTCTTAATATTTGAAAGCACCGTCCCGAGAAAACGCCACCCGAAATACCCGGAGTTTTAAATATAACCAGTATTTTCGTCATTTCACAGCTTTCCAAGGGAAACCTCCGTGATTGAATTCGACAGTAAATGTAGTAAGAATCTATTTACGTGTACTTGAGGTGTTCATTACACGTTCTTAATCATTTCTGGGGACTATCATTGTGTATTTTAAGAGTTTAACCACAATTAGACAGTTTGCTTAGAAGTATTTACTGGAACCGCCACCATTTTAACTGATTCACACAAAAAAAACGCCAAAGCCAATCCTCCTAAATTGTAAACATAAAAACTATTCTCGTCATTCCAAGGCTTTAGACACCAATTCTGAGCTCTGTAAACATGAACTCTTAATATTTGAAAGCACAGTCCCGTGAAAACGCCACCAGAAGTACCCGTACTTGTAAACATTACCAGTATTTTCGTCATTTCACAGCTTTCCACTGGAAACCTCGGTGATTGAATTCGACAATAAATGAAGTAAGAATCTATTTATGTGTACTTGAGATGTTTATTACACGTTCTTAATCATTTCCGGGAACTCTCATTGTGTATGTTAATAGTTTTACCACAATTAGACAGTTTGCTTAGAACTGTTTACTGGAACCTCCACAATTTTAACTGATTCACACAAAAAAAACGCCAAAGCCCATCCTCCTAAATTGTAAACATAAAAACTATTCTCGTCATTCCAAGGCTTTAGACACCAATTCTGAGCTCTGTAAACATGAACTCTTAATATTTGAAAGCAAAGTCCCGTGAAAACGCCACCCGAAGTACCCGGAGTTGTAAATATAACCAGTATTTTCGTCATTTCACAGCTTTCCAAGGGAAACCTCCGTGATTGAATTCGACAGTAAATGTAGTAAGAATCTATTTACGTGTACTTGAGGTGTTTATTACACGTTCTTAATCATTTCTGGTAACTCTCATTGTGTATTTTAACAGTTTTACCACAATTAGACAGTTTGCTTAGAAGTATTTACTGGAACCGCCACCATTTTAACTGATTCACACAAAAAACACGCCAAAGCCAATCCTCCTAAATTGTAAACATAAAAACTATTCTCGTCATTCCAAGGCTTTAGACACCAATTCTGAGCTCTGTAAACATGAACTCTTAATATTTGAAAGCACAGTCCCGTGAAAACGCCACCAGAAGTACCCGTACTTGTAAACATTACCAGTATTTCCGTCATTTCACAGCTTTCCACTGGAAACCTCCGTGATTGAATTCGAAAGTAAAGGTAGAAAGAATCTATTTACGTGTACTTGAGGTGTTCATTACACGTTCTTAATCATTTCTGGGGACTATCATTGTGTATTTTAAGAGTTTAACCACAATTAGACAGTTTGCTTAGAAGTATTTACTGGAACTGCCACCATTTTAACTGCTTCACACAAAGAAACGACAAAGCCAATCCTCCTAAATTGTAAACATAAAAACTATTCTCGTCATTCCAAGGCTTTAGACACCAAATCTGAGCTCTGTAAACATGAACTCTTAATAATTGAAAGCACAGTCCCGTGAAAACGCCACACAAAGTACCCCGACTTGTAAACATTACCAGAATTACGGCATTTCACAGCTTTCCACTCGAAACCTCCGTGATTGAATTCGACAGTAAATGTAGTAAGAATCTATTTACAGGTCCTTGAGGTGTTTATTAAACGTTCTTAATCATTTCTGGGAACTCTCATTGTGTATTTTAACAGTTTTACCACAATTAGACAGTTTGCTTAGAAGTAGTTCCTGGAACCGTCACCATTTTAAATGATAGGCACAAAAAAGCGCCGAAGCCAATCCTCCTAAATTGTAAACATAAACAATATTCTCCTCATTCCAAGGCTTTAGACACCAATTCTGAGCTCTGTAAACATGAACTCTTAATATTTGAAAGCACCGTCCCGTGAAAACGCCACCCGAAATACCCGGAGTTTTAAATATAACCAGTATTTTCGTCATTTCACAGCTTTCCAAGGGAAACCTCCGTGATTGAATTCGACAGTAAATGTAGTAAGAATCTATTTACGTGTACTTGAGGTGTTCATTACACGTTCTTAATCATTTCTGTGGACTATCATTGTGTATTTTAAGAGTTTAACCACAATTAGACAGTTTGCTTAGAAGTATTTACTGGAACCGCCACCATTTTAACTGATTCACACAAAAAACACGCCAAAGCCAATCCTCCTAAATTGTAAACATAAAAACTATTCTCGTCATTCCAAGGCTTTAGACACCAATTCTGAGCTCTGTAAACATGAACTCTTAATATTTGAAAGCACAGTCCCGTGAAAACGCCACCAGAAGTACCCGTACTTGTAAACATTACCAGTATTTTCGTCATTTCACAGCTTTCCACTGGAAACCTCCGTGATTGAATTCGAAAGTCAAGGTAGAAAGAATCTATTTACATGTACTTGAGGTGTTCATTACACGTTCTTAATCATTTCTGGGGACTATCATTGTGTATTTTAAGAGTTTAACCACAATTAGACAGTTTGCTTAGAAGTATTTACTGGAACTGCCACCATTTTAACTGCTTCACACAAAAAACGACAAAGCCAATCCTCCTAAATTGTAAACATAAAAACTATTCTCGTCATTCCAAGGCTTTAGACACCAAATCTGAGCTCTGTAAACATGAACTCTTAATAATTGAAAGCACAGTCCCGTGAAAACGCCACACAAAGTACCCCGACTTGTAAACATTACCAGAATTACGGCATTTCACAGCTTTCCACTCGAAACCTCCGTGATTGAATTCGACAGTAAATGTAGTAAGAATCTATTTACAGGTCCTTGAGGTGTTTATTAAACGTTCTTAATCATTTCTGGGAACTCTCATTGTGTATTTTAACAGTTTTACCACAATTAGACAGTTTGCTTAGAAGTAGTTCCTGGAACCGTCACCATTTTAAATGATAGGCACAAAAAAGCGCCGAAGCCAATCCTCCTAAATTGTAAACATAAACAATATTCTCCTCATTCCAAGGCTTTAGACACCAATTCTGAGCTCTGTAAACATGAACTCTTAATATTTGAAAGCACCGTCCCGAGAAAACGCCACCCGAAATACCCGGAGTTTTAAATATAACCAGTATTTTCGTCATTTCACAGCTTTCCAAGGGAAACCTCCGTGATTGAATTCGACAGTAAATGTAGTAAGAATCTATTTACGTGTACTTGAGGTGTTCATTACACGTTCTTAATCATTTCTGGGGACTATCATTGTGTATTTTAAGAGTTTAACCACAATTAGACAGTTTGCTTAGAAGTATTTACTGGAACCGCCACCATTTTAACTGATTCACACAAAAAAAACGCCAAAGCCAATCCTCCTAAATTGTAAACATAAAAACTATTCTCGTCATTCCAAGGCTTTAGACACCAATTCTGAGCTCTGTAAACATGAACTCTTAATATTTGAAAGCACAGTCCCGTGAAAACGCCACCAGAAGTACCCGTACTTGTAAACATTACCAGTATTTTCGTCATTTCACAGCTTTCCACTGGAAACCTCGGTGATTGAATTCGACAGTAAATGAAGTAAGAATCTATTTACGTGTACTTGAGATGTTTATTACACGTTCTTAATCATTTCCGGGAACTCTCATTGTGTATGTTAATAGTTTTACCACAATTAGACAGTTTGCTTAGAACTGTTTACTGGAACCGCCACCATTTTAACTGATTCACACAAAAAAAACGCCAAAGCCCATCCTCCTAAATTGTAAACATAAAAACTATTCTCGTCATTCCAAGGCTTTAGACACCAATTCTGAGCTCTGTAAACATGAACTCTTAATATTTGAAAGCAAAGTCCCGTGAAAACGCCACCCGAAGTACCCGGAGTTGTAAATATAACCAGTATTTTCGTCATTTCACAGCTTTCCAAGGGAAACCTCCGTGATTGAATTCGACAGTAAATGTAGTAAGAATCTATTTACGTGTACTTGAGGTGTTTATTACACGTTCTTAATCATTTCTGGTAACTCTCATTGTGTATTTTAACAGTTTTACCACAATTAGACAGTTTGCTTAGAAGTATTTACTGGAACCGCCACCATTTTAACTGATTCACACAAAAAACACGCCAAAGCCAATCCTCCTAAATTGTAAACATAAAAACTATTCCCGTCATTCCAAGGCTTTAGACACCAAATCTGAGCTCTGTAAACATGAACTCTTAATAATTGAAAGCACAGTCCCGTGAAAGCGCCACCCAAAGTACCCGGAATTGTAAACATTTCCAGAATTACGTCATTTCACAGCTTTCCACTCGAAACCTCCGTGATTGAATTCGACAGTAAATGTAGTAAGAATCTATTTACGTGTACTTGAGGTGTTTATTACACGTTCTTAATCATTTCTGGTAACTCTCATTGTGTATTTTAACAGTTTTACCACAATTAGACAGTTTGCTTAGAAGTATTTACTGGAACCGCCACCATTTTAACTGATTCACACAAAGAAACGACAAAGCCAATCCTCCTAAATTGTAAACATAAAAACTATTCTCGTCATTCCAAGGCTTTAGACACCAAATCTGAGCTCTGTAAACATGAACTCTTAATAATTGAAAGCACAGTCCCGTGAAAGCGCCACCCAAAGTACCCGGACTTGTAAACATTACCAGAATTACGGCATTTCACAGCTTTCCACTCGAAACCTCCGTGATTGAATTCGACAGTAAATGTAGTAAGAATCTATTTACAGGTCCTTGAGGTGTTTATTAAACGTTCTTAATCATTTCTGGGAACTCTCATTGTGTATTTTAACAGTTTTACCACAATTAGTTTGCTTAGAAGTAGTTCCTGGAACCGTCACCATTTTAAATGATAGGCACAAAAAAGCGCCGAAGCCAATCCTCCTAAATTGTAAACATAAACAATATTCTCCTCATTCCAAGGCTTTAGACACCAATTCTGAGCTCTGTAAACATGAACTCTTAATATTTGAAAGCACCGTCCCGTGAAAACGCCACCCGAAATACCCGGAGTTTTAAATATAACCAGTATTTTCGTCATTTCACAGCTTTCCAAGGGAAACCTCCGTGATTGAATTCGACAGTAAATGTAGTAAGAATCTATTTACGTGTACTTGAGGTGTTCATTACACGTTCTTAATCATTTCTGTGGACTATCATTGTGTATTTTAAGAGTTTAACCACAATTAGACAGTTTGCTTAGAAGTATTTACTGGAACCGCCACCATTTTAACTGATTCACACAAAAAAAACGCCAAAGCCAATCCTCCTAAATTGTAAACATAAAAACTATTCTCGTCATTCCAAGGCTTTAGACACCAATTCTGAGCTCTGTAAACATGAACTCTTAATATTTGAAAGCACAGTCCCGTGAAAACGCCACCAGAAGTACCCGTACTTGTAAACATTACCAGTATTTTCGTCATTTCACAGCTTTCCACTGGAAACCTCGGTGATTGAATTCGACAGTAAATGAAGTAAGAATCTATTTACGTGTACTTGAGATGTTTATTACACGTTCTTAATCATTTCCGGGAACTCTCATTGTGTATGTTAATAGTTTTACCACAATTAGACAGTTTGCTTAGAACTGTTTACTGGAACCGCCACCATTTTAACTGATTCACACAAAAAAAACGCCAAAGCCCATCCTCCTAAATTGTAAACATAAAAACTATTCTCGTCATTCCAAGGCTTTAGACACCAATTCTGAGCTCTGTAAACATGAACTCTTAATATTTGAAAGCAAAGTCCCGTGAAAACGCCACCCGAAGTACCCGGAGTTGTAAATATAACCAGTATTTTCGTCATTTCACAGCTTTCCAAGGGAAACCTCCGTGATTGAATTCGACAGTAAATGTAGTAAGAATCTATTTACGTGTACTTGAGGTGTTTATTACACGTTCTTAATCATTTCTGGTAACTCTCATTGTGTATTTTAACAGTTTTACCACAATTAGACAGTTTGCTTAGAAGTATTTACTGGAACCGCCACCATTTTAACTGATTCACACAAAAAACACGCCAAAGCCAATCCTCCTAAATTGTAAACATAAAAACTATTCTCGTCATTCCAAGGCTTTAGACACCAAATCTGAGCTCTGTAAACATGAACTCTTAATAATTGAAAGCACAGTCCCGTGAAAACGCCACCAGAAGTACCCGTACTTGTAAACATTACCAGTATTTTCGTCATTTCACAGCTTTCCACTGGAAACCTCCGTGATTGAATTCGAAAGTAAAGGTAGAAAGAATCTATTTACGTGTACTTGAGGTGTTCATTACACGTTCTTAATCATTTCTGGGGACTATCATTGTGTATTTTAAGAGTTTAACCACAATTAGACAGTTTGCTTAGAAGTATTTACTGGAACTGCCACCATTTTAACTGCTTCACACAAAGAAACGACAAAGCCAATCCTCCTAAATTGTAAACATAAAAACTATTCTCGTCATTCCAAGGCTTTAGACACCAAATCTGAGCTCTGTAAACATGAACTCTTAATAATTGAAAGCACAGTCCCGTGAAAACGCCACACAAAGTACCCCGACTTGTAAACATTACCAGAATTACGGCATTTCACAGCTTTCCACTCGAAACCTCCGTGATTGAATTCGACAGTAAATGTAGTAAGAATCTATTTACAGGTCCTTGAGGTGTTTATTAAACGTTCTTAATCATTTCTGGGAACTCTCATTGTGTATCTTAACAGTTTTACCACAATTAGACAGTTTGCTTAGAAGTAGTTCCTGGAACCGTCACCATTTTAAATGATAGGCACAAAAAAGCGCCGAAGCCAATCCTCCTAAATTGTAAACATAAACAATATTCTCCTCATTCCAAGGCTTTAGACACCAATTCTGAGCTCTGTAAACATGAACTCTTAATATTTGAAAGCACCGTCCCGAGAAAACGCCACCCGAAATACCCGGAGTTTTAAATATAACCAGTATTTTCGTCATTTCACAGCTTTCCAAGGGAAACCTCCGTGATTGAATTCGACAGTAAATGTAGTAAGAATCTATTTACGTGTACTTGAGGTGTTCATTACACGTTCTTAATCATTTCTGGGGACTATCATTGTGTATTTTAAGAGTTTAACCACAATTAGACAGTTTGCTTAGAAGTATTTACTGGAACCGCCACCATTTTAACTGATTCACACAAAAAAAACGCCAAAGCCAATCCTCCTAAATTGTAAACATAAAAACTATTCTCGTCATTCCAAGGCTTTAGACACCAATTCTGAGCTCTGTAAACATGAACTCTTAATATTTGAAAGCACAGTCCCGTGAAAACGCCACCAGAAGTACCCGTACTTGTAAACATTACCAGTATTTTCGTCATTTCACAGCTTTCCACTGGAAACCTCGGTGATTGAATTCGACAGTAAATGAAGTAAGAATCTATTTACGTGTACTTGAGATGTTTATTACACGTTCTTAATCATTTCCGGGAATTCTCATTGTGTATGTTAATAGTTTTACCACAATTAGACAGTTTGCTTAGAACTGTTTACTGGAACCGCCACCATTTTAACTGATTCACACAAAAAAAACGCCAAAGCCCATCCTCCTAAATTGTAAACATAAAAACTATTCTCGTCATTCCAAGGCTTTAGACACCAAATCTGAGCTCTGTAAACATGAACTCTTAATAATTGAAAGCACAGTCCCGTGAAAACGCCACACAAAGTACCCCGACTTGTAAACATTACCAGAATTACGGCATTTCACAGCTTTCCACTCGAAACCTCCGTGATTGAATTCGACAGTAAATGTAGTAAGAATCTATTTACAGGTCCTTGAGGTGTTTATTAAACGTTCTTAATCATTTCTGGGAACTCTCATTGTGTATTTTAACAGTTTTACCACAATTAGTTTGCTTAGAAGTAGTTCCTGGAACCGTCACCATTTTAAATGATAGGCACAAAAAAGCGCCGAAGCCAATCCTCCTAAATTGTAAACATAAACAATATTCTCCTCATTCCAAGGCTTTAGACACCAATTCTGAGCTCTGTAAACATGAACTCTTAATATTTGAAAGCACCGTCCCGAGAAAACGCCACCCGAAATACCCGGAGTTTTAAATATAACCAGTATTTTCGTCATTTCACAGCTTTCCAAGGGAAACCTCCGTGATTGAATTCGACAGTAAATGTAGTAAGAATCTATTTACGTGTACTTGAGGTGTTCATTACACGTTCTTAATCATTTCTGGGGACTATCATTGTGTATTTTAAGAGTTTAACCACAATTAGACAGTTTGCTTAGAAGTATTTACTGGAACCGCCACCATTTTAACTGATTCACACAAAAAACACGCCAAAGCCAATCCTCCTAAATTGTAAACATAAAAACTATTCTCGTCATTCCAAGGCTTTAGACACCAATTCTGAGCTCTGTAAACATGAACTCTTAATATTTGAAAGCAAAGTCCCGTGAAAGCGCCACCCAAAGTACCCGGACTTGTAAACATTACCAGAATTACGTCATTTCACAGCTTTCCACTCGAAACCTCCGTGATTGAATTCGACAGTAAATGTAGTAAGAATCTATTTACGTGTACTTGAGGTGTTTATTACACGTTCTTAATCATTTCTGGTAACTCTCATTGTGTATTTTAACAGTTTTACCACAATTAGGCAGTTTGCTTAGAAGTATTTACTGGAACCGCCACCATTTTAACTGATTCACACAAAGAAACGACAAAGCCAATCCTCCTAAATTGTAAACATAAAAACTATTCTCGTCATTCCAAGGCTTTAGACACCAAATCTGAGCTCTGTAAACATGAACTCTTAATATTTGAAAGCACCGTCCCGTGAAAACGCCACCCGAAATACCCGGAGTTTTAAATATAACCAGTATTTTCGTCATTTCACAGCTTTCCAAGGGAAACCTCCGTGATTGAATTCGACAGTAAATGTAGTAAGAATCTATTTACGTGTACTTGAGGTGTTCATTACACGTTCTTAATCATTTCTGTGGACTATCATTGTGTATTTTAAGAGTTTAACCACAATTAGACAGTTTGCTTAGAAGTATTTACTGGAACCGCCACCATTTTAACTGATTCACACAAAAAACACGCCAAAGCCAATCCTCCTAAATTGTAAACATAAAAACTATTCTCGTCATTCCAAGGCTTTAGACACCAATTCTGAGCTCTGTAAACATGAACTCTTAATATTTGAAAGCACAGTCCCGTGAAAACGCCACCAGAAGTACCCGTACTTGTAAACATTACCAGTATTTTCATCATTTCACAGCTTTCCACTGGAAACCTCCGTGATTGAATTCGAAAGTAAAGGTAGAAAGAATCTATTTACGTGTACTTGAGGTGTTCATTACACGTTCTTAATCATTTCTGGGGACTATCATTGTGTATTTTAAGAGTTTAACCACAATTAGACAGTTTGCTTAGAAGTATTTACTGGAACTGCCACCATTTTAACTGCTTCACACAAAAAACGACAAAGCCAATCCTCCTAAATTGTAAACATAAAAACTATTCTCGTCATTCCAAGGCTTTAGACACCAAATCTGAGCTCTGTAAACATGAACTCTTAATAATTGAAAGCACAGTCCCGTGAAAACGCCACACAAAGTACCCCGACTTGTAAACATTACCAGAATTACGGCATTTCACAGCTTTCCACTCGAAACCTCCGTGATTGAATTCGACAGTAAATGTAGTAAGAATCTATTTACAGGTCCTTGAGGTGTTTATTAAACGTTCTTAATCATTTCTGGGAACTCTCATTGTGTATTTTAACAGTTTTACCACAATTAGTTTGCTTAGAAGTAGTTCCTGGAACCGTCACCATTTTAAATGATAGGCACAAAAAAGCGCCGAAGCCAATCCTCCTAAATTGTAAACATAAACAATATTCTCCTCATTCCAAGGCTTTAGACACCAATTCTGAGCTCTGTAAACATGAACTCTTAATATTTGAAAGCACCGTCCCGAGAAAACGCCACCCGAAATACCCGGAGTTTTAAATATAACCAGTATTTTCGTCATTTCACAGCTTTCCAAGGGAAACCTCCGTGATTGAATTCGACAGTAAATGTAGTAAGAATCTATTTACGTGTACTTGAGGTGTTCATTACACGTTCTTAATCATTTCTGGGGACTATCATTGTGTATTTTAAGAGTTTAACCACAATTAGACAGTTTGCTTAGAAGTATTTACTGGAACCGCCACCATTTTAACTGATTCACACAAAAAAAACGCCAAAGCCAATCCTCCTAAATTGTAAACATAAAAACTATTCTCGTCATTCCAAGGCTTTAGACACCAATTCTGAGCTCTGTAAACATGAACTCTTAATATTTGAAAGCACAGTCCCGTGAAAACGCCACCAGAAGTACCCGTACTTGTAAACATTACCAGTATTTTCGTCATTTCACAGCTTTCCACTGGAAACCTCGGTGATTGAATTCGACAATAAATGAAGTAAGAATCTATTTACGTGAACTTGAGATGTTTATTACACGTTCTTAATCATTTCCGGGAACTCTCATTGTGTATGTTAATAGTTTTACCACAATTAGACAGTTTGCTTAGAACTGTTTACTGGAACCTCCACAATTTTAACTGATTCACACAAAAAAAACGCCAAAGCCCATCCTCCTAAATTGTAAACATAAAAACTATTCTCGTCATTCCAAGGCTTTAGACACCAATTCTGAGCTCTGTAAACATGAACTCTTAATATTTGAAAGCAAAGTCCCGTGAAAACGCCACCCGAAGTACCCGGAGTTGTAAATATAACCAGTATTTTCGTCATTTCACAGCTTTCCAAGGGAAACCTCCGTGATTGAATTCGACAGTAAATGTAGTAAGAATCTATTTACGTGTACTTGAGGTGTTTATTACACGTTCTTAATCATTTCTGGTAACTCTCATTGTGTATTTTAACAGTTTTACCACAATTAGACAGTTTGCTTAGAAGTATTTACTGGAACCGCCACCATTTTAACTGATTCACACAAAAAACACGCCAAAGCCAATCCTCCTAAATTGTAAACATAAAAACTATTCTCGTCATTCCAAGGCTTTAGACACCAATTCTGAGCTCTGTAAACATGAACTCTTAATATTTGAAAGCACAGTCCCGTGAAAACGCCACCAGAAGTACCCGTACTTGTAAACATTACCAGTATTTTCGTCATTTCACAGCTTTCCACTGGAAACCTCCGTGATTGAATTCGAAAGTAAAGGTAGAAAGAATCTATTTACGTGTACTTGAGGTGTTCATTACACGTTCTTAATCATTTCTGGGGACTATCATTGTGTATTTTAAGAGTTTAACCACAATTAGACAGTTTGCTTAGAAGTATTTACTGGAACTGCCACCATTTTAACTGCTTCACACAAAAAACGACAAAGCCAATCCTCCTAAATTGTAAACATAAAAACTATTCTCGTCATTCCAAGGCTTTAGACACCAAATCTGAGCTCTGTAAACATGAACTCTTAATAATTGAAAGCACAGTCCCGTGAAAACGCCACACAAAGTACCCCGACTTGTAAACATTACCAGAATTACGGCATTTCACAGCTTTCCACTCGAAACCTCCGTGATTGAATTCGACAGTAAATGTAGTAAGAATCTATTTACAGGTCCTTGAGGTGTTTATTAAACGTTCTTAATCATTTCTGGGAACTCTCATTGTGTATTTTAACAGTTTTACCACAATTAGACAGTTTGCTTAGAAGTAGTTCCTGGAACCGTCACCATTTTAAATGATAGGCACAAAAAAGCGCCGAAGCCAATCCTCCTAAATTGTAAACATAAACAATATTCTCCTCATTCCAAGGCTTTAGACACCAATTCTGAGCTCTGTAAACATGAACTCTTAATATTTGAAAGCACCGTCCCGAGAAAACGCCACCCGAAATACCCGGAGTTTTAAATATAACCAGTATTTTCGTCATTTCACAGCTTTCCAAGGGAAACCTCCGTGATTGAATTCGACAGTAAATGTAGTAAGAATCTATTTACGTGTACTTGAGGTGTTCATTACACGTTCTTAATCATTTCTGGGGACTATCATTGTGTATTTTAAGAGTTTAACCACAATTAGACAGTTTGCTTAGAAGTATTTACTGGAACCGCCACCATTTTAACTGATTCACACAAAAAAAACGCCAAAGCCAATCCTCCTAAATTGTAAACATAAAAACTATTCTCGTCATTCCAAGGCTTTAGACACCAATTCTGAGCTCTGTAAACATGAACTCTTAATATTTGAAAGCACAGTCCCGTGAAAACGCCACCAGAAGTACCCGTACTTGTAAACATTACCAGTATTTTCGTCATTTCACAGCTTTCCACTGGAAACCTCGGTGATTGAATTCGACAGTAAATGAAGTAAGAATCTATTTACGTGTACTTGAGATGTTTATTACACGTTCTTAATCATTTCCGGGAACTCTCATTGTGTATGTTAATAGTTTTACCACAATTAGACAGTTTGCTTAGAACTGTTTACTGGAACCGCCACCATTTTAACTGATTCACACAAAAAAAACGCCAAAGCCCATCCTCCTAAATTGTAAACATAAAAACTATTCTCGTCATTCCAAGGCTTTAGACACCAATTCTGAGCTCTGTAAACATGAACTCTTAATATTTGAAAGCAAAGTCCCGTGAAAACGCCACCCGAAGTACCCGGAGTTGTAAATATAACCAGTATTTTCGTCATTTCACAGCTTTCCAAGGGAAACCTCCGTGATTGAATTCGACAGTAAATGTAGTAAGAATCTATTTACGTGTACTTGAGGTGTTTATTACACGTTCTTAATCATTTCTGGTAACTCTCATTGTGTATTTTAACAGTTTTACCACAATTAGACAGTTTGCTTAGAAGTATTTACTGGAACCGCCACCATTTTAACTGATTCACACAAAAAACACGCCAAAGCCAATCCTCCTAAATTGTAAACATAAAAACTATTCTCGTCATTCCAAGGCTTTAGACACCAAATCTGAGCTCTGTAAACATGAACTCTTAATAATTGAAAGCACAGTCCCGTGAAAGCGCCACCCAAAGTACCCGGAATTGTAAACATTACCAGAATTACGTCATTTCACAGCTTTCCACTCGAAACCTCCGTGATTGAATTCGACAGTAAATGTAGTAAGAATCTATTTACGTGTACTTGAGGTGTTTATTACACGTTCTTAATCATTTCTGGTAACTCTCATTGTGTATTTTAACAGTTTTACCACAATTAGACAGTTTGCTTAGAAGTATTTACTGGAACCGCCACCATTTTAACTGATTCACACAAAGAAACGACAAAGCCAATCCTCCTAAATTGTAAACATAAAAACTATTCTCGTCATTCCAAGGCTTTAGACACCAAATCTGAGCTCTGTAAACATGAACTCTTAATATTTGAAAGCACAGTCCCGTGAAAACGCCACCAGAAGTACCCGTACTTGTAAACATTACCAGTATTTTCGTCATTTCACAGCTTTCCACTGGAAACCTTGGTGATTGAATTCGACAGTAAATGAAGTAAGAATCTATTTACGTGTACTTGAGATGTTTATTACACGTTCTTAATCATTTCCGGGAACTCTCATTGTGTATGTTAATAGTTTTACCACAATTAGACAGTTTGCTTAGAACTGTTTACTGGAACCGCCACCATTTTAACTGATTCACACAAAAAAAACGCCAAAGCCCATCCTCCTAAATTGTAAACATAAAAACTATTCTCGTCATTCCAAGGCTTTAGACACCAATTCTGAGCTCTGTAAACATGAACTCTTAATATTTGAAAGCAAAGTCCCGTGAAAACGCCACCCGAAGTACCCGGAGTTGTAAATATAACCAGTATTTTCGTCATTTCACAGCTTTCCAAGGGAAACCTCCGTGATTGAATTCGACAGTAAATGTAGTAAGAATCTATTTACGTGTACTTGAGGTGTTCATTACACGTTCTTAATCATTTCTGGGGACTATCATTGTGTATTTTAAGAGTTTAACCACAATTAGACAGTTTGCTTAGAAGTATTTACTGGAACCGCCACCATTTTAACTGATTCACACAAAAAACACGCCAAAGCCAATCCTCCTAAATTGTAAACATAAAAACTATTCTCGTCATTCCAAGGCTTTAGACACCAATTCTGAGCTCTGTAAACATGAACTCTTAATATTTGAAAGCACAGTCCCGTGAAAACGCCACCAGAAGTACCCGTACTTGTAAACATTACCAGTATTTTCGTCATTTCACAGCTTTCCACTGGAAACCTCCGTGATTGAATTCGAAAGTAAAGGTAGAAAGAATCTATTTACGTGTACTTGAGGTGTTCATTACACGTTCTTAATCATTTCTGGGGACTATCATTGTGTATTTTAAGAGTTTAACCACAATTAGACAGTTTGCTTAGTAGTATTTACTGGAACTGCCACCATTTTAACTGCTTCACACAAAAAACGACAAAGCCAATCCTCCTAAATTGTAAACATAAAAACTATTCTCGTCATTCCAAGGCTTTAGACACCAAATCTGAGCTCTGTAAACATGAACTCTTAATAATTGAAAGCACAGTCCCGTGAAAACGCCACACAAAGTACCCCGACTTGTAAACATTACCAGAATTACGGCATTTCACAGCTTTCCACTCGAAACCTCCGTGATTGAATTCGACAGTAAATGTAGTAAGAATCTATTTACAGGTCCTTGAGGTGTTTATTAAACGTTCTTAATCATTTCTGGGAACTCTCATTGTGTATTTTAACAGTTTTACCACAATTAGTTTGCTTAGAAGTAGTTCCTGGAACCGTCACCATTTTAAATGATAGGCACAAAAAAGCGCCGAAGCCAATCCTCCTAAATTGTAAACATAAACAATATTCTCCTCATTCCAAGGCTTTAGACACCAATTCTGAGCTCTGTAAACATGAACTCTTAATATTTGAAAGCACCGTCCCGAGAAAACGCCACCCGAAATACCCGGAGTTTTAAATATAACCAGTATTTTCGTCATTTCACAGCTTTCCAAGGGAAACCTCCGTGATTGAATTCGACAGTAAATGTAGTAAGAATCTATTTACGTGTACTTGAGGTGTTCATTACACGTTCTTAATCATTTCTGGGGACTATCATTGTGTATTTTAAGAGTTTAACCACAATTAGACAGTTTGCTTAGAAGTATTTACTGGAACCGCCACCATTTTAACTGATTCACACAAAAAAAACGCCAAAGCCAATCCTCCTAAATTGTAAACATAAAAACTATTCTCGTCATTCCAAGGCTTTAGACACCAATTCTGAGCTCTGTAAACATGAACTCTTAATATTTGAAAGCACAGTCCCGTGAAAACGCCACCAGAAGTACCCGTACTTGTAAACATTACCAGTATTTTCGTCATTTCACAGCTTTCCACTGGAAACCTCGGTGATTGAATTCGACAATAAATGAAGTAAGAATCTATTTACGTGAACTTGAGATGTTTATTACACGTTCTTAATCATTTCCGGGAACTCTCATTGTGTATGTTAATAGTTTTACCACAATTAGACAGTTTGCTTAGAACTGTTTACTGGAACCGCCACCATTTTAACTGATTCACACAAAAAACACGCCAAAGCCAATCCTCCTAAATTGTAAACATAAAAACTATTCTCGTCATTCCAAGGCTTTAGACACCAATTCTGAGCTCTGTAAACATGAACTCTTAATATTTGAAAGCACAGTCCCGTGAAAACGCCACCAGAAGTACCCGTACTTGTAAACATTACCAGTATTTTCGTCATTTCACAGCTTTCCACTGGAAACCTCCGTGATTGAATTCGAAAGTAAAGGTAGAAAGAATCTATTTACGTGTACTTGAGGTGTTCATTACACGTTCTTAATCATTTCTGGGGACTATCATTGTGTATTTTAAGAGTTTAACCACAATTAGACAGTTTGCTTAGAAGTATTTACTGGAACTGCCACCATTTTAACTGCTTCACACAAAGAAACGACAAAGCCAATCCTCCTAAATTGTAAACATAAAAACTATTCTCGTCATTCCAAGGCTTTAGACACCAAATCTGAGCTCTGTAAACATGAACTCTTAATAATTGAAAGCACAGTCCCGTGAAAACGCCACACAAAGTACCCCGACTTGTAAACATTACCAGAATTACGGCATTTCACAGCTTTCCACTCGAAACCTCCGTGATTGAATTCGACAGTAAATGTAGTAAGAATCTATTTACAGGTCCTTGAGGTGTTTATTAAACGTTCTTAATCATTTCTGGGAACTCTCATTGTGTATTTTAACAGTTTTACCACAATTAGACAGTTTGCTTAGAAGTAGTTCCTGGAACCGTCACCATTTTAAATGATAGGCACAAAAAAGCGCCGAAGCCAATCCTCCTAAATTGTAAACATAAACAATATTCTCCTCATTCCAAGGCTTTAGACACCAATTCTGAGCTCTGTAAACATGAACTCTTAATATTTGAAAGCACCGTCCCGAGAAAACGCCACCCGAAATACCCGGAGTTTTAAATATAACCAGTATTTTCGTCATTTCACAGCTTTCCAAGGGAAACCTCCGTGATTGAATTCGACAGTAAATGTAGTAAGAATCTATTTACGTGTACTTGAGGTGTTCATTACACGTTCTTAATCATTTCTGGGGACTATCATTGTGTATTTTAAGAGTTTAACCACAATTAGACAGTTTGCTTAGAAGTATTTACTGGAACCGCCACCATTTTAACTGATTCACACAAAAAAAACGCCAAAGCCAATCCTCCTAAATTGTAAACATAAAAACTATTCTCGTCATTCCAAGGCTTTAGACACCAATTCTGAGCTCTGTAAACATGAACTCTTAATATTTGAAAGCACAGTCCCGTGAAAACGCCACCAGAAGTACCCGTACTTGTAAACATTACCAGTATTTTCGTCATTTCACAGCTTTCCACTGGAAACCTCGGTGATTGAATTCGACAGTAAATGAAGTAAGAATCTATTTACGTGTACTTGAGATATTTATTACACGTTCTTAATCATTTCCGGGAACTCTCATTGTGTATGTTAATAGTTTTACCACAATTAGACAGTTTGCTTAGAACTGTTTACTGGAACCGCCACCATTTTAACTGATTCACACAAAAAAAACGCCAAAGCCCATCCTCCTAAATTGTAAACATAAAAACTATTCTCGTCATTCCAAGGCTTTAGACACCAATTCTGAGCTCTGTAAACATGAACTCTTAATATTTGAAAGCAAAGTCCCGTGAAAACGCCACCCGAAGTACCCGGAGTTGTAAATATAACCAGTATTTTCGTCATTTCACAGCTTTCCAAGGGAAACCTCCGTGATTGAATTCGACAGTAAATGTAGTAAGAATCTATTTACGTGTACTTGAGGTGTTTATTACACGTTCTTAATCATTTCTGGTAACTCTCATTGTGTATTTTAACAGTTTTACCACAATTAGACAGTTTGCTTAGAAGTATTTACTGGAACCGCCACCATTTTAACTGATTCACACAAAAAACACGCCAAAGCCAATCCTCCTAAATTGTAAACATAAAAACTATTCTCGTCATTCCAAGGCTTTAGACACCAATTCTGAGCTCTGTAAACATGAACTCTTAATATTTGAAAGCACAGTCCCGTGAAAACGCCACCAGAAGTACCCGTACTTGTAAACATTACCAGTATTTTCGTCATTTCACAGCTTTCCACTGGAAACCTCCGTGATTGAATTCGAAAGTAAAGGTAGAAAGAATCTATTTACGTGTACTTGAGGTGTTCATTACACGTTCTTAATCATTTCTGGGGACTATCATTGTGTATTTTAAGAGTTTAACCACAATTAGACAGTTTGCTTAGAAGTATTTACTGGAACTGCCACCATTTTAACTGCTTCACACAAAGAAACGACAAAGCCAATCCTCCTAAATTGTAAACATAAAAACTATTCTCGTCATTCCAAGGCTTTAGACACCAAATCTGAGCTCTGTAAACATGAACTCTTAATAATTGAAAGCACAGTCCCGTGAAAACGCCACACAAAGTACCCCGACTTGTAAACATTACCAGAATTACGGCATTTCACAGCTTTCCACTCGAAACCTCCGTGATTGAATTCGACAGTAAATGTAGTAAGAATCTATTTACAGGTCCTTGAGGTGTTTATTAAACGTTCTTAATCATTTCTGGGAACTCTCATTGTGTATTTTAACAGTTTTACCACAATTAGACAGTTTGCTTAGAAGTAGTTCCTGGAACCGTCACCATTTTAAATGATAGGCACAAAAAAGCGCCGAAGCCAATCCTCCTAAATTGTAAACATAAACAATATTCTCCTCATTCCAAGGCTTTAGACACCAATTCTGAGCTCTGTAAACATGAACTCTTAATATTTGAAAGCACCGTCCCGAGAAAACGCCACCCGAAATACCCGGAGTTTTAAATATAACCAGTATTTTCGTCATTTCACAGCTTTCCAAGGGAAACCTCCGTGATTGAATTCGACAGTAAATGTAGTAAGAATCTATTTACGTGTACTTGAGGTGTTCATTACACGTTCTTAATCATTTCTGGGGACTATCATTGTGTATTTTAAGAGTTTAACCACAATTAGACAGTTTGCTTAGAAGTATTTACTGGAACCGCCACCATTTTAACTGATTCACACAAAAAACACGCCAAAGCCAATCCTCCTAAATTGTAAACATAAAAACTATTCTCGTCATTCCAAGGCTTTAGACACCAATTCTGAGCTCTGTAAACATGAACTCTTAATATTTGAAAGCAAAGTCCCGTGAAAACGCCACCCGAAGTACCCGGAGTTGTAAATATAACCAGTATTTTCGTCATTTCACAGCTTTCCAAGGGAAACCTCCGTGATTGAATTCGACAGTAAATGTAGTAAGAATCTATTTACGTGTACTTGAGGTGTTTATTACACGTTCTTAATCATTTCTGGTAACTCTCATTGTGTATTTTAACAGTTTTACCACAATTAGACAGTTTGCTTAGAAGTATTTACTGGAACCGCCACCATTTTAACTGATTCACACAAAAAACACGCCAAAGCCAATCCTCCTAAATTGTAAACATAAAAACTATTCTCGTCATTCCAAGGCTTTAGACACCAAATCTGAGCTCTGTAAACATGAACTCTTAATAATTGAAAGCACAGTCCCGTGAAAGCGCCACCCAAAGTACCCGGAATTGTAAACATTACCAGAATTACGTCATTTCACAGCTTTCCACTCGAAACCTCCGTGATTGAATTCGACAGTAAATGTAGTAAGAATCTATTTACGTGTACTTGAGGTGTTTATTACACGTTCTTAATCATTTCTGGTAACTCTCATTGTGTATTTTAACAGTTTTACCACAATTAGACAGTTTGCTTAGAAGTATTTACTGGAACCGCCACCATTTTAACTGATTCACACAAAGAAACGACAAAGCCAATCCTCCTAAATTGTAAACATAAAAACTATTCTCGTCATTCCAAGGCTTTAGACACCAAATCTGAGCTCTGTAAACATGAACTCTTAATAATTGAAAGCACAGTCCCGTGAAAGCGCCACCCAAAGTACCCGGACTTGTAAACATTACCAGAATTACGGCATTTCACAGCTTTCCACTCGAAACCTCCGTGATTGAATTCGACAGTAAATGTAGTAAGAATCTATTTACAGGTCCTTGAGGTGTTTATTAAACGTTCTTAATCATTTCTGGGAACTCTCATTGTGTATTTTAACAGTTTTACCACAATTAGTTTGCTTAGAAGTAGTTCCTGGACCGTCACCATTTTAAATGATAGGCACAAAAAAGCGCCGAAGCCAATCCTCCTAAATTGTAAACATAAACAATATTCTCCTCATTCCAAGGCTTTAGACACCAATTCTGAGCTCTGTAAACATGAACTCTTAATATTTGAAAGCACCGTCCCGTGAAAACGCCACCCGAAATACCCGGAGTTTTAAATATAACCAGTATTTTCGTCATTTCACAGCTTTCCAAGGGAAACCTCCGTGATTGAATTCGACAGTAAATGTAGTAAGAATCTATTTACGTGTACTTGAGGTGTTCATTACACGTTCTTAATCATTTCTGTGGACTATCATTGTGTATTTTAAGAGTTTAACCACAATTAGACAGTTTGCTTAGAAGTATTTACTGGAACCGCCACCATTTTAACTGATTCACACAAAAAAAACGCCAAAGCCAATCCTCCTAAATTGTAAACATAAAAACTATTCTCGTCATTCCAAGGCTTTAGACACCAATTCTGAGCTCTGTAAACATGAACTCTTAATATTTGAAAGCACAGTCCCGTGAAAACGCCACCAGAAGTACCCGTACTTGTAAACATTACCAGTATTTTCGTCATTTCACAGCTTTCCACTGGAAACCTCGGTGATTGAATTCGACAGTAAATGAAGTAAGAATCTATTTACGTGTACTTGAGATGTTTATTACACGTTCTTAATCATTTCCGGGAACTCTCATTGTGTATGTTAATAGTTTTACCACAATTAGACAGTTTGCTTAGAACTGTTTACTGGAACCGCCACCATTTTAACTGATTCACACAAAAAAAACGCCAAAGCCCATCCTCCTAAATTGTAAACATAAAAACTATTCTCGTCATTCCAAGGCTTTAGACACCAATTCTGAGCTCTGTAAACATGAACTCTTAATATTTGAAAGCAAAGTCCCGTGAAAACGCCACCCGAAGTACCCGGAGTTGTAAATATAACCAGTATTTTCGTCATTTCACAGCTTTCCAAGGGAAACCTCCGTGATTGAATTCGACAGTAAATGTAGTAAGAATCTATTTACGTGTACTTGAGGTGTTTATTACACGTTCTTAATCATTTCTGGTAACTCTCATTGTGTATTTTAACAGTTTTACCACAATTAGACAGTTTGCTTAGAAGTATTTACTGGAACCGCCACCATTTTAACTGATTCACACAAAAAACACGCCAAAGCCAATCCTCCTAAATTGTAAACATAAAAACTATTCTCGTCATTCCAAGGCTTTAGACACCAAATCTGAGCTCTGTAAACATGAACTCTTAATAATTGAAAGCACAGTCCCGTGAAAACGCCACCAGAAGTACCCGGACTTGTAAACATTACCAGTATTTTCGTCATTTCACAGCTTTCCACTGGAAACCTCCGTGATTGAATTCGAAAGTAAAGGTAGAAAGAATCTATTTACGTGTACTTGAGGTGTTCATTACACGTTCTTAATCATTTCTGGGGACTATCATTGTGTATTTTAAGAGTTTAACCACAATTAGACAGTTTGCTTAGAAGTATTTACTGGAACTGCCACCATTTTAACTGCTTCACACAAAGAAACGACAAAGCCAATCCTCCTAAATTGTAAACATAAAAACTATTCTCGTCATTCCAAGGCTTTAGACACCAAATCTGAGCTCTGTAAACATGAACTCTTAATAATTGAAAGCACAGTCCCGTGAAAACGCCACACAAAGTACCCCGACTTGTAAACATTACCAGAATTACGGCATTTCACAGCTTTCCACTCGAAACCTCCGTGATTGAATTCGACAGTAAATGTAGTAAGAATCTATTTACAGGTCCTTGAGGTGTTTATTAAACGTTCTTAATCATTTCTGGGAACTCTCATTGTGTATCTTAACAGTTTTACCACAATTAGACAGTTTGCTTAGAAGTAGTTCCTGGAACCGTCACCATTTTAAATGATAGGCACAAAAAAGCGCCGAAGCCAATCCTCCTAAATTGTAAACATAAACAATATTCTCCTCATTCCAAGGCTTTAGACACCAATTCTGAGCTCTGTAAACATGAACTCTTAATATTTGAAAGCACCGTCCCGAGAAAACGCCACCCGAAATACCCGGAGTTTTAAATATAACCAGTATTTTCGTCATTTCACAGCTTTCCAAGGGAAACCTCCGTGATTGAATTCGACAGTAAATGTAGTAAGAATCTATTTACGTGTACTTGAGGTGTTCATTACACGTTCTTAATCATTTCTGGGGACTATCATTGTGTATTTTAAGAGTTTAACCACAATTAGACAGTTTGCTTAGAAGTATTTACTGGAACCGCCACCATTTTAACTGATTCACACAAAAAAAAACGCCAAAGCCAATCCTCCTAAATTGTAAACATAAAAACTATTCTCGTCATTCCAAGGCTTTAGACACCAATTCTGAGCTCTGTAAACATGAACTCTTAATATTTGAAAGCACAGTCCCGTGAAAACGCCACCAGAAGTACCCGTACTTGTAAACATTACCAGTATTTTCGTCATTTCACAGCTTTCCACTGGAAACCTCGGTGATTGAATTCGACAGTAAATGAAGTAAGAATCTATTTACGTGTACTTGAGATGTTTATTACACGTTCTTAATCATTTCCGGGAACTCTCATTGTGTATGTTAATAGTTTTACCACAATTAGACAGTTTGCTTAGAACTGTTTACTGGAACCGCCACCATTTTAACTGATTCACACAAAAAAAACGCCAAAGCCCATCCTCCTAAATTGTAAACATAAAAACTATTCTCGTCATTCCAAGGCTTTAGACACCAAATCTGAGCTCTGTAAACATGAACTCTTAATAATTGAAAGCACAGTCCCGTGAAAACGCCACACAAAGTACCCCGACTTGTAAACATTACCAGAATTACGGCATTTCACAGCTTTCCACTCGAAACCTCCGTGATTGAATTCGACAGTAAATGTAGTAAGAATCTATTTACAGGTCCTTGAGGTGTTTATTAAACGTTCTTAATCATTTCTGGGAACTCTCATTGTGTATCTTAACAGTTTTACCACAATTAGACAGTTTGCTTAGAAGTAGTTCCTGGAACCGTCACCATTTTAAATGATAGGCACAAAAAAGCGCCGAAGCCAATCCTCCTAAATTGTAAACATAAACAATATTCTCCTCATTCCAAGGCTTTAGACACCAATTCTGAGCTCTGTAAACATGAACTCTTAATATTTGAAAGCACCGTACCGAGAAAACGCCACCCGAAATACCCGGAGTTTTAAATATAACCAGTATTTTCGTCATTTCACAGCTTTCCAAGGGAAACCTCCGTGATTGAATTCGACAGTAAATGTAGTAAGAATCTATTTACGTGTACTTGAGGTGTTCATTACACGTTCTTAATCATTTCTGGGGACTATCATTGTGTATTTTAAGAGTTTAACCACAATTAGACAGTTTGCTTAGAAGTATTTACTGGAACCGCCACCATTTTAACTGATTCACACAAAAAAACACGCCAAAGCCAATCCTCCTAAATTGTAAACATAAAAACTATTCTCGTCATTCCAAGGCTTTAGACACCAATTCTGAGCTCTGTAAACATGAACTCTTAATATTTGAAAGCACAGTCCCGTGAAAACGCCACCAGAAGTACCCGTACTTGTAAACATTACCAGTATTTTCGTCATTTCACAGCTTTCCACTGGAAACCTCCGTGATTGAATTCGAAAGTAAAGGTAGAAAGAATCTATTTACGTGTACTTGAGGTGTTCATTACACGTTCTTAATCATTTCTGGGGACTATCATTGTGTATTTTAAGAGTTTAACCACAATTAGACAGTTTGCTTAGAAGTATTTACTGGAACTGCCACCATTTTAACTGCTTCACACAAAAAACGACAAAGCCAATCCTCCTAAATTGTAAACATAAAAACTATTCTCGTCATTCCAAGGCTTTAGACACCAAATCTGAGCTCTGTAAACATGAACTCTTAATAATTGAAAGCACAGTCCCGTGAAAACGCCACACAAAGTACCCCGACTTGTAAACATTACCAGAATTACGGCATTTCACAGCTTTCCACTCGAAACCTCCGTGATTGAATTCGACAGTAAATGTAGTAAGAATCTATTTACAGGTCCTTGAGGTGTTTATTAAACGTTCTTAATCATTTCTGGGAACTCTCATTGTGTATTTTAACAGTTTTACCACAATTAGTTTGCTTAGAAGTAGTTCCTGGAACCGTCACCATTTTAAATGATAGGCACAAAAAAGCGCCGAAGCCAATCCTCCTAAATTGTAAACATAAACAATATTCTCCTCATTCCAAGGCTTTAGACACCAATTCTGAGCTCTGTAAACATGAACTCTTAATATTTGAAAGCACCGTCCCGAGAAAACGCCACCCGAAATACCCGGAGTTTTAAATATAACCAGTATTTTCGTCATTTCACAGCTTTCCAAGGGAAACCTCCGTGATTGAATTCGACAGTAAATGTAGTAAGAATCTATTTACGTGTACTTGAGGTGTTCATTACACGTTCTTAATCATTTCTGGGGACTATCATTGTGTATTTTAAGAGTTTAACCACAATTAGACAGTTTGCTTAGAAGTATTTACTGGAACCGCCACCATTTTAACTGATTCACACAAAAAAAACGCCAAAGCCAATCCTCCTAAATTGTAAACATAAAAACTATTCTCGTCATTCCAAGGCTTTAGACAGCAATTCTGAGCTCTGTAAACATGAACTCTTAATATTTGAAAGCACAGTCCCGTGAAAACGCCACCAGAAGTACCCGTACTTGTAAACATTACCAGTATTTTCGTCATTTCACAGCTTTCCACTGGAAACCTCGGTGATTGAATTCGACAATAAATGAAGTAAGAATCTATTTACGTGAACTTGAGATGTTTATTACACGTTCTTAATCATTTCCGGGAACTCTCATTGTGTATGTTAATAGTTTTACCACAATTAGACAGTTTGCTTAGAACTGTTTACTGGAACCTCCACAATTTTAACTGATTCACACAAAAAAAACGCCAAAGCCCATCCTCCTAAATTGTAAACATAAAAACTATTCTCGTCATTCCAAGGCTTTAGACACCAATTCTGAGCTCTGTAAACATGAACTCTTAATATTTGAAAGCAAAGTCCCGTGAAAACTCCACCCGAAGTACCCGGAGTTGTAAATATAACCAGTATTTTCGTCATTTCACAGCTTTCCAAGGGAAACCTCCGTGATTGAATTCGACAGTAAATGTAGTAAGAATCTATTTACGTGTACTTGAGGTGTTTATTACACGTTCTTAATCATTTCTGGTAACTCTCATTGTGTATTTTAACAGTTTTACCACAATTAGACAGTTTGCTTAGAAGTATTTACTGGAACCGCCACCATTTTAACTGATTCACACAAAAAACACGCCAAAGCCAATCCTCCTAAATTGTAAACATAAAAACTATTCTCGACATTCCAAGGCTTTAGACACCAATTCTGAGCTCTGTAAACATGAACTCTTAATATTTGAAAGCACAGTCCCGTGAAAACGCCACCAGAAGTACCCCGACTTGTAAACATTACCAGTATTTTCGTCATTTCACAGCTTTCCACTGGAAACCTCCGTGATTGAATTCGAAAGTAAAGGTAGAAAGAATCTATTTACGTGTACTTGAGGTGTTCATTACACGTTCTTAATCATTTCTGGGGACTATCATTGTGTATTTTAAGAGTTTAACCACAATTAGACAGTTTGCTTAGAAGTATTTACTGGAACTGCCACCATTTTAACTGCTTCACACAAAAAACGACAAAGCCAATCCTCCTAAATTGTAAACATAAAAACTATTCTCGTCATTCCAAGGCTTTAGACACCAAATCTGAGCTCTCTAAACATGAACTCTTAATAATTGAAAGCACAGTCCCGTGAAAACGCCACCAGAAGTACCCGTACTTGTAAACATTACCAGTATTTTCGTCATTTCACAGCTTTCCACTGGAAACCTCCGTGATTGAATTCGAAAGTAAAGGTAGAAAGAATCTATTTACGTGTACTTGAGGTGTTCATTACACGTTCTTAATCATTTCTGGGGACTATCATTGTGTATTTTAAGAGTTTAACCACAATTAGACAGTTTGCTTAGAAGTATTTACTGGAACTGCCACCATTTTAACTGCTTCACACAAAAAACGACAAAGCCAATCCTCCTAAATTGTAAACATAAAAACTATTCTCGTCATTCCAAGGCTTTAGACACCAAATCTGAGCTCTGTAAACATGAACTCTTAATAATTGAAAGCACAGTCCCGTGAAAACGCCACACAAAGTACCCCGACTTGTAAACATTACCAGAATTACGGCATTTCACAGCTTTCCACTCGAAACCTCCGTGATTGAATTCGACAGTAAATGTAGTAAGAATCTATTTACAGGTCCTTGAGGTGTTTATTAAACGTTCTTAATCATTTCTGGGAACTCTCATTGTGTATTTTAACAGTTTTACCACAATTAGACAGTTTGCTTAGAAGTAGTTCCTGGAACCGTCACCATTTTAAATGATAGGCACAAAAAAGCGCCGAAGCCAATCCTCCTAAATTGTAAACATAAACAATATTCTCCTCATTCCAAGGCTTTAGACACCAATTCTGAGCTCTGTAAACATGAACTCTTAATATTTGAAAGCACCGTCCCGAGAAAACGCCACCCGAAATACCCGGAGTTTTAAATATAACCAGTATTTTCGTCATTTCACAGCTTTCCAAGGGAAACCTCCGTGATTGAATTCGACAGTAAATGTAGTAAGAATCTATTTACGTGTACTTGAGGTGTTCATTACACGTTCTTAATCATTTCTGTGGACTATCATTGTGTATTTTAAGAGTTTAACCACAATTAGACAGTTTGCTTAGAAGTATTTACTGGAACCGCCACCATTTTAACTGATTCACACAAAAAAAACGCCAAAGCCAATCCTCCTAAATTGTAAACATAAAAACTATTCTCGTCATTCCAAGGCTTTAGACACCAATTCTGAGCTCTGTAAACATGAACTCTTAATATTTGAAAGCACAGTCCCGTGAAAACGCCACCAGAAGTACCCGTACTTGTAAACATTACCAGTATTTTCGTCATTTCACAGCTTTCCACTGGAAACCTCGGTGATTGAATTCGACAGTAAATGAAGTAAGAATCTATTTACGTGTACTTGAGATGTTTATTACACGTTCTTAATCATTTCCGGGAACTCTCATTGTGTATGTTAATAGTTTTACCACAATTAGACAGTTTGCTTAGAACTGTTTACTGGAACCGCCACCATTTTAACTGATTCACACAAAAAAAACGCCAAAGCCCATCCTCCTAAATTGTAAACATAAAAACTATTCTCGTCATTCCAAGGCTTTAGACACCAATTCTGAGCTCTGTAAACATGAACTCTTAATATTTGAAAGCAAAGTCCCGTGAAAACGCCACCCGAAGTACCCGGAGTTGTAAATATAACCAGTATTTTCGTCATTTCACAGCTTTCCAAGGGAAACCTCCGTGATTGAATTCGACAGTAAATGTAGTAAGAATCTATTTACGTGTACTTGAGGTGTTTATTACACGTTCTTAATCATTTCTGGTAACTCTCATTGTGTATTTTAACAGTTTTACCACAATTAGACAGTTTGCTTAGAAGTATTTACTGGAACCGCCACCATTTTAACTGATTCACACAAAAAACACGCCAAAGCCAATCCTCCTAAATTGTAAACATAAAAACTATTCTCGTCATTCCAAGGCTTTAGACACCAAATCTGAGCTCTGTAAACATGAACTCTTAATAATTGAAAGCACAGTCCCGTGAAAACGCCACCAGAAGTACCCGGACTTGTAAACATTACCAGTATTTTCGTCATTTCACAGCTTTCCACTGGAAACCTCCGTGATTGAATTCGAAAGTAAAGGTAGAAAGAATCTATTTACGTGTACTTGAGGTGTTCATTACACGTTCTTAATCATTTCTGGGGACTATCATTGTGTATTTTAAGAGTTTAACCACAATTAGACAGTTTGCTTAGAAGTATTTACTGGAACTGCCACCATTTTAACTGCTTCACACAAAGAAACGACAAAGCCAATCCTCCTAAATTGTAAACATAAAAACTATTCTCGTCATTCCAAGGCTTTAGACACCAAATCTGAGCTCTGTAAACATGAACTCTTAATAATTGAAAGCACAGTCCCGTGAAAACGCCACACAAAGTACCCCGACTTGTAAACATTACCAGAATTACGGCATTTCACAGCTTTCCACTCGAAACCTCCGTGATTGAATTCGACAGTAAATGTAGTAAGAATCTATTTACAGGTCCTTGAGGTGTTTATTAAACGTTCTTAATCATTTCTGGGAACTCTCATTGTGTATCTTAACAGTTTTACCACAATTAGACAGTTTGCTTAGAAGTAGTTCCTGGAACCGTCACCATTTTAAATGATAGGCACAAAAAAGCGCCGAAGCCAATCCTCCTAAATTGTAAACATAAACAATATTCTCCTCATTCCAAGGCTTTAGACACCAATTCTGAGCTCTGTAAACATGAACTCTTAATATTTGAAAGCACCGTCCCGAGAAAACGCCACCCGAAATACCCGGAGTTTTAAATATAACCAGTATTTTCGTCATTTCACAGCTTTCCAAGGGAAACCTCCGTGATTGAATTCGACAGTAAATGTAGTAAGAATCTATTTACGTGTACTTGAGGTGTTCATTACACGTTCTTAATCATTTCTGGGGACTATCATTGTGTATTTTAAGAGTTTAACCACAATTAGACAGTTTGCTTAGAAGTATTTACTGGAACCGCCACCATTTTAACTGATTCACACAAAAAAAAAGCCAAAGCCAATCCTCCTAAATTGTAAACATAAAAACTATTCTCGTCATTCCAAGGCTTTAGACACCAATTCTGAGCTCTGTAAACATGAACTCTTAATATTTGAAAGCACAGTCCCGTGAAAACGCCACCAGAAGTACCCGTACTTGTAAACATTACCAGTATTTTCGTCATTTCACAGCTTTCCACTGGAAACCTCGGTGATTGAATTCGACAGTAAATGAAGTAAGAATCTATTTACGTGTACTTGAGATGTTTATTACACGTTCTTAATCATTTCCGGGAACTCTCATTGTGTATGTTAATAGTTTTACCACAATTAGACAGTTTGCTTAGAACTGTTTACTGGAACCGCCACCATTTTAACTGATTCACACAAAAAAAACGCCAAAGCCCATCCTCCTAAATTGTAAACATAAAAACTATTCTCGTCATTCCAAGGCTTTAGACACCAAATCTGAGCTCTGTAAACATGAACTCTTAATAATTGAAAGCACAGTCCCGTGAAAACGCCACACAAAGTACCCCGACTTGTAAACATTACCAGAATTACGGCATTTCACAGCTTTCCACTCGAAACCTCCGTGATTGAATTCGACAGTAAATGTAGTAAGAATCTATTTACAGGTCCTTGAGGTGTTTATTAAACGTTCTTAATCATTTCTGGGAACTCTCATTGTGTATTTTAACAGTTTTACCACAATTAGTTTGCTTAGAAGTAGTTCCTGGAACCGTCACCATTTTAAATGATAGGCACAAAAAAGCGCCGAAGCCAATCCTCCTAAATTGTAAACATAAACAATATTCTCCTCATTCCAAGGCTTTAGACACCAATTCTGAGCTCTGTAAACATGAACTCTTAATATTTGAAAGCACCGTCCCGAGAAAACGCCACCCGAAATACCCGGAGTTTTAAATATAACCAGTATTTTCGTCATTTCACAGCTTTCCAAGGGAAACCTCCGTGATTGAATTCGACAGTAAATGTAGTAAGAATCTATTTACGTGTACTTGAGGTGTTCATTACACGTTCTTAATCATTTCTGGGGACTATCATTGTGTATTTTAAGAGTTTAACCACAATTAGACAGTTTGCTTAGAAGTATTTACTGGAACCGCCACCATTTTAACTGATTCACACAAAAAAAACGCCAAAGCCAATCCTCCTAAATTGTAAACATAAAAACTATTCTCGTCATTCCAAGGCTTTAGACACCAATTCTGAGCTCTGTAAACATGAACTCTTAATATTTGAAAGCACAGTCCCGTGAAAACGCCACCAGAAGTACCCGTACTTGTAAACATTACCAGTATTTTCGTCATTTCACAGCTTTCCACTGGAAACCTCGGTGATTGAATTCGACAATAAATGAAGTAAGAATCTATTTACGTGTACTTGAGATGTTTATTACACGTTCTTAATCATTTCCGGGAACTCTCATTGTGTATGTTAATAGTTTTACCACAATTAGACAGTTTGCTTAGAACTGTTTACTGGAACCTCCACAATTTTAACTGATTCACACAAAAAAAACGCCAAAGCCCATCCTCCTAAATTGTAAACATAAAAACTATTCTCGTCATTCCAAGGCTTTAGACACCAATTCTGAGCTCTGTAAACATGAACTCTTAATATTTGAAAGCAAAGTCCCGTGAAAACGCCACCCGAAGTACCCGGAGTTGTAAATATAACCAGTATTTTCGTCATTTCACAGCTTTCCAAGGGAAACCTCCGTGATTGAATTCGACAGTAAATGTAGTAAGAATCTATTTACGTGTACTTGAGGTGTTTATTACACGTTCTTAATCATTTCTGGTAACTCTCATTGTGTATTTTAACAGTTTTACCACAATTAGACAGTTTGCTTAGAAGTATTTACTGGAACCGCCACCATTTTAACTGATTCACACAAAAAACACGCCAAAGCCAATCCTCCTAAATTGTAAACATAAAAACTATTCTCGTCATTCCAAGGCTTTAGACACCAATTCTGAGCTCTGTAAACATGAACTCTTAATATTTGAAAGCACAGTCCCGTGAAAACGCCACCAGAAGTACCCGTACTTGTAAACATTACCAGTATTTTCGTCATTTCACAGCTTTCCACTGGAAACCTCCGTGATTGAATTCGAAAGTAAAGGTAGAAAGAATCTATTTACGTGTACTTGAGGTGTTCATTACACGTTCTTAATCATTTCTGGGGACTATCATTGTGTATTTTAAGAGTTTAACCACAATTAGACAGTTTGCTTAGAAGTATTTACTGGAACTGCCACCATTTTAACTGCTTCACACAAAAAACGACAAAGCCAATCCTCCTAAATTGTAAACATAAAAACTATTCTCGTCATTCCAAGGCTTTAGACACCAAATCTGAGCTCTGTAAACATGAACTCTTAATAATTGAAAGCACAGTCCCGTGAAAACGCCACACAAAGTACCCCGACTTGTAAACATTACCAGAATTACGGCATTTCACAGCTTTCCACTCGAAACCTCCGTGATTGAATTCGACAGTAAATGTAGTAAGAATCTATTTACAGGTCCTTGAGGTGTTTATTAAACGTTCTTAATCATTTCTGGGAACTCTCATTGTGTATTTTAACAGTTTTACCACAATTAGACAGTTTGCTTAGAAGTAGTTCCTGGAACCGTCACCATTTTAAATGATAGGCACAAAAAAGCGCCGAAGCCAATCCTCCTAAATTGTAAACATAAACAATATTCTCCTCATTCCAAGGCTTTAGACACCAATTCTGAGCTCTGTAAACATGAACTCTTAATATTTGAAAGCACCGTCCCGAGAAAACGCCACCCGAAATACCCGGAGTTTTAAATATAACCAGTATTTTCGTCATTTCACAGCTTTCCAAGGGAAACCTCCGTGATTGAATTCGACAGTAAATGTAGTAAGAATCTATTTACGTGTACTTGAGGTGTTCATTACACGTTCTTAATCATTTCTGGGGACTATCATTGTGTATTTTAAGAGTTTAACCACAATTAGACAGTTTGCTTAGAAGTATTTACTGGAACCGCCACCATTTTAACTGATTCACACAAAAAAAACGCCAAAGCCAATCCTCCTAAATTGTAAACATAAAAACTATTCTCGTCATTCCAAGGCTTTAGACACCAATTCTGAGCTCTGTAAACATGAACTCTTAATATTTGAAAGCACAGTCCCGTGAAAACGCCACCAGAAGTACCCGTACTTGTAAACATTACCAGTATTTTCGTCATTTCACAGCTTTCCACTGGAAACCTCGGTGATTGAATTCGACAGTAAATGAAGTAAGAATCTATTTACGTGTACTTGAGATGTTTATTACACGTTCTTAATCATTTCCGGGAACTCTCATTGTGTATGTTAATAGTTTTACGACAATTAGACAGTTTGCTTAGAACTGTTTACTGGAACCGCCACCATTTTAACTGATTCACACAAAAAAAACGCCAAAGCCCATCCTCCTAAATTGTAAACATAAAAACTATTCTCGTCATTCCAAGGCTTTAGACACCAATTCTGAGCTCTGTAAACATGAACTCTTAATATTTGAAAGCAAAGTCCCGTGAAAACGCCACCCGAAGTACCCGGAGTTGTAAATATAACCAGTATTTTCGTCATTTCACAGCTTTCCAAGGGAAACCTCCGTGATTGAATTCGACAGTAAATGTAGTAAGAATCTATTTACGTGTACTTGAGGTGTTTATTACACGTTCTTAATCATTTCTGGGGACTATCATTGTGTATTTTAAGAGTTTAACCACAATTAGACAGTTTGCTTAGAAGTATTTACTGGAACCGCCACCATTTTAACTGATTCACACAAAAAACACGCCAAAGCCAATCCTCCTAAATTGTAAACATAAAAACTATTCTCGTCATTCCAAGGCTTTAGACACCAAATCTGAGCTCTGTAAACATGAACTCTTAATAATTGAAAGCACAGTCCCGTGAAAGCGCCACCCAAAGTACCCGGACTTGTAAACATTACCAGAATTACGGCATTTCACAGCTTTCCACTCGAAACCTCCGTGATTGAATTCGACAGTAAATGTAGTAAGAATCTATTTACAGGTCCTTGAGGTGTTTATTAAACGTTCTTAATCATTTCTGGGAACTCTCATTGTGTATTTTAACAGTTTTACCACAATTAGTTTGCTTAGAAGTAGTTCCTGGAACCGTCACCATTTTAAATGATAGGCACAAAAAAGCGCCGAAGCCAATCCTCCTAAATTGTAAACATAAACAATATTCTCCTCATTCCAAGGCTTTAGACACCAATTCTGAGCTCTGTAAACATGAACTCTTAATATTTGAAAGCACCGTCCCGTGAAAACGCCACCCGAAATACCCGGAGTTTTAAATATAACCAGTATTTTCGTCATTTCACAGCTTTCCAAGGGAAACCTCCGTGATTGAATTCGACAGTAAATGTAGTAAGAATCTATTTACGTGTACTTGAGGTGTTCATTACACGTTCTTAATCATTTCTGTGGACTATCATTGTGTATTTTAAGAGTTTAACCACAATTAGACAGTTTGCTTAGAAGTATTTACTGGAACCGCCACCATTTTAACTGATTCACACAAAAAAAACGCCAAAGCCAATCCTCCTAAATTGTAAACATAAAAACTATTCTCGTCATTCCAAGGCTTTAGACACCAATTCTGAGCTCTGTAAACATGAACTCTTAATATTTGAAAGCAAAGTCCCGTGAAAACGCCACCCGAAGTACCCGGAGTTGTAAATATAACCAGTATTTTCGTCATTTCACAGCTTTCCAAGGGAAACCTCCGTGATTGAATTCGACAGTAAATGTAGTAAGAATCTATTTACGTGTACTTGAGGTGTTTATTACACGTTCTTAATCATTTCTGGTAACTCTCATTGTGTATTTTAACAGTTTTACCACAATTAGACAGTTTGCTTAGAAGTATTTACTGGAACCGCCACCATTTTAACTGATTCACACAAAAAACACGCCAAAGCCAATCCTCCTAAATTGTAAACATAAAAACTATTCTCGTCATTCCAAGGCTTTAGACACCAAATCTGAGCTCTGTAAACATGAACTCTTAATAATTGAAAGCACAGTCCCGTGAAAACGCCACCAGAAGTACCCGTACTTGTAAACATTACCAGTATTTTCGTCATTTCACAGCTTTCCACTGGAAACCTCCGTGATTGAATTCGAAAGTAAAGGTAGAAAGAATCTATTTACGTGTACTTGAGGTGTTCATTACACGTTCTTAATCATTTCTGGGGACTATCATTGTGTATTTTAAGAGTTTAACCACAATTAGACAGTTTGCTTAGAAGTATTTACTGGAACCGCCACCATTTTAACTGCTTCACACAAAGAAACGACAAAGCCAATCCTCCTAAATTGTAAACATAAAAACTATTCTCGTCATTCCAAGGCTTTAGACACCAAATCTGAGCTCTGTAAACATGAACTCTTAATAATTGAAAGCACAGTCCCGTGAAAGCGCCACCCAAAGTACCCGGACTTGTAAACATTACCAGAATTACGGCATTTCACAGCTTTCCACTCGAAACCTCCGTGATTGAATTCGACAGTAAATGTAGTAAGAATCTATTTACAGGTCCTTGAGGTGTTTATTAAACGTTCTTAATCATTTCTGGGAACTCTCATTGTGTATTTTAACAGTTTTACCACAATTAGTTTGCTTAGAAGTAGTTCCTGGAACCGTCACCATTTTAAATGATAGGCACAAAAAAGCGCCGAAGCCAATCCTCCTAAATTGTAAACATAAACAATATTCTCCTCATTCCAAGGCTTTCGACACCAATTCTGAGCTCTGTAAACATGAACTCTTAATATTTGAAAGCACCGTCCCGTGAAAACGCCACCCGAAATACCCGGAGTTTTAAATATAACCAGTATTTTCGTCATTTCACAGCTTTCCAAGGGAAACCTCCGTGATTGAATTCGACAGTAAATGTAGTAAGAATCTATTTACGTGTACTTGAGGTGTTCATTACACGTTCTTAATCATTTCTGTGGACTATCATTGTGTATTTTAAGAGTTTAACCACAATTAGACAGTTTGCTTAGAAGTATTTACTGGACCCGCCACCATTTTAACTGATTCACACAAAAAAAACGCCAAAGCCAATCCTCCTAAATTGTAAACATAAAAACTATTCTCGTCATTCCAAGGCTTTAGACACCAATTCTGAGCTCTGTAAACATGAACTCTTAATATTTGAAAGCACAGTTCCGTGAAAACGCCACCAGAAGTACCCGTACTTGTAAACATTACCAGTATTTTCGTCATTTCACAGCTTTCCACTGGAAACCTCGGTGATTGAATTCGACAGTAAATGAAGTAAGAATCTATTTACGTGTACTTGAGATGTTTATTACACGTTCTTAATCATTTCCGGGAACTCTCATTGTGTATGTTAATAGTTTTACCACAATTAGACAGTTTGCTTAGAACTGTTTACTGGAACCGCCACCATTTTAACTGATTCACACAAAAAAAACGCCAAAGCCCATCCTCCTAAATTGTAAACATAAAAACTATTCTCGTCATTCCAAGGCTTTAGACACCAATTCTGAGCTCTGTAAACATGAACTCTTAATATTTGAAAGCAAAGTCCCGTGAAAACGCCACCCGAAGTACCCGGAGTTGTAAATATAACCAGTATTTTCGTCATTTCACAGCTTTCCAAGGGAAACCTCCGTGATTGAATTCGACAGTAAATGTAGTAAGAATATATTTACGTGTACTTGAGGTGTTTATTACACGTTCTTAATCATTTCTGTGGACTATCATTGTGTATTTTAACAGTTTTACCACAATTAGACAGTTTGCTTAGAAGTATTTACTGGAACCGCCACCATTTTAACTGATTCACACAAAAAACACGCCAAAGCCAATCCTCCTAAATTGTAAACATAAAAACTATTCTCGTCATTCCAAGGCTTTAGACACCAAATCTGAGCTCTGTAAACATGAACTCTTAATAATTGAAAGCACAGTCCCGTGAAAACGCCACCAGAAGTACCCGTACTTGTAAACATTACCAGTATTTTCGTCATTTCACAGCTTTCCACTGGAAACCTCCGTGATTGAATTCGAAAGTAAAGGTAGAAAGAATCTATTTACGTGTACTTGAGGTGTTCATTACACGTTCTTAATCATTTCTGGGGACTATCATTGTGTATTTTAAGAGTTTAACCACAATTAGACAGTTTGCTTAGAAGTATTTACTGGAACTGCCACCATTTTAACTGCTTCACACAAAGAAACGACAAAGCCAATCCTCCTAAATTGTAAACATAAAAACTATTCTCGTCATTCCAAGGCTTTAGACACCAAATCTGATCTCTGTAAACATGAACTCTTAATAATTGAAAGCACAGTCCCATGAAAACGCCACACAAAGTACCCCGACTTGTAAACATTACCAGAATTACGGCATTTCACAGCTTTCCACTCGAAACCTCCGTGATTGAATTCGACAGTAAATGTAGTAAGAATCTATTTACAGGTCCTTGAGGTGTTTATTAAACGTTCTTAATCATTTCTGGGAACTCTCATTGTGTATTTTAACAGTTTTACCACAATTAGACAGTTTGCTTAGAAGTAGTTCCTGGAACCGTCACCATTTTAAATGATAGGCACAAAAAAGCGCCGAAGCCAATCCTCCTAAATTGTAAACATAAACAATATTCTCCTCATTCCAAGGCTTTAGACACCAATTCTGAGCTCTGTAAACATGAACTCTTAATATTTGAAAGCACCGTCCCGAGAAAACGCCACCCGAAATACCCGGAGTTTTAAATATAACCAGTATTTTCGTCATTTCACAGCTTTCCAAGGGAAACCTCCGTGATTGAATTCGACAGTAAATGTAGTAAGAATCTATTTACGTGTACTTGAGGTGTTTATTACACGTTCTTAATCATTTCTGGTAACTCTCATTGTGTATTTTAAGAGTTTTACCACAATTAGACAGTTTGCTTAGAAGTATTTACTGGAACCGCCACCATTTTAACTGATTCACACAAAAAACACGCCAAAGCCAATCCTCCTAAATTGTAAACATAAAAACTATTCTCGTCATTCCAAGGCTTTAGACACCAATTCTGAGCTCTGTAAACATGAACTCTTAATATTTGAAAGCAAAGTCCCGTGAAAGCGCCACCCAAAGTACCCGGACTTGTAAACATTACCAGAATTACGTCATTTCACAGCTTTCCACTCGAAACCTCCGTGATTGAATTCGACAGTAAATGTAGTAAGAATCTATTTACGTGTACTTGAGGTGTTTATTACACGTTCTTAATCATTTCTGGTAACTCTCATTGTGTATTTTAACAGTTTTACCACAATTAGACAGTTTGCTTAGAAGTATTTACTGGAACCGCCACCATTTTAACTGATTCACACAAAGAAACGACAAAGCCAATCCTCCTAAATTGTAAACATAAAAACTATTCTCGTCATTCCAAGGCTTTAGACACCAATTCTGAGCTCTGTAAACATGAACTCTTAATATTTGAAAGCACAGTCCCGTGAAAACGCCACCAGAAGTACCCGTACTTGTAAACATTACCAGTATTTTCGTCATTTCACAGCTTTCCACTGGAAACCTCCGTGATTGAATTCGAAAGTAAAGGTAGAAAGAATCTATTTACGTGTACTTGAGGTGTTCATTACACGTTCTTAATCATTTCTGGGGACTATCATTGTGTATTTTAAGAGTTTAACCACAATTAGACAGTTTGCTTAGAAGTATTTACTGGAACTGCCACCATTTTAACTGCTTCACACAAAGAAACGACAAAGCCAATCCTCCTAAATTGTAAACATAAAAACTATTCTCGTCATTCCAAGGCTTTAGACACCAAATCTGAGCTCTGTAAACATGAACTCTTAATAATTGAAAGCACAGTCCCGTGAAAACGCCACACAAAGTACCCCGACTTGTAAACATTACCAGAATTACGGCATTTCACAGCTTTCCACTCGAAACCTCCGTGATTGAATTCGACAGTAAATGTAGTAAGAATCTATTTACAGGTCCTTGAGGTGTTTATTAAACGTTCTTAATCATTTCTGGGAACTCTCATTGTGTATTTTAACAGTTTTACCACAATTAGACAGTTTGCTTAGAAGTAGTTCCTGGAACCGTCACCATTTTAAATGATAGGCACAAAAAAGCGCCGAAGCCAATCCTCCTAAATTGTAAACATAAACAATATTCTCCTCATTCCAAGGCTTTAGACACCAATTCTGAGCTCTGTAAACATGAACTCTTAATATTTGAAAGCAAAGTCCCGTGAAAACGCCACCCGAAGTACCCGGAGTTGTAAATATAACCATTATTTTCGTCATTTCACAGCTTTCCAAGGGAAACCTCCGTGATTGAATTCGACAGTAAATGTAGTAAGAATCTATTTACGTGTACTTGAGGTGTTTATTACACGTTCTTAATCATTTCTGGTAACTCTCATTGTGTATTTTAAGAGTTTTACCACAATTAGACAGTTTGCTTAGAAGTATTTACTGGAACCGCCACCATTTTAACTGATTCACACAAAAAACACGCCAAAGCCAATCCTCCTAAATTGTAAACATAAAAACTATTCTCGTCATTCCAAGGCTTTAGACACCAATTCTGAGCTCTGTAAACATGAACTCTTAATATTTGAAAGCAAAGTCCCGTGAAAGCGCCACCCAAAGTACCCGGACTTGTAAACATTACCAGAATTACGTCATTTCACAGCTTTCCACTCGAAACCTCCGTGATTGAATTCGACAGTAAATGTAGTAAGAATCTATTTACGTGTACTTGAGGTGTTTATTACACGTTCTTAATCATTTCTGGTAACTCTCATTGTGTATTTTAACAGTTTTACCACAATTAGACAGTTTGCTTAGAAGTATTTACTGGAACCGCCACCATTTTAACTGATTCACACAAAGAAACGACAAAGCCAATCCTCCTAAATTGTAAACATAAAAACTATTCTCGTCATTCCAAGGCTTTAGACACCAATTCTGAGCTCTGTAAACATGAACTCTTAATATTTGAAAGCACAGTCCCGTGAAAACGCCACCAGAAGTACCCGTACTTGTAAACATTACCAGTATTTTCGTCATTTCACAGCTTTCCACTGGAAACCTCCGTGATTGAATTCGAAAGTAAAGGTAGAAAGAATCTATTTACGTGTACTTGAGGTGTTCATTACACGTTCTTAATCATTTCTGGGGACTATCATTGTGTATTTTAAGAGTTTAACCACAATTAGACAGTTTGCTTAGAAGTATTTACTGGAACTGCCACCATTTTAACTGCTTCACACAAAGAAACGACAAAGCCAATCCTCCTAAATTGTAAACATAAAAACTATTCTCGTCATTCCAAGGCTTTAGACACCAAATCTGAGCTCTGTAAACATGAACTCTTAATAATTGAAAGCACAGTCCCGTGAAAACGCCACACAAAGTACCCCGACTTGTAAACATTACCAGAATTACGGCATTTCACAGCTTTCCACTCGAAACCTCCGTGATTGAATTCGACAGTAAATGTAGTAAGAATCTATTTACAGGTCCTTGAGGTGTTTATTAAACGTTCTTAATCATTTCTGGGAACTCTCATTGTGTATTTTAACAGTTTTACCACAATTAGACAGTTTGCTTAGAAGTAGTTCCTGGAACCGTCACCATTTTAAATGATAGGCACAAAAAAGCGCCGAAGCCAATCCTCCTAAATTGTAAACATAAACAATATTCTCCTCATTCCAAGGCTTTAGACACCAATTCTGAGCTCTGTAAACATGAACTCTTAATATTTGAAAGCACCGTCCCGTGAAAACGCCACCCGAAATACCCGGAGTTTTAAATATAACCAGTATTTTCGTCATTTCACAGCTTTCCAAGGGAAACCTCCGTGATTGAATTCGACAGTAAATGTAGTAAGAATCTATTTACGTGTACTTGAGGTGTTCATTACACGTTCTTAATCATTTCTGGGGACTATCATTGTGTATTTTAAGAGTTTAACCACAATTAGACAGTTTGCTTAGAAGTATTTACTGGAACCGCCACCATTTTAACTGATTCACACAAAAAAAACGCCAAAGCCAATCCTCCTAAATTGTAAACATAAAAACTATTCTCGTCATTCCAAGGCTTTAGACACCAATTCTGAGCTCTGTAAACATGAACTCTTAATATTTGAAAGCACAGTCCCGTGAAAACGCCACCAGAAGTACCCGTACTTGTAAACATTACCAGTATTTTCGTCATTTCACAGCTTTCCACTGGAAACCTCCGTGATTGAATTCGAAAGTAAAGGTAGAAAGAATCTATTTACGTGTACTTGAGGTGTTCATTACACGTTCTTAATCATTTCTGGGGACTATCATTGTGTATTTTAAGAGTTTAACCACAATTAGACAGTTTGCTTAGAAGTATTTACTGGAACTGCCACCATTTTAACTGCTTCACACAAAAAACGACAAAGCCAATCCTCCTAAATTGTAAACATAAAAACTATTCTCGTCATTCCAAGGCTTTAGACACCAAATCTGAGCTCTGTAAACATGAACTCTTAATAATTGAAAGCACAGTCCCGTGAAAACGCCACACAAAGTACCCCGACTTGTAAACATTACCAGAATTACGGCATTTCACAGCTTTCCACTCGAAACCTCCGTGATTGAATTCGACAGTAAATGTAGTAAGAATCTATTTACAGGTCCTTGAGGTGTTTATTAAACGTTCTTAATCATTTCTGGGAACTCTCATTGTGTATTTTAACAGTTTTACCACAATTAGTTTGCTTAGAAGTAGTTCCTGGAACCGTCACCATTTTAAATGATAGGCACAAAAAAGCGCCGAAGCCAATCCTCCTAAATTGTAAACATAAACAATATTCTCCTCATTCCAAGGCTTTAGACACCAATTCTGAGCTCTGTAAACATGAACTCTTAATATTTGAAAGCACCGTCCCGAGAAAACGCCACCCGAAATACCCGGAGTTTTAAATATAACCAGTATTTTCGTCATTTCACAGCTTTCCAAGGGAAACCTCCGTGATTGAATTCGACAGTAAATGTAGTAAGAATCTATTTACGTGTACTTGAGGTGTTCATTACACGTTCTTAATCATTTCTGGGGACTATCATTGTGTATTTTAAGAGTTTAACCACAATTAGACAGTTTGCTTAGAAGTATTTACTGGAACCGCCACCATTTTAACTGATTCACACAAAAAAAACGCCAAAGCCAATCCTCCTAAATTGTAAACATAAAAACTATTCTCGTCATTCCAAGGCTTTAGACACCAATTCTGAGCTCTGTAAACATGAACTCTTAATATTTGAAAGCACAGTCCCGTGAAAACGCCACCAGAAGTACCCGTACTTGTAAACATTACCAGTATTTTCGTCATTTCACAGCTTTCCACTGGAAACCTCGGTGATTGAATTCGACAATAAATGAAGTAAGAATCTATTTACGTGTACTTGAGATGTTTATTACACGTTCTTAATCATTTCCGGGAACTCTCATTGTGTATGTTAATAGTTTAACCACAATTAGACAGTTTGCTTAGAACTGTTTACTGGAACCTCCACAATTTTGACTGATTCACACAAAAAAAAACGCCAAAGCCCATCCTCCTAAATTGTAAACATAAAAACTATTCTCGTCATTCCAAGGCTTTAGACACCAATTCTGAGCTCTGTAAACATGAACTCTTAATATTTGAAAGCAAAGTCCCGTGAAAACGCCACCCGAAGTACCCGGAGTTGTAAATATAACCAGTATTTTCGTCATTTCACAGCTTTCCAAGGGAAACCTCCGTGATTGAATTCGACAGTAAATGTAGTAAGAATCTATTTACGTGTACTTGAGGTGTTTATTACACGTTCTTAATCATTTCTGGTAACTCTCATTGTGTATTTTAACAGTTTTACCACAATTAGACAGTTTGCTTAGAAGTATTTACTGGAACCGCCACCATTTTAACTGATTCACACAAAAAACACGCCAAAGCCAATCCTCCTAAATTGTAAACATAAAAACTATTCTCGTCATTCCAAGGCTTTAGACACCAATTCTGAGCTCTGTAAACATGAACTCTTAATATTTGAAAGCACAGTCCCGTGAAAACGCCACCAGAAGTACCCGTACTTGTAAACATTACCAGTATTTTCGTCATTTCACAGCTTTCCACTGGAAACCTCCGTGATTGAATTCGAAAGTAAAGGTAGAAAGAATCTATTTACGTGTACTTGAGGTGTTCATTACACGTTCTTAATCATTTCTGGGGACTATCATTGTGTATTTTAAGAGTTTAACCACAATTAGACAGTTTGCTTAGAAGTATTTACTGGAACTGCCACCATTTTAACTGCTTCACACAAAAAACGACAAAGCCAATCCTCCTAAATTGTAAACATAAAAACTATTCTCGTCATTCCAAGGCTTTAGACACCAAATCTGAGCTCTGTAAACATGAACTCTTAATAATTGAAAGCACAGTCCCGTGAAAACGCCACACAAAGTACCCCGACTTGTAAACATTACCAGAATTACGGCATTTCACAGCTTTCCACTCGAAACCTCCGTGATTGAATTCGACAGTAAATGTAGTAAGAATCTATTTACAGGTCCTTGAGGTGTTTATTAAACGTTCTTAATCATTTCTGGGAACTCTCATTGTGTATTTTAACAGTTTTACCACAATTAGACAGTTTGCTTAGAAGTAGTTCCTGGAACCGTCACCATTTTAAATGATAGGCACAAAAAAGCGCCGAAGCCAATCCTCCTAAATTGTAAACATAAACAATATTCTCCTCATTCCAAGGCTTTAGACACCAATTCTGAGCTCTGTAAACATGAACTCTTAATAATTGAAAGCACAGTCCCGTGAAAGCGCCACCCAAAGTACCCGGACTTGTAAACATTACCAGAATTACGTCATTTCACAGCTTTCCACTGGAAACCTCCGTGATTGAATTCGACAGTAAAGGTAGTAAGAATCTATTTACGTGTACTTGAGGTGTTCATTACACGTTCTTAATCATTTCTGGGGACTATCATTGTGTATTTTAAGAGTTTAACCACAATTAGACAGTTTGCTTAGAAGTATTTACTGGAACTGCCACCATTTTAACTGCTTCACACAAAGAAACGACAAAGCCAATCCTCCTAAATTGTAAACATAAAAACTATTCTCGTCATTCCAAGGCTTTAGACACCAAATCTGAGCTCTGTAAACATGAACTCTTAATAATTGAAAGCACAGTCCCGTGAAAACGCCACACAAAGTACCCCGACTTGTAAACATTACCAGAATTACGGCATTTCACAGCTTTCCACTCGAAACCTCCGTGATTGAATTCGACAGTAAATGTAGTAAGAATCTATTTACAGGTCCTTGAGGTGTTTATTAAACGTTCTTAATCATTTCTGGGAACTCTCATTGTGTATTTTAACAGTTTTACCACAATTAGTTTGCTTAGAAGTAGTTCCTGGAACCGTCACCATTTTAAATGATAGGCACAAAAAAGCGCCGAAGCCAATCCTCCTAAATTGTAAACATAAACAATATTCTCCTCATTCCAAGGCTTTAGACACCAATTCTGAGCTCTGTAAACATGAACTCTTAATATTTGAAAGCACCGTCCCGAGAAAACGCCACCCGAAATACCCGGAGTTTTAAATATAACCAGTATTTTCGTCATTTCACAGCTTTCCAAGGGAAACCTCCGTGATTGAATTCGACAGTAAATGTAGTAAGAATCTATTTACGTGTACTTGAGGTGTTCATTACACGTTCTTAATCATTTCTGGGGACTATCATTGTGTATTTTAAGAGTTTAACCACAATTAGACAGTTTGCTTAGAAGTATTTACTGGAACCGCCACCATTTTAACTGATTCACACAAAAAACACGCCAAAGCCAATCCTCCTAAATTGTAAACATAAAAACTATTCTCGTCATTCCAAGGCTTTAGACACCAATTCTGAGCTCTGTAAACATGAACTCTTAATATTTGAAAGCAAAGTCCCGTGAAAGCGCCACCCAAAGTACCCGGACTTGTAAACATTACCAGAATTACGTCATTTCACAGCTTTCCACTCGAAACCTCCGTGATTGAATTCGACAGTAAATGTAGTAAGAATCTATTTACGTGTACTTGAGGTGTTTATTACACGTTCTTAATCATTTCTGGTAACTCTCATTGTGTATTTTAACAGTTTTACCACAATTAGACAGTTTGCTTAGAAGTATTTACTGGAACCGCCACCATTTTAACTGATTCACACAAAGAAACGACAAAGCCAATCCTCCTAAATTGTAAACATAAAAACTATTCTCGTCATTCCAAGGCTTTAGACACCAATTCTGAGCTCTGTAAACATGAACTCTTAATATTTGAAAGCACAGTCCCGTGAAAACGCCACCAGAAGTACCCGTACTTGTAAACATTACCAGTATTTTCGTCATTTCACAGCTTTCCACTGGAAACCTCCGTGATTGAATTCGAAAGTAAAGGTAGAAAGAATCTATTTACGTGTACTTGAGGTGTTCATTACACGTTCTTAATCATTTCTGGGGACTATCATTGTGTATTTTAAGAGTTTAACCACAATTAGACAGTTTGCTTAGAAGTATTTACTGGAACTGCCACCATTTTAACTGCTTCACACAAAGAAACGACAAAGCCAATCCTCCTAAATTGTAAACATAAAAACTATTCTCGTCATTCCAAGGCTTTAGACACCAAATCTGAGCTCTGTAAACATGAACTCTTAATAATTGAAAGCACAGTCCCGTGAAAACGCCACACAAAGTACCCCGACTTGTAAACATTACCAGAATTACGGCATTTCACAGCTTTCCACTCGAAACCTCCGTGATTGAATTCGACAGTAAATGTAGTAAGAATCTATTTACAGGTCCTTGAGGTGTTTATTAAACGTTCTTAATCATTTCTGGGAACTCTCATTGTGTATTTTAACAGTTTTACCACAATTAGACAGTTTGCTTAGAAGTAGTTCCTGGAACCGTCACCATTTTAACTGATTCACACAAAAAACACGCCAAAGCCAATCCTCCTAAATTGTAAACATAAAAACTATTCTCGTCATTCCAAGGCTTTAGACACCAATTCTGAGCTCTGTAAACATGAACTCTTAATATTTGAAAGCAAAGTCCCATGAAAGCGCCACCCAAAGTACCCGGACTTGTAAACATTACCAGAATTACGTCATTTCACAGCTTTCCACTCGAAACCTCCGTGATTGAATTCGACAGTAAATGTAGTAAGAATCTATTTACGTGTACTTGAGGTGTTTATTACACGTTCTTAATCATTTCTGGTAACTCTCATTGTGTATTTTAACAGTTTTACCACAATTAGACAGTTTGCTTAGAAGTATTTACTGGAACCGCCACCATTTTAACTGATTCACACAAAGAAACGACAAAGCCAATCCTCCTAAATTGTAAACATAAAAACTATTCTCGTCATTCCAAGGCTTTAGACACCAATTCTGAGCTCTGTAAACATGAACTCTTAATATTTGAAAGCACAGTCCCGTGAAAACGCCACCAGAAGTACCCGTACTTGTAAACATTACCAGTATTTTCGTCATTTCACAGCTTTCCACTGGAAATCTCCGTGATTGAATTCGAAAGTAAAGGTAGAAAGAATCTATTTACGTGTACTTGAGGTGTTCATTACACGTTCTTAATCATTTCTGGGGACTATCATTGTGTATTTTAAGAGTTTAACCACAATTAGACAGTTTGCTTAGAAGTATTTACTGGAACTGCCACCATTTTAACTGCTTCACACAAAGAAACGACAAAGCCAATCCTCCTAAATTGTAAACATAAAAACTATTCTCGTCATTCCAAGGCTTTAGACACCAAATCTGAGCTCTGTAAACATGAACTCTTAATAATTGAAAGCACAGTCCCGTGAAAACGCCACACAAAGTACCCCGACTTGTAAACATTACCAGAATTACGGCATTTCACAGCTTTCCACTCGAAACCTCCGTGATTGAATTCGACAGTAAATGTAGTAAGAATCTATTTACAGGTCCTTGAGGTGTTTATTAAACGTTCTTAATCATTTCTGGGAACTCTCATTGTGTATTTTAACAGTTTTACCACAATTAGACAGTTTGCTTAGAAGTAGTTCCTGGAACCGTCACCATTTTAAATGATAGGCACAAAAAAGCGCCGAAGCCAATTCTCCTAAATTGTAAACATAAACAATATTCTCCTCATTCCAAGGCTTTAGACACCAATTCTGAGCTCTGTAAACATGAACTCTTAATATTTGAAAGCAAAGTCCCGTGAAAACGCCACCCGAAGTACCCGGAGTTGTAAATATAACCATTATTTTCGTCATTTCACAGCTTTCCAAGGGAAACCTCCGTGATTGAATTCGACAGTAAATGTAGTAAGAATCTATTTACGTGTACTTGAGGTGTTTATTACACGTTCTTAATCATTTCTGGTAACTCTCATTGTGTATTTTAAGAGTTTTACCACAATTAGACAGTTTGCTTAGAAGTATTTACTGGAACCGCCACCATTTTAACTGATTCACACAAAAAACACGCCAAAGCCAATCCTCCTAAATTGTAAACATAAAAACTATTCTCGTCATTCCAAGGCTTTAGACACCAATTCTGAGCTCTGTAAACATGAACTCTTAATATTTGAAAGCAAAGTCCCGTGAAAGCGCCACCCAAAGTACCCGGACTTGTAAACATTACCAGAATTACGTCATTTCACAGCTTTCCACTCGAAACCTCCGTGATTGAATTCGACAGTAAATGTAGTAAGAATCTATTTACGTGTACTTGAGGTGTTTATTACACGTTCTTAATCATTTCTGGTAACTCTCATTGTGTATTTTAACAGTTTTACCACAATTAGACAGTTTGCTTAGAAGTATTTACTGGAACCGCCACCATTTTAACTGATTCACACAAAGAAACGACAAAGCCAATCCTCCTAAATTGTAAACATAAAAACTATTCTCGTCATTCCAAGGCTTTAGACACCAATTCTGAGCTCTGTAAACATGAACTCTTAATATTTGAAAGCACAGTCCCGTGAAAACGCCACCAGAAGTACCCGTACTTGTAAACATTACCAGTATTTTCGTCATTTCACAGCTTTCCACTGGAAACCTCCGTGATTGAATTCGAAAGTAAAGGTAGAAAGAATCTATTTACGTGTACTTGAGGTGTTCATTACACGTTCTTAATCATTTCTGGGGACTATCATTGTGTATTTTAAGAGTTTAACCACAATTAGACAGTTTGCTTAGAAGTATTTACTGGAACTGCCACCATTTTAACTGCTTCACACAAAGAAACGACAAAGCCAATCCTCCTAAATTGTAAACATAAAAACTATTCTCGTCATTCCAAGGCTTTAGACACCAAATCTGAGCTCTGTAAACATGAACTCTTAATAATTGAAAGCACAGTCCCGTGAAAACGCCACACAAAGTACCCCGACTTGTAAACATTACCAGAATTACGGCATTTCACAGCTTTCCACTCGAAACCTCCGTGATTGAATTCGACAGTAAATGTAGTAAGAATCTATTTACAGGTCCTTGAGGTGTTTATTAAACGTTCTTAATCATTTCTGGGAACTCTCATTGTGTATTTTAACAGTTTTACCACAATTAGACAGTTTGCTTAGAAGTAGTTCCTGGAACCGTCACCATTTTAACTGATTCACACAAAAAACACGCCAAAGCCAATCCTCCTAAATTGTAAACATAAAAACTATTCTCGTCATTCCAAGGCTTTAGACACCAATTCTGAGCTCTGTAAACATGAACTCTTAATATTTGAAAGCAAAGTCCCATGAAAGCGCCACCCAAAGTACCCGGACTTGTAAACATTACCAGAATTACGTCATTTCACAGCTTTCCACTCGAAACCTCCGTGATTGAATTCGACAGTAAATGTAGTAAGAATCTATTTACGTGTACTTGAGGTGTTTATTACACGTTCTTAATCATTTCTGGTAACTCTCATTGTGTATTTTAACAGTTTTACCACAATTAGACAGTTTGCTTAGAAGTATTTACTGGAACCGCCACCATTTTAACTGATTCACACAAAGAAACGACAAAGCCAATCCTCCTAAATTGTAAACATAAAAACTATTCTCGTCATTCCAAGGCTTTAGACACCAATTCTGAGCTCTGTAAACATGAACTCTTAATATTTGAAAGCACAGTCCCGTGAAAACGCCACCAGAAGTACCCGTACTTGTAAACATTACCAGTATTTTCGTCATTTCACAGCTTTCCACTGGAAATCTCCGTGATTGAATTCGAAAGTAAAGGTAGAAAGAATCTATTTACGTGTACTTGAGGTGTTCATTACACGTTCTTAATCATTTCTGGGGACTATCATTGTGTATTTTAAGAGTTTAACCACAATTAGACAGTTTGCTTAGAAGTATTTACTGGAACTGCCACCATTTTAACTGCTTCACACAAAGAAACGACAAAGCCAATCCTCCTAAATTGTAAACATAAAAACTATTCTCGTCATTCCAAGGCTTTAGACACCAAATCTGAGCTCTGTAAACATGAACTCTTAATAATTGAAAGCACAGTCCCGTGAAAACGCCACACAAAGTACCCCGACTTGTAAACATTACCAGAATTACGGCATTTCACAGCTTTCCACTCGAAACCTCCGTGATTGAATTCGACAGTAAATGTAGTAAGAATCTATTTACAGGTCCTTGAGGTGTTTATTAAACGTTCTTAATCATTTCTGGGAACTCTCATTGTGTATTTTAACAGTTTTACCACAATTAGACAGTTTGCTTAGAAGTAGTTCCTGGAACCGTCACCATTTTAAATGATAGGCACAAAAAAGCGCCGAAGCCAATTCTCCTAAATTGTAAACATAAACAATATTCTCCTCATTCCAAGGCTTTAGACACCAATTCTGAGCTCTGTAAACATGAACTCTTAATATTTGAAAGCAAAGTCCCGTGAAAACGCCACCCGAAGTACCCGGAGTTGTAAATATAACCATTATTTTCGTCATTTCACAGCTTTCCAAGGGAAACCTCCGTGATTGAATTCGACAGTAAATGTAGTAAGAATCTATTTACGTGTACTTGAGGTGTTTATTACACGTTCTTAATCATTTCTGGTAACTCTCATTGTGTATTTTAAGAGTTTTACCACAATTAGACAGTTTGCTTAGAAGTATTTACTGGAACCGCCACCATTTTAACTGATTCACACAAAAAACACGCCAAAGCCAATCCTCCTAAATTGTAAACATAAAAACTATTCTCGTCATTCCAAGGCTTTAGACACCAATTCTGAGCTCTGTAAACATGAACTCTTAATATTTGAAAGCAAAGTCCCGTGAAAGCGCCACCCAAAGTACCCGGACTTGTAAACATTACCAGAATTACGTCATTTCACAGCTTTCCACTCGAAACCTCCGTGATTGAATTCGACAGTAAATGTAGTAAGAATCTATTTACGTGTACTTGAGGTGTTTATTACACGTTCTTAATCATTTCTGGTAACTCTCATTGTGTATTTTAACAGTTTTACCACAATTAGACAGTTTGCTTAGAAGTATTTACTGGAACCGCCACCATTTTAACTGATTCACACAAAGAAACGACAAAGCCAATCCTCCTAAATTGTAAACATAAAAACTATTCTCGTCATTCCAAGGCTTTAGACACCAATTCTGAGCTCTGTAAACATGAACTCTTAATATTTGAAAGCACAGTCCCGTGAAAACGCCACCAGAAGTACCCGTACTTGTAAACATTACCAGTATTTTCGTCATTTCACAGCTTTCCACTGGAAACCTCCGTGATTGAATTCGAAAGTAAAGGTAGAAAGAATCTATTTACGTGTACTTGAGGTGTTCATTACACGTTCTTAATCATTTCTGGGGACTATCATTGTGTATTTTAAGAGTTTAACCACAATTAGACAGTTTGCTTAGAAGTATTTACTGGAACTGCCACCATTTTAACTGCTTCACACAAAGAAACGACAAAGCCAATCCTCCTAAATTGTAAACATAAAAACTATTCTCGTCATTCCAAGGCTTTAGACACCAAATCTGAGCTCTGTAAACATGAACTCTTAATAATTGAAAGCACAGTCCCGTGAAAACGCCACACAAAGTACCCCGACTTGTAAACATTACCAGAATTACGGCATTTCACAGCTTTCCACTCGAAACCTCCGTGATTGAATTCGACAGTAAATGTAGTAAGAATCTATTTACAGGTCCTTGAGGTGTTTATTAAACGTTCTTAATCATTTCTGGGAACTCTCATTGTGTATTTTAACAGTTTTACCACAATTAGACAGTTTGCTTAGAAGTAGTTCCTGGAACCGTCACCATTTTAAATGATAGGCACAAAAAAGCGCCGAAGCCAATTCTCCTAAATTGTAAACATAAACAATATTCTCCTCATTCCAAGGCTTTAGACACCAATTCTGAGCTCTGTAAACATGAACTCTTAATATTTGAAAGCAAAGTCCCGTGAAAACGCCACCCGAAGTACCCGGAGTTGTAAATATAACCATTATTTTCGTCATTTCACAGCTTTCCAAGGGAAACCTCCGTGATTGAATTCGACAGTAAATGTAGTAAGAATCTATTTACGTGTACTTGAGGTGTTTATTACACGTTCTTAATCATTTCTGGTAACTCTCATTGTGTATTTTAAGAGTTTTACCACAATTAGACAGTTTGCTTAGAAGTATTTACTGGAACCGCCACCATTTTAACTGATTCACACAAAAAACACGCCAAAGCCAATCCTCCTAAATTGTAAACATAAAAACTATTCTCGTCATTCCAAGGCTTTAGACACCAATTCTGAGCTCTGTAAACATGAACTCTTAATATTTGAAAGCAAAGTCCCATGAAAGCGCCACCCAAAGTACCCGGACTTGTAAACATTACCAGAATTACGTCATTTCACAGCTTTCCACTCGAAACCTCCGTGATTGAATTCGACAGTAAATGTAGTAAGAATCTATTTACGTGTACTTGAGGTGTTTATTACACGTTCTTAATCATTTCTGGTAACTCTCATTGTGTATTTTAACAGTTTTACCACAATTAGACAGTTTGCTTAGAAGTATTTACTGGAACCGCCACCATTTTAACTGATTCACACAAAGAAACGACAAAGCCAATCCTCCTAAATTGTAAACATAAAAACTATTCTCGTCATTCCAAGGCTTTAGACACCAATTCTGAGCTCTGTAAACATGAACTCTTAATATTTGAAAGCACAGTCCCGTGAAAACGCCACCAGAAGTACCCGTACTTGTAAACATTACCAGTATTTTCGTCATTTCACAGCTTTCCACTGGAAACCTCCGTGATTGAATTCGAAAGTAAAGGTAGAAAGAATCTATTTACGTGTACTTGAGGTGTTCATTACACGTTCTTAATCATTTCTGGGGACTATCATTGTGTATTTTAAGAGTTTAACCACAATTAGACAGTTTGCTTAGAAGTATTTACTGGAACTGCCACCATTTTAACTGCTTCACACAAAGAAACGACAAAGCCAATCCTCCTAAATTGTAAACATAAAAACTATTCTCGTCATTCCAAGGCTTTAGACACCAAATCTGAGCTCTGTAAACATGAACTCTTAATAATTGAAAGCACAGTCCCGTGAAAACGCCACACAAAGTACCCCGACTTGTAAACATTACCAGAATTACGGCATTTCACAGCTTTCCACTCGAAACCTCCGTGATTGAATTCGACAGTAAATGTAGTAAGAATCTATTTACAGGTCCTTGAGGTGTTTATTAAACGTTCTTAATCATTTCTGGGAACTCTCATTGTGTATTTTAACAGTTTTACCACAATTAGACAGTTTGCTTAGAAGTAGTTCCTGGAACCGTCACCATTTTAAATGATAGGCACAAAAAAGCGCCGAAGCCAATTCTCCTAAATTGTAAACATAAACAATATTCTCCTCATTCCAAGGCTTTAGACACCAATTCTGAGCTCTGTAAACATGAACTCTTAATATTTGAAAGCAAAGTCCCGTGAAAACGCCACCCGAAGTACCCGGAGTTGTAAATATAACCATTATTTTCGTCATTTCACAGCTTTCCAAGGGAAACCTCCGTGATTGAATTCGACAGTAAATGTAGTAAGAATCTATTTACGTGTACTTGAGGTGTTTTTTACACGTTCTTAATCATTTCTGGTAACTCTCATTGTGTATTTTAAGAGTTTTACCACAATTAGACAGTTTGCTTAGAAGTATTTACTGGAACCGCCACCATTTTAACTGATTCACACAAAAAACACGCCAAAGCCAATCCTCCTAAATTGTAAACATAAAAACTATTCTCGTCATTCCAAGGCTTTAGACACCAATTCTGAGCTCTGTAAACATGAACTCTTAATATTTGAAAGCACAGTCCCGTGAAAACGCCACCAGAAGTACCCGTACTTGTAAACATTACCAGTATTTTCGTCATTTCACAGCTTTCCACTGGAAATCTCCGTGATTGAATTCGAAAGTAAAGGTAGAAAGAATCTATTTACGTGTACTTGAGGTGTTCATTACACGTTCTTAATCATTTCTGGGGACTATCATTGTGTATTTTAAGAGTTTAACCACAATTAGACAGTTTGCTTAGAAGTATTTACTGGAACTGCCACCATTTTAACTGCTTCACACAAAGAAACGACAAAGCCAATCCTCCTAAATTGTAAACATAAAAACTATTCTCGTCATTCCAAGGCTTTAGACACCAAATCTGAGCTCTGTAAACATGAACTCTTAATAATTGAAAGCACAGTCCCGTGAAAACGCCACACAAAGTACCCCGACTTGTAAACATTACCAGAATTACGGCATTTCACAGCTTTCCACTCGAAACCTCCGTGATTGAATTCGACAGTAAATGTAGTAAGAATCTATTTACAGGTCCTTGAGGTGTTTATTAAACGTTCTTAATCATTTCTGGGAACTCTCATTGTGTATTTTAACAGTTTTACCACAATTAGACAGTTTGCTTAGAAGTAGTTCCTGGAACCGTCACCATTTTAAATGATAGGCACAAAAAAGCGCCGAAGCCAATTCTCCTAAATTGTAAACATAAACAATATTCTCCTCATTCCAAGGCTTTAGACACCAATTCTGAGCTCTGTAAACATGAACTCTTAATATTTGAAAGCAAAGTCCCGTGAAAACGCCACCCGAAGTACCCGGAGTTGTAAATATAACCATTATTTTCGTCATTTCACAGCTTTCCAAGGGAAACCTCCGTGATTGAATTCGACAGTAAATGTAGTAAGAATCTATTTACGTGTACTTGAGGTGTTTATTACACGTTCTTAATCATTTCTGGTAACTCTCATTGTGTATTTTAAGAGTTTTACCACAATTAGACAGTTTGCTTAGAAGTATTTACTGGAACCGCCACCATTTTAACTGATTCACACAAAAAACACGCCAAAGCCAATCCTCCTAAATTGTAAACATAAAAACTATTCTCGTCATTCCAAGGCTTTAGACACCAATTCTGAGCTCTGTAAACATGAACTCTTAATATTTGAAAGCAAAGTCCCGTGAAAGCGCCACCCAAAGTACCCGGACTTGTAAACATTACCAGAATTACGTCATTTCACAGCTTTCCACTCGAAACCTCCGTGATTGAATTCGACAGTAAATGTAGTAAGAATCTATTTACGTGTACTTGAGGTGTTTATTACACGTTCTTAATCATTTCTGGTAACTCTCATTGTGTATTTTAACAGTTTTACCACAATTAGACAGTTTGCTTAGAAGTATTTACTGGAACCGCCACCATTTTAACTGATTCACACAAAGAAACGACAAAGCCAATCCTCCTAAATTGTAAACATAAAAACTATTCTCGTCATTCCAAGGCTTTAGACACCAATTCTGAGCTCTGTAAACATGAACTCTTAATATTTGAAAGCACAGTCCCGTGAAAACGCCACCAGAAGTACCCGTACTTGTAAACATTACCAGTATTTTCGTCATTTCACAGCTTTCCACTGGAAACCTCCGTGATTGAATTCGAAAGTAAAGGTAGAAAGAATCTATTTACGTGTACTTGAGGTGTTCATTACACGTTCTTAATCATTTCTGGGGACTATCATTGTGTATTTTAAGAGTTTAACCACAATTAGACAGTTTGCTTAGAAGTATTTACTGGAACTGCCACCATTTTAACTGCTTCACACAAAGAAACGACAAAGCCAATCCTCCTAAATTGTAAACATAAAAACTATTCTCGTCATTCCAAGGCTTTAGACACCAAATCTGAGCTCTGTAAACATGAACTCTTAATAATTGAAAGCACAGTCCCGTGAAAACGCCACACAAAGTACCCCGACTTGTAAACATTACCAGAATTACGGCATTTCACAGCTTTCCACTCGAAACCTCCGTGATTGAATTCGACAGTAAATGTAGTAAGAATCTATTTACAGGTCCTTGAGGTGTTTATTAAACGTTCTTAATCATTTCTGGGAACTCTCATTGTGTATTTTAACAGTTTTACCACAATTAGACAGTTTGCTTAGAAGTAGTTCCTGGAACCGTCACCATTTTAAATGATAGGCACAAAAAAGCGCCGAAGCCAATTCTCCTAAATTGTAAACATAAACAATATTCTCCTCATTCCAAGGCTTTAGACACCAATTCTGAGCTCTGTAAACATGAACTCTTAATATTTGAAAGCAAAGTCCCGTGAAAACGCCACCCGAAGTACCCGGAGTTGTAAATATAACCATTATTTTCGTCATTTCACAGCTTTCCAAGGGAAACCTCCGTGATTGAATTCGACAGTAAATGTAGTAAGAATCTATTTACGTGTACTTGAGGTGTTTATTACACGTTCTTAATCATTTCTGGGGACTATCATTGTGTATTTTAAGAGTTTTACCACAATTAGACAGTTTGCTTAGAAGTATTTACTGGAACCGCCACCATTTTAACTGATTCACACAAAAAACACGCCAAAGCCAATCCTCCTAAATTGTAAACATAAAAACTATTCTCGTCATTCCAAGGCTTTAGACACCAATTCTGAGCTCTGTAAACATGAACTCTTAATATTTGAAAGCAAAGTCCCGTGAAAGCGCCACCCAAAGTACCCGGACTTGTAAACATTACCAGAATTACGTCATTTCACAGCTTTCCACTCGAAACCTCCGTGATTGAATTCGACAGTAAATGTAGTAAGAATCTATTTACGTGTACTTGAGGTGTTTATTACACGTTCTTAATCATTTCTGGTAACTCTCATTGTGTATTTTAACAGTTTTACCACAATTAGACAGTTTGCTTAGAAGTATTTACTGGAACCGCCACCATTTTAACTGATTCACACAAAGAAACGACAAAGCCAATCCTCCTAAATTGTAAACATAAAAACTATTCTCGTCATTCCAAGGCTTTAGACACCAATTCTGAGCTCTGTAAACATGAACTCTTAATATTTGAAAGCACAGTCCCGTGAAAACGCCACCAGAAGTACCCGTACTTGTAAACATTACCAGTATTTTCGTCATTTCACAGCTTTCCACTGGAAACCTCCGTGATTGAATTCGAAAGTAAAGGTAGAAAGAATCTATTTACGTGTACTTGAGGTGTTCATTACACGTTCTTAATCATTTCTGGGGACTATCATTGTGTATTTTAAGAGTTTAACCACAATTAGACAGTTTGCTTAGAAGTATTTACTGGAACTGCCACCATTTTAACTGCTTCACACAAAGAAACGACAAAGCCAATCCTCCTAAATTGTAAACATAAAAACTATTCTCGTCATTCCAAGGCTTTAGACACCAAATCTGAGCTCTGTAAACATGAACTCTTAATAATTGAAAGCACAGTCCCGTGAAAACGCCACACAAAGTACCCCGACTTGTAAACATTACCAGAATTACGGCATTTCACAGCTTTCCACTCGAAACCTCCGTGATTGAATTCGACAGTAAATGTAGTAAGAATCTATTTACAGGTCCTTGAGGTGTTTATTAAACGTTCTTAATCATTTCTGGGAACTCTCATTGTGTATTTTAACAGTTTTACCACAATTAGACAGTTTGCTTAGAAGTAGTTCCTGGAACCGTCACCATTTTAAATGATAGGCACAAAAAAGCGCCGAAGCCAATTCTCCTAAATTGTAAACATAAACAATATTCTCCTCATTCCAAGGCTTTAGACACCAATTCTGAGCTCTGTAAACATGAACTCTTAATATTTGAAAGCAAAGTCCCGTGAAAACGCCACCCGAAGTACCCGGAGTTGTAAATATAACCAGTATTTTCGTCATTTCACAGCTTTCCAAGGGAAACCTCCGTGATTGAATTCGACAGTAAATGTAGTAAGAATCTATTTACGTGTACTTGAGGTGTTTATTACACGTTCTTAATCATTTCTGGTAACTCTCATTGTGTATTTTAAGAGTTTTACCACAATTAGACAGTTTGCTTAGAAGTATTTACTGGAACCGCCACCATTTTAACTGATTCACACAAAAAACACGCCAAAGCCAATCCTCCTAAATTGTAAACATAAAAACTATTCTCGTCATTCCAAGGCTTTAGACACCAATTCTGAGCTCTGTAAACATGAACTCTTAATATTTGAAAGCACAGTCCCGTGAAAACGCCACCAGAAGTACCCGTACTTGTAAACATTACCAGTATTTTCGTCATTTCACAGCTTTCCACTGGAAACCTCCGTGATTGAATTCGAAAGTAAAGGTAGAAAGAATCTATTTACGTGTACTTGAGGTGTTCATTACACGTTCTTAATCATTTCTGGGGACTATCATTGTGTATTTTAAGAGTTTAACCACAATTAGACAGTTTGCTTAGAAGTATTTACTGGAACTGCCACCATTTTAACTGCTTCACACAAAGAAACGACAAAGCCAATCCTCCTAAATTGTAAACATAAAAACTATTCTCGTCATTCCAAGGCTTTAGACACCAAATCTGAGCTCTGTAAACATGAACTCTTAATAATTGAAAGCACAGTCCCGTGAAAACGCCACACAAAGTACCCCGACTTGTAAACATTACCAGAATTACGGCATTTCACAGCTTTCCACTCGAAACCTCCGTGATTGAATTCGACAGTAAATGTAGTAAGAATCTATTTACAGGTCCTTGAGGTGTTTATTAAACGTTCTTAATCATTTCTGGGAACTCTCATTGTGTATTTTAACAGTTTTACCACAATTAGACAGTTTGCTTAGAAGTAGTTCCTGGAACCGTCACCATTTTAAATGATAGGCACAAAAAAGCGCCGAAGCCAATTCTCCTAAATTGTAAACATAAACAATATTCTCCTCATTCCAAGGCTTTAGACACCAATTCTGAGCTCTGTAAACATGAACTCTTAATATTTGAAAGCAAAGTCCCGTGAAAACGCCACCCGAAGTACCCGGAGTTGTAAATATAACCATTATTTTCGTCATTTCACAGCTTTCCAAGGGAAACCTCCGTGATTGAATTCGACAGTAAATGTAGTAAGAATCTATTTACGTGTACTTGAGGTGTTTATTACACGTTCTTAATCATTTCTGGTAACTCTCATTGTGTATTTTAAGAGTTTTACCACAATTAGACAGTTTGCTTAGAAGTATTTACTGGAACCGCCACCATTTTAACTGATTCACACAAAAAACACGCCAAAGCCAATCCTCCTAAATTGTAAACATAAAAACTATTCTCGTCATTCCAAGGCTTTAGACACCAATTCTGAGCTCTGTAAACATGAACTCTTAATATTTGAAAGCAAAGTCCCGTGAAAGCGCCACCCAAAGTACCCGGACTTGTAAACATTACCAGAATTACGTCATTTCACAGCTTTCCACTCGAAACCTCCGTGATTGAATTCGACAGTAAATGTAGTAAGAATCTATTTACGTGTACTTGAGGTGTTTATTACACGTTCTTAATCATTTCTGGTAACTCTCATTGTGTATTTTAACAGTTTTACCACAATTAGACAGTTTGCTTAGAAGTATTTACTGGAACCGCCACCATTTTAACTGATTCACACAAAGAAACGACAAAGCCAATCCTCCTAAATTGTAAACATAAAAACTATTCTCGTCATTCCAAGGCTTTAGACACCAATTCTGAGCTCTGTAAACATGAACTCTTAATATTTGAAAGCACAGTCCCGTGAAAACGCCACCAGAAGTACCCGTACTTGTAAACATTACCAGTATTTTCGTCATTTCACAGCTTTCCACTGGAAACCTCCGTGATTGAATTCGAAAGTAAAGGTAGAAAGAATCTATTTACGTGTACTTGAGGTGTTCATTACACGTTCTTAATCATTTCTGGGGACTATCATTGTGTATTTTAAGAGTTTAACCACAATTAGACAGTTTGCTTAGAAGTATTTACTGGAACTGCCACCATTTTAACTGCTTCACACAAAGAAACGACAAAGCCAATCCTCCTAAATTGTAAACATAAAAACTATTCTCGTCATTCCAAGGCTTTAGACACCAAATCTGAGCTCTGTAAACATGAACTCTTAATAATTGAAAGCACAGTCCCGTGAAAACGCCACACAAAGTACCCCGACTTGTAAACATTACCAGAATTACGGCATTTCACAGCTTTCCACTCGAAACCTCCGTGATTGAATTCGACAGTAAATGTAGTAAGAATCTATTTACAGGTCCTTGAGGTGTTTATTAAACGTTCTTAATCATTTCTGGGAACTCTCATTGTGTATTTTAACAGTTTTACCACAATTAGACAGTTTGCTTAGAAGTAGTTCCTGGAACCGTCACCATTTTAAATGATAGGCACAAAAAAGCGCCGAAGCCAATTCTCCTAAATTGTAAACATAAACAATATTCTCCTCATTCCAAGGCTTTAGACACCAATTCTGAGCTCTGTAAACATGAACTCTTAATATTTGAAAGCAAAGTCCCGTGAAAACGCCACCCGAAGTACCCGGAGTTGTAAATATAACCATTATTTTCGTCATTTCACAGCTTTCCAAGGGAAACCTCCGTGATTGAATTCGACAGTAAATGTAGTAAGAATCTATTTACGTGTACTTGAGGTGTTTATTACACGTTCTTAATCATTTCTGGTAACTCTCATTGTGTATTTTAAGAGTTTTACCACAATTAGACAGTTTGCTTAGAAGTATTTACTGGAACCGCCACCATTTTAACTGATTCACACAAAAAACACGCCAAAGCCAATCCTCCTAAATTGTAAACATAAAAACTATTCTCGTCATTCCAAGGCTTTAGACACCAATTCTGAGCTCTGTAAACATGAACTCTTAATATTTGAAAGCAAAGTCCCGTGAAAGCGCCACCCAAAGTACCCGGACTTGTAAACATTACCAGAATTACGTCATTTCACAGCTTTCCACTCGAAACCTCCGTGATTGAATTCGACAGTAAATGTAGTAAGAATCTATTTACGTGTACTTGAGGTGTTTATTACACGTTCTTAATCATTTCTGGTAACTCTCATTGTGTATTTTAACAGTTTTACCACAATTAGACAGTTTGCTTAGAAGTATTTACTGGAACCGCCACCATTTTAACTGATTCACACAAAGAAACGACAAAGCCAATCCTCCTAAATTGTAAACATAAAAACTATTCTCGTCATTCCAAGGCTTTAGACACCAATTCTGAGCTCTGTAAACATGAACTCTTAATATTTGAAAGCACAGTCCCGTGAAAACGCCACCAGAAGTACCCGTACTTGTAAACATTACCAGTATTTTCGTCATTTCACAGCTTTCCACTGGAAACCTCCGTGATTGAATTCGAAAGTAAAGGTAGAAAGAATCTATTTACGTGTACTTGAGGTGTTCATTACACGTTCTTAATCATTTCTGGGGACTATCATTGTGTATTTTAAGAGTTTAACCACAATTAGACAGTTTGCTTAGAAGTATTTACTGGAACTGCCACCATTTTAACTGCTTCACACAAAGAAACGACAAAGCCAATCCTCCTAAATTGTAAACATAAAAACTATTCTCGTCATTCCAAGGCTTTAGACACCAAATCTGAGCTCTGTAAACATGAACTCTTAATAATTGAAAGCACAGTCCCGTGAAAACGCCACACAAAGTACCCCGACTTGTAAACATTACCAGAATTACGGCATTTCACAGCTTTCCACTCGAAACCTCCGTGATTGAATTCGACAGTAAATGTAGTAAGAATCTATTTACAGGTCCTTGAGGTGTTTATTAAACGTTCTTAATCATTTCTGGGAACTCTCATTGTGTATTTTAACAGTTTTACCACAATTAGACAGTTTGCTTAGAAGTAGTTCCTGGAACCGTCACCATTTTAAATGATAGGCACAAAAAAGCGCCGAAGCCAATCCTCCTAAATTGTAAACATAAACAATATTCTCCTCATTCCAAGGCTTTAGACACCAATTCTGAGCTCTGTAAACATGAACTCTTAATATTTGAAAGCACCGTCCCGTGAAAACGCCACCCGAAATACCCGGAGTTTTAAATATAACCAGTATTTTCGTCATTTCACAGCTTTCCAAGGGAAACCTCCGTGATTGAATTCGACAGTAAATGTAGTAAGAATCTATTTACGTGTACTTGAGGTGTTCATTACACGTTCTTAATCATTTCTGGGGACTATCATTGTGTATTTTAAGAGTTTAACCACAATTAGACAGTTTGCTTAGAAGTATTTACTGGAACCGCCACCATTTTAACTGATTCACACAAAAAAAACGCCAAAGCCAATCCTCCTAAATTGTAAACATAAAAACTATTCTCGTCATTCCAAGGCTTTAGACACCAATTCTGAGCTCTGTAAACATGAACTCTTAATATTTGAAAGCACAGTCCCGTGAAAACGCCACCAGAAGTACCCGTACTTGTAAACATTACCAGTATTTTCGTCATTTCACAGCTTTCCACTGGAAACCTCCGTGATTGAATTCGAAAGTAAAGGTAGAAAGAATCTATTTACGTGTACTTGAGGTGTTCATTACACGTTCTTAATCATTTCTGGGGACTATCATTGTGTATTTTAAGAGTTTAACCACAATTAGACAGTTTGCTTAGAAGTATTTACTGGAACTGCCACCATTTTAACTGCTTCACACAAAAAACGACAAAGCCAATCCTCCTAAATTGTAAACATAAAAACTATTCTCGTCATTCCAAGGCTTTAGACACCAAATCTGAGCTCTGTAAACATGAACTCTTAATAATTGAAAGCACAGTCCCGTGAAAACGCCACACAAAGTACCCCGACTTGTAAACATTACCAGAATTACGGCATTTCACAGCTTTCCACTCGAAACCTCCGTGATTGAATTCGACAGTAAATGTAGTAAGAATCTATTTACAGGTCCTTGAGGTGTTTATTAAACGTTCTTAATCATTTCTGGGAACTCTCATTGTGTATTTTAACAGTTTTACCACAATTAGTTTGCTTAGAAGTAGTTCCTGGAACCGTCACCATTTTAAATGATAGGCACAAAAAAGCGCCGAAGCCAATCCTCCTAAATTGTAAACATAAACAATATTCTCCTCATTCCAAGGCTTTAGACACCAATTCTGAGCTCTGTAAACATGAACTCTTAATATTTGAAAGCACCGTCCCGAGAAAACGCCACCCGAAATACCCGGAGTTTTAAATATAACCAGTATTTTCGTCATTTCACAGCTTTCCAAGGGAAACCTCCGTGATTGAATTCGACAGTAAATGTAGTAAGAATCTATTTACGTGTACTTGAGGTGTTCATTACACGTTCTTAATCATTTCTGGGGACTATCATTGTGTATTTTAAGAGTTTAACCACAATTAGACAGTTTGCTTAGAAGTATTTACTGGAACCGCCACCATTTTAACTGATTCACACAAAAAAAACGCCAAAGCCAATCCTCCTAAATTGTAAACATAAAAACTATTCTCGTCATTCCAAGGCTTTAGACACCAATTCTGAGCTCTGTAAACATGAACTCTTAATATTTGAAAGCACAGTCCCGTGAAAACGCCACCAGAAGTACCCGTACTTGTAAACATTACCAGTATTTTCGTCATTTCACAGCTTTCCACTGGAAACCTCGGTGATTGAATTCGACAATAAATGAAGTAAGAATCTATTTACGTGTACTTGAGATGTTTATTACACGTTCTTAATCATTTCCGGGAACTCTCATTGTGTATGTTAATAGTTTTACCACAATTAGACAGTTTGCTTAGAACTGTTTACTGGAACCTCCACAATTTTGACTGATTCACACAAAAAAAACGCCAAAGCCCATCCTCCTAAATTGTAAACATAAAAACTATTCTCGTCATTCCAAGGCTTTAGACACCAATTCTGAGCTCTGTAAACATGAACTCTTAATATTTGAAAGCAAAGTCCCGTGAAAACGCCACCCGAAGTACCCGGAGTTGTAAATATAACCAGTATTTTCGTCATTTCACAGCTTTCCAAGGGAAACCTCCGTGATTGAATTCGACAGTAAATGTAGTAAGAATCTATTTACGTGTACTTGAGGTGTTTATTACACGTTCTTAATCATTTCTGGTAACTCTCATTGTGTATTTTAACAGTTTTACCACAATTAGACAGTTTGCTTAGAAGTATTTACTGGAACCGCCACCATTTTAACTGATTCACACAAAAAACACGCCAAAGCCAATCCTCCTAAATTGTAAACATAAAAACTATTCTCGTCATTCCAAGGCTTTAGACACCAATTCTGAGCTCTGTAAACATGAACTCTTAATATTTGAAAGCACAGTCCCGTGAAAACGCCACCAGAAGTACCCGTACTTGTAAACATTACCAGTATTTTCGTCATTTCACAGCTTTCCACTGGAAACCTCCGTGATTGAATTCGAAAGTAAAGGTAGAAAGAATCTATTTACGTGTACTTGAGGTGTTCATTACACGTTCTTAATCATTTCTGGGGACTATCATTGTGTATTTTAAGAGTTTAACCACAATTAGACAGTTTGCTTAGAAGTATTTACTGGAACTGCCACCATTTTAACTGCTTCACACAAAAAACGACAAAGCCAATCCTCCTAAATTGTAAACATAAAAACTATTCTCGTCATTCCAAGGCTTTAGACACCAAATCTGAGCTCTGTAAACATGAACTCTTAATAATTGAAAGCACAGTCCCGTGAAAACGCCACACAAAGTACCCCGACTTGTAAACATTACCAGAATTACGGCATTTCACAGCTTTCCACTCGAAACCTCCGTGATTGAATTCGACAGTAAATGTAGTAAGAATCTATTTACAGGTCCTTGAGGTGTTTATTAAACGTTCTTAATCATTTCTGGGAACTCTCATTGTGTATTTTAACAGTTTTACCACAATTAGACAGTTTGCTTAGAAGTAGTTCCTGGAACCGTCACCATTTTAAATGATAGGCACAAAAAAGCGCCGAAGCCAATCCTCCTAAATTGTAAACATAAACAATATTCTCCTCATTCCAAGGCTTTAGACACCAATTCTGAGCTCTGTAAACATGAACTCTTAATAATTGAAAGCACAGTCCCGTGAAAGCGCCACCCAAAGTACCCGGACTTGTAAACATTACCAGAATTACGTCATTTCACAGCTTTCCACTGGAAACCTCCGTGATTGAATTCGACAGTAAAGGTAGTAAGAATCTATTTACGTGTACTTGAGGTGTTCATTACACGTTCTTAATCATTTCTGGGGACTATCATTGTGTATTTTAAGAGTTTAACCACAATTAGACAGTTTGCTTAGAAGTATTTACTGGAACTGCCACCATTTTAACTGCTTCACACAAAGAAACGACAAAGCCAATCCTCCTAAATTGTAAACATAAAAACTATTCTCGTCATTCCAAGGCTTTAGACACCAAATCTGAGCTCTGTAAACATGAACTCTTAATAATTGAAAGCACAGTCCCGTGAAAACGCCACACAAAGTACCCCGACTTGTAAACATTACCAGAATTACGGCATTTCACAGCTTTCCACTCGAAACCTCCGTGATTGAATTCGACAGTAAATGTAGTAAGAATCTATTTACAGGTCCTTGAGGTGTTTATTAAACGTTCTTAATCATTTCTGGGAACTCTCATTGTGTATTTTAACAGTTTTACCACAATTAGACAGTTTGCTTAGAAGTAGTTCCTGGAACCGTCACCATTTTAAATGATAGGCACAAAAAAGCGCCGAAGCCAATTCTCCTAAATTGTAAACATAAACAATATTCTCCTCATTCCAAGGCTTTAGACACCAATTCTGAGCTCTGTAAACATGAACTCTTAATATTTGAAAGCAAAGTCCCGTGAAAACGCCACCCGAAGTACCCGGAGTTGTAAATATAACCATTATTTTCGTCATTTCACAGCTTTCCAAGGGAAACCTCCGTGATTGAATTCGACAGTAAATGTAGTAAGAATCTATTTACGTGTACTTGAGGTGTTTATTACACGTTCTTAATCATTTCTGGTAACTCTCATTGTGTATTTTAAGAGTTTTACCACAATTAGACAGTTTGCTTAGAAGTATTTACTGGAACCGCCACCATTTTAACTGATTCACACAAAAAACACGCCAAAGCCAATCCTCCTAAATTGTAAACATAAAAACTATTCTCGTCATTCCAAGGCTTTAGACACCAATTCTGAGCTCTGTAAACATGAACTCTTAATATTTGAAAGCAAAGTCCCGTGAAAGCGCCACACAAAGTACCCGGACTTGTAAACATTACCAGAATTACGTCATTTCACAGCTTTCCACTCGAAACCTCCGTGATTGAATTCGACAGTAAATGTAGTAAGAATCTATTTACGTGTACTTGAGGTGTTTATTACACGTTCTTAATCATTTCTGGTAACTCTCATTGTGTATTTTAACAGTTTTACCACAATTAGACAGTTTGCTTAGAAGTATTTACTGGAACCGCCACCATTTTAACTGATTCACACAAAGAAAACGCCAAAGCCAATCCTCCTAAATTGTAAACATAAAAACTATTCTCGTCATTCCAAGGCTTTAGACACCAATTCTGAGCTCTGTAAACATGAACTCTTAATATTTGAAAGCACAGTCCCGTGAAAACGCCACCAGAAGTACCCGTACTTGTAAACATTACCAGTATTTTCGTCATTTCACAGCTTTCCACTGGAAACCTCCGTGATTGAATTCGAAAGTAAAGGTAGAAAGAATCTATTTACGTGTACTTGAGGTGTTCATTACACGTTCTTAATCATTTCTGGGGACTATCATTGTGTATTTTAAGAGTTTAACCACAATTAGACAGTTTGCTTAGAAGTATTTACTGGAACTGCCACCATTTTAACTGCTTCACACAAAGAAACGACAAAGCCAATCCTCCTAAATTGTAAACATAAAAACTATTCTCGTCATTCCAAGGCTTTAGACACCAAATCTGAGCTCTGTAAACATGAACTCTTAATAATTGAAAGCACAGTCCCGTGAAAACGCCACACAAAGTACCCCGACTTGTAAACATTACCAGAATTACGGCATTTCACAGCTTTCCACTCGAAACCTCCGTGATTGAATTCGACAGTAAATGTAGTAAGAATCTATTTACAGGTCCTTGAGGTGTTTATTAAACGTTCTTAATCATTTCTGGGAACTCTCATTGTGTATTTTAACAGTTTTACCACAATTAGACAGTTTGCTTAGAAGTAGTTCCTGGAACCGTCACCATTTTAAATGATAGGCACAAAAAAGCGCCGAAGCCAATCCTCCTAAATTGTAAACATAAACAATATTCTCCTCATTCCAAGGCTTTAGACACCAATTCTGAGCTCTGTAAACATGAACTCTTAATATTTGAAAGCACCGTCCCGTGAAAACGCCACCCGAAATACCCGGAGTTTTAAATATAACCAGTATTTTCGTCATTTCACAGCTTTCCAAGGGAAACCTCCGTGATTGAATTCGACAGTAAATGTAGTAAGAATCTATTTACGTGTACTTGAGGTGTTCATTACACGTTCTTAATCATTTCTGGGGACTATCATTGTGTATTTTAAGAGTTTAACCACAATTAGACAGTTTGCTTAGAAGTATTTACTGGAACCGCCACCATTTTAACTGATTCACACAAAAAAAACGCCAAAGCCAATCCTCCTAAATTGTAAACATAAAAACTATTCTCGTCATTCCAAGGCTTTAGACACCAATTCTGAGCTCTGTAAACATGAACTCTTAATATTTGAAAGCACAGTCCCGTGAAAACGCCACCAGAAGTACCCGTACTTGTAAACATTACCAGTATTTTCGTCATTTCACAGCTTTCCACTGGAAACCTCCGTGATTGAATTCGAAAGTAAAGGTAGAAAGAATCTATTTACGTGTACTTGAGGTGTTCATTACACGTTCTTAATCATTTCTGGGGACTATCATTGTGTATTTTAAGAGTTTAACCACAATTAGACAGTTTGCTTAGAAGTATTTACTGGAACTGCCACCATTTTAACTGCTTCACACAAAAAACGACAAAGCCAATCCTCCTAAATTGTAAACATAAAAACTATTCTCGTCATTCCAAGGCTTTAGACACCAAATCTGAGCTCTGTAAACATGAACTCTTAATAATTGAAAGCACAGTCCCGTGAAAACGCCACACAAAGTACCCCGACTTGTAAACATTACCAGAATTACGGCATTTCACAGCTTTCCACTCGAAACCTCCGTGATTGAATTCGACAGTAAATGTAGTAAGAATCTATTTACAGGTCCTTGAGGTGTTTATTAAACGTTCTTAATCATTTCTGGGAACTCTCATTGTGTATTTTAACAGTTTTACCACAATTAGTTTGCTTAGAAGTAGTTCCTGGAACCGTCACCATTTTAAATGATAGGCACAAAAAAGCGCCGAAGCCAATCCTCCTAAATTGTAAACATAAACAATATTCTCCTCATTCCAAGGCTTTAGACACCAATTCTGAGCTCTGTAAACATGAACTCTTAATATTTGAAAGCACCGTCCCGAGAAAACGCCACCCGAAATACCCGGAGTTTTAAATATAACCAGTATTTTCGTCATTTCACAGCTTTCCAAGGGAAACCTCCGTGATTGAATTCGACAGTAAATGTAGTAAGAATCTATTTACGTGTACTTGAGGTGTTCATTACACGTTCTTAATCATTTCTGGGGACTATCATTGTGTATTTTAAGAGTTTAACCACAATTAGACAGTTTGCTTAGAAGTATTTACTGGAACCGCCACCATTTTAACTGATTCACACAAAAAAAACGCCAAAGCCAATCCTCCTAAATTGTAAACATAAAAACTATTCTCGTCATTCCAAGGCTTTAGACACCAATTCTGAGCTCTGTAAACATGAACTCTTAATATTTGAAAGCACAGTCCCGTGAAAACGCCACCAGAAGTACCCGTACTTGTAAACATTACCAGTATTTTCGTCATTTCACAGCTTTCCACTGGAAACCTCGGTGATTGAATTCGACAATAAATGAAGTAAGAATCTATTTACGTGTACTTGAGATGTTTATTACACGTTCTTAATCATTTCCGGGAACTCTCATTGTGTATGTTAATAGTTTTACCACAATTAGACAGTTTGCTTAGAACTGTTTACTGGAACCTCCACAATTTTGACTGATTCACACAAAAAAAACGCCAAAGCCCATCCTCCTAAATTGTAAACATAAAAACTATTCTCGTCATTCCAAGGCTTTAGACACCAATTCTGAGCTCTGTAAACATGAACTCTTAATATTTGAAAGCAAAGTCCCGTGAAAACGCCACCCGAAGTACCCGGAGTTGTAAATATAACCATTATTTTCGTCATTTCACAGCTTTCCAAGGGAAACCTCCGTGATTGAATTCGACAGTAAATGTAGTAAGAATCTATTTACGTGTACTTGAGGTGTTTATTACACGTTCTTAATCATTTCTGGTAACTCTCATTGTGTATTTTAAGAGTTTTACCACAATTAGACAGTTTGCTTAGAAGTATTTACTGGAACCGCCACCATTTTAACTGATTCACACAAAAAACACGCCAAAGCCAATCCTCCTAAATTGTAAACATAAAAACTATTCTCGTCATTCCAAGGCTTTAGACACCAATTCTGAGCTCTGTAAACATGAACTCTTAATATTTGAAAGCAAAGTCCCGTGAAAGCGCCACCCAAAGTACCCGGACTTGTAAACATTACCAGAATTACGTCATTTCACAGCTTTCCACTCGAAACCTCCGTGATTGAATTCGACAGTAAATGTAGTAAGAATCTATTTACGTGTACTTGAGGTGTTTATTACACGTTCTTAATCATTTCTGGTAACTCTCATTGTGTATTTTAACAGTTTTACCACAATTAGACAGTTTGCTTAGAAGTATTTACTGGAACCGCCACCATTTTAACTGATTCACACAAAGAAACGACAAAGCCAATCCTCCTAAATTGTAAACATAAAAACTATTCTCGTCATTCCAAGGCTTTAGACACCAATTCTGAGCTCTGTAAACATGAACTCTTAATATTTGAAAGCACAGTCCCGTGAAAACGCCACCAGAAGTACCCGTACTTGTAAACATTACCAGTATTTTCGTCATTTCACAGCTTTCCACTGGAAACCTCCGTGATTGAATTCGAAAGTAAAGGTAGAAAGAATCTATTTACGTGTACTTGAGGTGTTCATTACACGTTCTTAATCATTTCTGGGGACTATCATTGTGTATTTTAAGAGTTTAACCACAATTAGACAGTTTGCTTAGAAGTATTTACTGGAACTGCCACCATTTTAACTGCTTCACACAAAGAAACGACAAAGCCAATCCTCCTAAATTGTAAACATAAAAACTATTCTCGTCATTCCAAGGCTTTAGACACCAAATCTGAGCTCTGTAAACATGAACTCTTAATAATTGAAAGCACAGTCCCGTGAAAACGCCACACAAAGTACCCCGACTTGTAAACATTACCAGAATTACGGCATTTCACAGCTTTCCACTCGAAACCTCCGTGATTGAATTCGACAGTAAATGTTGTAAGAATCTATTTACAGGTCCTTGAGGTGTTTATTAAACGTTCTTAATCATTTCTGGGAACTCTCATTGTGTATTTTAACAGTTTTACCACAATTAGACAGTTTGCTTAGAAGTAGTTCCTGGAACCGTCACCATTTTAAATGATAGGCACAAAAAAGCGCCGAAGCCAATCCTCCTAAATTGTAAACATAAACAATATTCTCCTCATTCCAAGGCTTTAGACACCAATTCTGAGCTCTGTAAACATGAACTCTTAATATTTGAAAGCACCGTCCCGAGAAAACGCCACCCGAAATACCCGGAGTTTTAAATATAACCAGTATTTTCGTCATTTCACAGCTTTCCAAGGGAAACCTCCGTGATTGAATTCGACAGTAAATGTAGTAAGAATCTATTTACGTGTACTTGAGGTGTTCATTACACGTTCTTAATCATTTCTGGGGACTATCATTGTGTATTTTAAGAGTTTAACCACAATTAGACAGTTTGCTTAGAAGTATTTACTGGAACCGCCACCATTTTAACTGATTCACACAAAAAAAACGCCAAAGCCAATCCTCCTAAATTGTAAACATAAAAACTATTCTCGTCATTCCAAGGCTTTAGACACCAATTCTGAGCTCTGTAAACATGAACTCTTAATATTTGAAAGCACAGTCCCGTGAAAACGCCACCAGAAGTACCCGTACTTGTAAACATTACCAGTATTTTCGTCATTTCACAGCTTTCCACTGGAAACCTCGGTGATTGAATTCGACAATAAATGAAGTAAGAATCTATTTACGTGTACTTGAGATGTTTATTACACGTTCTTAATCATTTCCGGGAACTCTCATTGTGTATGTTAATAGTTTTACCACAATTAGACAGTTTGCTTAGAACTGTTTACTGGAACCTCCACAATTTTAACTGATTCACACAAAAAAAACGCCAAAGCCCATCCTCCTAAATTGTAAACATAAAAATTATTCTCGTCATTCCAAGGCTTTAGACACCAATTCTGAGCTCTGTAAACATGAACTCTTAATATTTGAAAGCAAAGTCCCGTGAAAACGCCACCCGAAGTACCCGGAGTTGTAAATATAACCAGTATTTTCGTCATTTCACAGCTTTCCAAGGGAAACCTCCGTGATTGAATTCGACAGTAAATGTAGTAAGAATCTATTTACGTGTACTTGAGGTGTTTATTACACGTTCTTAATCATTTCTGGTAACTCTCATTGTGTATTTTAACAGTTTTACCACAATTAGACAGTTTGCTTAGAAGTATTTACTGGAACCGCCACCATTTTAACTGATTCACACAAAAAACACGCCAAAGCCAATCCTCCTAAATTGTAAACATAAAAACTATTCTCGTCATTCCAAGGCTTTAGACACCAATTCTGAGCTCTGTAAACATGAACTCTTAATATTTGAAAGCACAGTCCCGTGAAAACGCCACCAGAAGTACCCGTACTTGTAAACATTACCAGTATTTTCGTCATTTCACAGCTTTCCACTGGAAACCTCCGTGATTGAATTCGAAAGTAAAGGTAGAAAGAATCTATTTACGTGTACTTGAGGTGTTCATTACACGTTCTTAATCATTTCTGGGGACTATCATTGTGTATTTTAAGAGTTTAACCACAATTAGACAGTTTGCTTAGAAGTATTTACTGGAACTGCCACCATTTTAACTGCTTCACACAAAAAACGACAAAGCCAATCCTCCTAAATTGTAAACATAAAAACTATTCTCGTCATTCCAAGGCTTTAGACACCAAATCTGAGCTCTGTAAACATGAACTCTTAATAATTGAAAGCACAGTCCCGTGAAAACGCCACACAAAGTACCCCGACTTGTAAACATTACCAGAATTACGGCATTTCACAGCTTTCCACTCGAAACCTCCGTGATTGAATTCGACAGTAAATGTAGTAAGAATCTATTTACAGGTCCTTGAGGTGTTTATTAAACGTTCTTAATCATTTCTGGGAACTCTCATTGTGTATTTTAACAGTTTTACCACAATTAGACAGTTTGCTTAGAAGTAGTTCCTGGAACCGTCACCATTTTAAATGATAGGCACAAAAAAGCGCCGAAGCCAATCCTCCTAAATTGTAAACATAAACAATATTCTCCTCATTCCAAGGCTTTAGACACCAATTCTGAGCTCTGTAAACATGAACTCTTAATAATTGAAAGCACAGTCCCGTGAAAGCGCCACCCAAAGTACCCGGACTTGTAAACATTACCAGAATTACGTCATTTCACAGCTTTCCACTGGAAACCTCCGTGATTGAATTCGACAGTAAAGGTAGTAAGAATCTATTTACGTGTACTTGAGGTGTTCATTACACGTTCTTAATCATTTCTGGGGACTATCATTGTGTATTTTAAGAGTTTAACCACAATTAGACAGTTTGCTTAGAAGTATTTACTGGAACTGCCACCATTTTAACTGCTTCACACAAAGAAACGACAAAGCCAATCCTCCTAAATTGTAAACATAAAAACTATTCTCGTCATTCCAAGGCTTTAGACACCAAATCTGAGCTCTGTAAACATGAACTCTTAATAATTGAAAGCACAGTCCCGTGAAAACGCCACACAAAGTACCCCGACTTGTAAACATTACCAGAATTACGGCATTTCACAGCTTTCCACTCGAAACCTCCGTGATTGAATTCGACAGTAAATGTAGTAAGAATCTATTTACAGGTCCTTGAGGTGTTTATTAAACGTTCTTAATCATTTCTGGGAACTCTCATTGTGTATTTTAACAGTTTTACCACAATTAGACAGTTTGCTTAGAAGTAGTTCCTGGAACCGTCACCATTTTAAATGATAGGCACAAAAAAGCGCCGAAGCCAATTCTCCTAAATTGTAAACATAAACAATATTCTCCTCATTCCAAGGCTTTAGACACCAATTCTGAGCTCTGTAAACATGAACTCTTAATATTTGAAAGCAAAGTCCCGTGAAAACGCCACCCGAAGTACCCGGAGTTGTAAATATAACCATTATTTTCGTCATTTCACAGCTTTCCAAGGGAAACCTCCGTGATTGAATTCGACAGTAAATGTAGTAAGAATCTATTTACGTGTACTTGAGGTGTTTATTACACGTTCTTAATCATTTCTGGTAACTCTCATTGTGTATTTTAAGAGTTTTACCACAATTAGACAGTTTGCTTAGAAGTATTTACTGGAACCGCCACCATTTTAACTGATTCACACAAAAAACACGCCAAAGCCAATCCTCCTAAATTGTAAACATAAAAACTATTCTCGTCATTCCAAGGCTTTAGACACCAATTCTGAGCTCTGTAAACATGAACTCTTAATATTTGAAAGCAAAGTCCCGTGAAAGCGCCACCCAAAGTACCCGGACTTGTAAACATTACCAGAATTACGTCATTTCACAGCTTTCCACTCGAAACCTCCGTGATTGAATTCGACAGTAAATGTAGTAAGAATCTATTTACGTGTACTTGAGGTGTTTATTACACGTTCTTAATCATTTCTGGTAACTCTCATTGTGTATTTTAACAGTTTTACCACAATTAGACAGTTTGCTTAGAAGTATTTACTGGAACCGCCACCATTTTAACTGATTCACACAAAGAAACGACAAAGCCAATCCTCCTAAATTGTAAACATAAAAACTATTCTCGTCATTCCAAGGCTTTAGACACCAATTCTGAGCTCTGTAAACATGAACTCTTAATATTTGAAAGCACAGTCCCGTGAAAACGCCACCAGAAGTACCCGTACTTGTAAACATTACCAGTATTTTCGTCATTTCACAGCTTTCCACTGGAAACCTCCGTGATTGAATTCGAAAGTAAAGGTAGAAAGAATCTATTTACGTGTACTTGAGGTGTTCATTACACGTTCTTAATCATTTCTGGGGACTATCATTGTGTATTTTAAGAGTTTAACCACAATTAGACAGTTTGCTTAGAAGTATTTACTGGAACTGCCACCATTTTAACTGCTTCACACAAAGAAACGACAAAGCCAATCCTCCTAAATTGTAAACATAAAAACTATTCTCGTCATTCCAAGGCTTTAGACACCAAATCTGAGCTCTGTAAACATGAACTCTTAATAATTGAAAGCACAGTCCCGTGAAAACGCCACACAAAGTACCCCGACTTGTAAACATTACCAGAATTACGGCATTTCACAGCTTTCCACTCGAAACCTCCGTGATTGAATTCGACAGTAAATGTTGTAAGAATCTATTTACAGGTCCTTGAGGTGTTTATTAAACGTTCTTAATCATTTCTGGGAACTCTCATTGTGTATTTTAACAGTTTTACCACAATTAGTTTGCTTAGAAGTAGTTCCTGGAACCGTCACCATTTTAAATGATAGGCACAAAAAAGCGCCGAAGCCAATCCTCCTAAATTGTAAACATAAACAATATTCTCCTCATTCCAAGGCTTTAGACACCAATTCTGAGCTCTGTAAACATGAACTCTTAATATTTGAAAGCACCGTCCCGAGAAAACGCCACCCGAAATACCCGGAGTTTTAAATATAACCAGTATTTTCGTCATTTCACAGCTTTCCAAGGGAAACCTCCGTGATTGAATTCGACAGTAAATGTAGTAAGAATCTATTTACGTGTACTTGAGGTGTTCATTACACGTTCTTAATCATTTCTGGGGACTATCATTGTGTATTTTAAGAGTTTAACCACAATTAGACAGTTTGCTTAGAAGTATTTACTGGAACCGCCACCATTTTAACTGATTCACACAAAAAAAACGCCAAAGCCAATCCTCCTAAATTGTAAACATAAAAACTATTCTCGTCATTCCAAGGCTTTAGACACCAATTCTGAGCTCTGTAAACATGAACTCTTAATATTTGAAAGCACAGTCCCGTGAAAACGCCACCAGAAGTACCCGTACTTGTAAACATTACCAGTATTTTCGTCATTTCACAGCTTTCCACTGGAAACCTCGGTGATTGAATTCGACAATAAATGAAGTAAGAATCTATTTACGTGTACTTGAGATGTTTATTACACGTTCTTAATCATTTCCGGGAACTCTCATTGTGTATGTTAATAGTTTTACCACAATTAGACAGTTTGCTTAGAACTGTTTACTGGAACCTCCACAATTTTAACTGATTCACACAAAAAAAACGCCAAAGCCCATCCTCCTAAATTGTAAACATAAAAACTATTCTCGTCATTCCAAGGCTTTAGACACCAATTCTGAGCTCTGTAAACATGAACTCTTAATATTTGAAAGCAAAGTCCCGTGAAAACGCCACCCGAAGTACCCGGAGTTGTAAATATAACCAGTATTTTCGTCATTTCACAGCTTTCCAAGGGAAACCTCCGTGATTGAATTCGACAGTAAATGTAGTAAGAATCTATTTACGTGTACTTGAGGTGTTTATTACACGTTCTTAATCATTTCTGGTAACTCTCATTGTGTATTTTAACAGTTTTACCACAATTAGACAGTTTGCTTAGAAGTATTTACTGGAACCGCCACCATTTTAACTGATTCACACAAAAAACACGCCAAAGCCAATCCTCCTAAATTGTAAACATAAAAACTATTCTCGTCATTCCAAGGCTTTAGACACCAATTCTGAGCTCTGTAAACATGAACTCTTAATATTTGAAAGCACAGTCCCGTGAAAACGCCACCAGAAGTACCCGTACTTGTAAACATTACCAGTATTTTCGTCATTTCACAGCTTTCCACTGGAAACCTCCGTGATTGAATTCGAAAGTAAAGGTAGAAAGAATCTATTTACGTGTACTTGAGGTGTTCATTACACGTTCTTAATCATTTCTGGGGACTATCATTGTGTATTTTAAGAGTTTAACCACAATTAGACAGTTTGCTTAGAAGTATTTACTGGAACTGCCACCATTTTAACTGCTTCACACAAAAAACGACAAAGCCAATCCTCCTAAATTGTAAACATAAAAACTATTCTCGTCATTCCAAGGCTTTAGACACCAAATCTGAGCTCTGTAAACATGAACTCTTAATAATTGAAAGCACAGTCCCGTGAAAACGCCACACAAAGTACCCCGACTTGTAAACATTACCAGAATTACGGCATTTCACAGCTTTCCACTCGAAACCTCCGTGATTGAATTCGACAGTAAATGTAGTAAGAATCTATTTACAGGTCCTTGAGGTGTTTATTAAACGTTCTTAATCATTTCTGGGAACTCTCATTGTGTATTTTAACAGTTTTACCACAATTAGACAGTTTGCTTAGAAGTAGTTCCTGGAACCGTCACCATTTTAAATGATAGGCACAAAAAAGCGCCGAAGCCAATCCTCCTAAATTGTAAACATAAACAATATTCTCCTCATTCCAAGGCTTTAGACACCAATTCTGAGCTCTGTAAACATGAACTCTTAATATTTGAAAGCACCGTCCCGAGAAAACGCCACCCGAAATACCCGGAGTTTTAAATATAACCAGTATTTTCGTCATTTCACAGCTTTCCAAGGGAAACCTCCGTGATTGAATTCGACAGTAAATGTAGTAAGAATCTATTTACGTGTACTTGAGGTGTTCATTACACGTTCTTAATCATTTCTGGGGACTATCATTGTGTATTTTAAGAGTTTAACCACAATTAGACAGTTTGCTTAGAAGTATTTACTGGAACCGCCACCATTTTAACTGATTCACACAAAAAAAACGCCAAAGCCAATCCTCCTAAATTGTAAACATAAAAACTATTCTCGTCATTCCAAGGCTTTAGACACCAATTCTGAGCTCTGTAAACATGAACTCTTAATATTTGAAAGCACAGTCCCGTGAAAACGCCACCAGAAGTACCCGTACTTGTAAACATTACCAGTATTTTCGTCATTTCACAGCTTTCCACTGGAAACCTCCGTGATTGAATTCGAAAGTAAAGGTAGAAAGAATCTATTTACGTGTACTTGAGGTGTTCATTACACGTTCTTAATCATTTCTGGGGACTATCATTGTGTATTTTAAGAGTTTAACCACAATTAGACAGTTTGCTTAGAAGTATTTACTGGAACTGCCACCATTTTAACTGCTTCACACAAAGAAACGACAAAGCCAATCCTCCTAAATTGTAAACATAAAAACTATTCTCGTCATTCCAAGGCTTTAGACACCAAATCTGAGCTCTGTAAACATGAACTCTTAATAATTGAAAGCACAGTCCCGTGAAAACGCCACACAAAGTACCCCGACTTGTAAACATTACCAGAATTACGGCATTTCACAGCTTTCCACTCGAAACCTCCGTGATTGAATTCGACAGTAAATGTTGTAAGAATCTATTTACAGGTCCTTGAGGTGTTTATTAAACGTTCTTAATCATTTCTGGGAACTCTCATTGTGTATTTTAACAGTTTTACCACAATTAGACAGTTTGCTTAGAAGTAGTTCCTGGAACCGTCACCATTTTAAATGATAGGCACAAAAAAGCGCCGAAGCCAATCCTCCTAAATTGTAAACATAAACAATATTCTCCTCATTCCAAGGCTTTAGACACCAATTCTGAGCTCTGTAAACATGAACTCTTAATATTTGAAAGCACCGTCCCGAGAAAACGCCACCCGAAATACCCGGAGTTTTAAATATAACCAGTATTTTCGTCATTTCACAGCTTTCCAAGGGAAACCTCCGTGATTGAATTCGACAGTAAATGTAGTAAGAATCTATTTACGTGTACTTGAGGTGTTCATTACACGTTCTTAATCATTTCTGGGGACTATCATTGTGTATTTTAAGAGTTTAACCACAATTAGACAGTTTGCTTAGAAGTATTTACTGGAACCGCCACCATTTTAACTGATTCACACAAAAAAAACGCCAAAGCCAATCCTCCTAAATTGTAAACATAAAAACTATTCTCGTCATTCCAAGGCTTTAGACACCAATTCTGAGCTCTGTAAACATGAACTCTTAATATTTGAAAGCACAGTCCCGTGAAAACGCCACCAGAAGTACCCGTACTTGTAAACATTACCAGTATTTTCGTCATTTCACAGCTTTCCACTGGAAACCTCGGTGATTGAATTCGACAGTAAATGAAGTAAGAATCTATTTACGTGTACTTGAGATGTTTATTACACGTTCTTAATCATTTCCGGGAACTCTCATTGTGTATGTTAATAGTTTTACCACAATTAGACAGTTTGCTTAGAACTGTTTACTGGAACCGCCACCATTTTAACTGATTCACACAAAAAAAACGCCAAAGCCCATCCTCCTAAATTGTAAACATAAAAACTATTCTCGTCATTCCAAGGCTTTAGACACCAATTCTGAGCTCTGTAAACATGAACTCTTAATATTTGAAAGCAAAGTCCCGTGAAAACGCCACCCGAAGTACCCGGAGTTGTAAATATAACCAGTATTTTCGTCATTTCACAGCTTTCCAAGGGAAACCTCCGTGATTGAATTCGACAGTAAATGTAGTAAGAATCTATTTACGTGTACTTGAGGTGTTTATTACACGTTCTTAATCATTTCTGGGGACTATCATTGTGTATTTTAAGAGTTTAACCACAATTAGACAGTTTGCTTAGAAGTATTTACTGGAACCGCCACCATTTTAACTGATTCACACAAAAAAAACGCCAAAGCCAATCCTCCTAAATTGTAAACATAAAAACTATTCTCGTCATTCCAAGGCTTTAGACACCAATTCTGAGCTCTGTAAACATGAACTCTTAATATTTGAAAGCACAGTCCCGTGAAAACGCCACCAGAAGTACCCGTACTTGTAAACATTACCAGTATTTTCGTCATTTCACAGCTTTCCACTGGAAACCTCCGTGATTGAATTCGAAAGTAAAGGTAGAAAGAATCTATTTACGTGTACTTGAGGTGTTCATTACACGTTCTTAATCATTTCTGGGGACTATCATTGTGTATTTTAAGAGTTTAACCACAATTAGACAGTTTGCTTAGAAGTATTTACTGGAACTGCCACCATTTTAACTGCTTCACACAAAAAACGACAAAGCCAATCCTCCTAAATTGTAAACATAAAAACTATTCTCGTCATTCCAAGGCTTTAGACACCAAATCTGAGCTCTGTAAACATGAACTCTTAATAATTGAAAGCACAGTCCCGTGAAAACGCCACACAAAGTACCCCGACTTGTAAACATTACCAGAATTACGGCATTTCACAGCTTTCCACTCGAAACCTCCGTGATTGAATTCGACAGTAAATGTAGTAAGAATCTATTTACAGGTCCTTGAGGTGTTTATTAAACGTTCTTAATCATTTCTGGGAACTCTCATTGTGTATTTTAACAGTTTTACCACAATTAGTTTGCTTAGAAGTAGTTCCTGGAACCGTCACCATTTTAAATGATAGGCACAAAAAAGCGCCGAAGCCAATCCTCCTAAATTGTAAACATAAACAATATTCTCCTCATTCCAAGGCTTTAGACACCAATTCTGAGCTCTGTAAACATGAACTCTTAATATTTGAAAGCACCGTCCCGAGAAAACGCCACCCGAAATACCCGGAGTTTTAAATATAACCAGTATTTTCGTCATTTCACAGCTTTCCAAGGGAAACCTCCGTGATTGAATTCGACAGTAAATGTAGTAAGAATCTATTTACGTGTACTTGAGGTGTTCATTACACGTTCTTAATCATTTCTGGGGACTATCATTGTGTATTTTAAGAGTTTAACCACAATTAGACAGTTTGCTTAGAAGTATTTACTGGAACCGCCACCATTTTAACTGATTCACACAAAAAAAACGCCAAAGCCAATCCTCCTAAATTGTAAACATAAAAACTATTCTCGTCATTCCAAGGCTTTAGACACCAATTCTGAGCTCTGTAAACATGAACTCTTAATATTTGAAAGCACAGTCCCGTGAAAACGCCACCAGAAGTACCCGTACTTGTAAACATTACCAGTATTTTCGTCATTTCACAGCTTTCCACTCGAAACCTCCGTGATTGAATTCGACAGTAAATGTAGTAAGAATCTATTTACGTGTACTTGAGGTGTTTATTACACGTTCTTAATCATTTCTGGTAACTCTCATTGTGTATTTTAACAGTTTTACCACAATTAGACAGTTTGCTTAGAAGTATTTACTGGAACCGCCACCATTTTAACTGATTCACACAAAGAAACGACAAAGCCAATCCTCCTAAATTGTAAACATAAAAACTATTCTCGTCATTCCAAGGCTTTAGACACCAATTCTGAGCTCTGTAAACATGAACTCTTAATATTTGAAAGCACAGTCCCGTGAAAACGCCACCAGAAGTACCCGTACTTGTAAACATTACCAGTATTTTCGTCATTTCACAGCTTTCCACTGGAAACCTCCGTGATTGAATTCGAAAGTAAAGGTAGAAAGAATCTATTTACGTGTACTTGAGGTGTTCATTACACGTTCTTAATCATTTCTGGGGACTATCATTGTGTATTTTAAGAGTTTAACCACAATTAGACAGTTTGCTTAGAAGTATTTACTGGAACTGCCACCATTTTAACTGCTTCACACAAAGAAACGACAAAGCCAATCCTCCTAAATTGTAAACATAAAAACTATTCTCGTCATTCCAAGGCTTTAGACACCAAATCTGAGCTCTGTAAACATGAACTCTTAATAATTGAAAGCACAGTCCCGTGAAAACGCCACACAAAGTACCCCGACTTGTAAACATTACCAGAATTACGGCATTTCACAGCTTTCCACTCGAAACCTCCGTGATTGAATTCGACAGTAAATGTTGTAAGAATCTATTTACAGGTCCTTGAGGTGTTTATTAAACGTTCTTAATCATTTCTGGGAACTCTCATTGTGTATTTTAACAGTTTTACCACAATTAGTTTGCTTAGAAGTAGTTCCTGGAACCGTCACCATTTTAAATGATAGGCACAAAAAAGCGCCGAAGCCAATCCTCCTAAATTGTAAACATAAACAATATTCTCCTCATTCCAAGGCTTTAGACACCAATTCTGAGCTCTGTAAACATGAACTCTTAATATTTGAAAGCACCGTCCCGAGAAAACGCCACCCGAAATACCCGGAGTTTTAAATATAACCAGTATTTTCGTCATTTCACAGCTTTCCAAGGGAAACCTCCGTGATTGAATTCGACAGTAAATGTAGTAAGAATCTATTTACGTGTACTTGAGGTGTTCATTACACGTTCTTAATCATTTCTGGGGACTATCATTGTGTATTTTAAGAGTTTAACCACAATTAGACAGTTTGCTTAGAAGTATTTACTGGAACCGCCACCATTTTAACTGATTCACACAAAAAAAACGCCAAAGCCAATCCTCCTAAATTGTAAACATAAAAACTATTCTCGTCATTCCAAGGCTTTAGACACCAATTCTGAGCTCTGTAAACATGAACTCTTAATATTTGAAAGCACAGTCCCGTGAAAACGCCACCAGAAGTACCCGTACTTGTAAACATTACCAGTATTTTCGTCATTTCACAGCTTTCCACTGGAAACCTCGGTGATTGAATTCGACAGTAAATGAAGTAAGAATCTATTTACGTGTACTTGAGATGTTTATTACACGTTCTTAATCATTTCCGGGAACTCTCATTGTGTATGTTAATAGTTTTACCACAATTAGACAGTTTGCTTAGAACTGTTTACTGGAACCGCCACCATTTTAACTGATTCACACAAAAAAAACGCCAAAGCCCATCCTCCTAAATTGTAAACATAAAAACTATTCTCGTCATTCCAAGGCTTTAGACACCAATTCTGAGCTCTGTAAACATGAACTCTTAATATTTGAAAGCAAAGTCCCGTGAAAACGCCACCCGAAGTACCCGGAGTTGTAAATATAACCAGTATTTTCGTCATTTCACAGCTTTCCAAGGGAAACCTCCGTGATTTAATTCGACAGTAAATGTAGTAAGAATCTATTTACGTGTACTTGAGGTGTTTATTACACGTTCTTAATCATTTCTGGTGACTCTCATTGTGTATTTTAACAGTTTTACCACAATTAGACAGTTTGCTTAGAAGTATTTACTGGAACCGCCACCATTTTAACTGATTCACACAAAAAACACGCCAAAGCCAATCCTCCTAAATTGTAAACATAAAAACTATTCTCGTCATTCCAAGGCTTTAGACACCAATTCTGAGCTCTGTAAACATGAACTCTTAATATTTGAAAGCACAGTCCCGTGAAAACGCCACCAGAAGTACCCGTACTTGTAAACATTACCAGTATTTTCGTCATTTCACAGCTTTCCACTGGAAACCTCCGTGATTGAATTCGAAAGTAAAGGTAGAAAGAATCTATTTACGTGTACTTGAGGTGTTCATTACACGTTCTTAATCATTTCTGGGGACTATCATTGTGTATTTTAAGAGTTTAACCACAATTAGACAGTTTGCTTAGAAGTATTTACTGGAACTGCCACCATTTTAACTGCTTCACACAAAAAACGACAAAGCCAATCCTCCTAAATTGTAAACATAAAAACTATTCTCGTCATTCCAAGGCTTTAGACACCAAATCTGAGCTCTGTAAACATGAACTCTTAATAATTGAAAGCACAGTCCCGTGAAAACGCCACACAAAGTACCCCGACTTGTAAACATTACCAGAATTACGGCATTTCACAGCTTTCCACTCGAAACCTCCGTGATTGAATTCGACAGTAAATGTAGTAAGAATCTATTTACAGGTCCTTGAGGTGTTTATTAAACGTTCTTAATCATTTCTGGGAACTCTCATTGTGTATTTTAACAGTTTTACCACAATTAGACAGTTTGCTTAGAAGTAGTTCCTGGAACCGTCACCATTTTAAATGATAGGCACAAAAAAGCGCCGAAGCCAATCCTCCTAAATTGTAAACATAAACAATATTCTCCTCATTCCAAGGCTTTAGACACCAATTCTGAGCTCTGTAAACATGAACTCTTAATATTTGAAAGCACCGTCCCGAGAAAACGCCACCCGAAATACCCGGAGTTTTAAATATAACCAGTATTTTCGTCATTTCACAGCTTTCCAAGGGAAACCTCCGTGATTGAATTCGACAGTAAATGTAGTAAGAATCTATTTACGTGTACTTGAGGTGTTCATTACACGTTCTTAATCATTTCTGGGGACTATCATTGTGTATTTTAAGAGTTTAACCACAATTAGACAGTTTGCTTAGAAGTATTTACTGGAACCGCCACCATTTTAACTGATTCACACAAAAAAAACGCCAAAGCCAATCCTCCTAAATTGTAAACATAAAAACTATTCTCGTCATTCCAAGGCTTTAGACACCAATTCTGAGCTCTGTAAACATGAACTCTTAATATTTGAAAGCACAGTCCCGTGAAAACGCCACCAGAAGTACCCGTACTTGTAAACATTACCAGTATTTTCGTCATTTCACAGCTTTCCACTGGAAACCTCCGTGATTGAATTCGAAAGTAAAGGTAGAAAGAATCTATTTACGTGTACTTGAGGTGTTCATTACACGTTCTTAATCATTTCTGGGGACTATCATTGTGTATTTTAAGAGTTTAACCACAATTAGACAGTTTGCTTAGAAGTATTTACTGGAACTGCCACCATTTTAACTGCTTCACACAAAGAAACGACAAAGCCAATCCTCCTAAATTGTAAACATAAAAACTATTCTCGTCATTCCAAGGCTTTAGACACCAAATCTGAGCTCTGTAAACATGAACTCTTAATAATTGAAAGCACAGTCCCGTGAAAACGCCACACAAAGTACCCCGACTTGTAAACATTACCAGAATTACGGCATTTCACAGCTTTCCACTCGAAACCTCCGTGATTGAATTCGACAGTAAATGTTGTAAGAATCTATTTACAGGTCCTTGAGGTGTTTATTAAACGTTCTTAATCATTTCTGGGAACTCTCATTGTGTATTTTAACAGTTTTACCACAATTAGACAGTTTGCTTAGAAGTAGTTCCTGGAACCGTCACCATTTTAAATGATAGGCACAAAAAAGCGCCGAAGCCAATCCTCCTAAATTGTAAACATAAACAATATTCTCCTCATTCCAAGGCTTTAGACACCAATTCTGAGCTCTGTAAACATGAACTCTTAATATTTGAAAGCACCGTCCCGAGAAAACGCCACCCGAAATACCCGGAGTTTTAAATATAACCAGTATTTTCGTCATTTCACAGCTTTCCAAGGGAAACCTCCGTGATTGAATTCGACAGTAAATGTAGTAAGAATCTATTTACGTGTACTTGAGGTGTTCATTACACGTTCTTAATCATTTCTGGGGACTATCATTGTGTATTTTAAGAGTTTAACCACAATTAGACAGTTTGCTTAGAAGTATTTACTGGAACCGCCACCATTTTAACTGATTCACACAAAAAAAACGCCAAAGCCAATCCTCCTAAATTGTAAACATAAAAACTATTCTCGTCATTCCAAGGCTTTAGACACCAATTCTGAGCTCTGTAAACATGAACTCTTAATATTTGAAAGCACAGTCCCGTGAAAACGCCACCAGAAGTACCCGTACTTGTAAACATTACCAGTATTTTCGTCATTTCACAGCTTTCCACTGGAAACCTCCGTGATTGAATTCGAAAGTAAAGGTAGAAAGAATCTATTTACGTGTACTTGAGGTGTTCATTACACGTTCTTAATCATTTCTGGGGACTATCATTGTGTATTTTAAGAGTTTAACCACAATTAGACAGTTTGCTTAGAAGTATTTACTGGAACTGCCACCATTTTAACTGCTTCACACAAAGAAACGACAAAGCCAATCCTCCTAAATTGTAAACATAAAAACTATTCTCGTCATTCCAAGGCTTTAGACACCAAATCTGAGCTCTGTAAACATGAACTCTTAATAATTGAAAGCACAGTCCCGTGAAAACGCCACACAAAGTACCCCGACTTGTAAACATTACCAGAATTACGGCATTTCACAGCTTTCCACTCGAAACCTCCGTGATTGAATTCGACAGTAAATGTTGTAAGAATCTATTTACAGGTCCTTGAGGTGTTTATTAAACGTTCTTAATCATTTCTGGGAACTCTCATTGTGTATTTTAACAGTTTTACCACAATTAGACAGTTTGCTTAGAAGTAGTTCCTGGAACCGTCACCATTTTAAATGATAGGCACAAAAAAGCGCCGAAGCCAATCCTCCTAAATTGTAAACATAAACAATATTCTCCTCATTCCAAGGCTTTAGACACCAATTCTGAGCTCTGTAAACATGAACTCTTAATATTTGAAAGCACCGTCCCGAGAAAACGCCACCCGAAATACCCGGAGTTTTAAATATAACCAGTATTTTCGTCATTTCACAGCTTTCCAAGGGAAACCTCCGTGATTGAATTCGACAGTAAATGTAGTAAGAATCTATTTACGTGTACTTGAGGTGTTCATTACACGTTCTTAATCATTTCTGGGGACTATCATTGTGTATTTTAAGAGTTTAACCACAATTAGACAGTTTGCTTAGAAGTATTTACTGGAACCGCCACCATTTTAACTGATTCACACAAAAAAAACGCCAAAGCCAATCCTCCTAAATTGTAAACATAAAAACTATTCTCGTCATTCCAAGGCTTTAGACACCAATTCTGAGCTCTGTAAACATGAACTCTTAATATTTGAAAGCACAGTCCCGTGAAAACGCCACCAGAAGTACCCGTACTTGTAAACATTACCAGTATTTTCGTCATTTCACAGCTTTCCACTGGAAACCTCGGTGATTGAATTCGACAGTAAATGAAGTAAGAATCTATTTACGTGTACTTGAGATGTTTATTACACGTTCTTAATCATTTCCGGGAACTCTCATTGTGTATGTTAATAGTTTTACCACAATTAGACAGTTTGCTTAGAACTGTTTACTGGAACCGCCACCATTTTAACTGATTCACACAAAAAAAACGCCAAAGCCCATCCTCCTAAATTGTAAACATAAAAACTATTCTCGTCATTCCAAGGCTTTAGACACCAATTCTGAGCTCTGTAAACATGAACTCTTAATATTTGAAAGCAAAGTCCCGTGAAAACGCCACCCGAAGTACCCGGAGTTGTAAATATAACCAGTATTTTCGTCATTTCACAGCTTTCCAAGGGAAACCTCCGTGATTGAATTCGACAGTAAATGTAGTAAGAATCTATTTACGTGTACTTGAGGTGTTTATTACACGTTCTTAATCATTTCTGGGGACTATCATTGTGTATTTTAAGAGTTTAACCACAATTAGACAGTTTGCTTAGAAGTATTTACTGGAACCGCCACCATTTTAACTGATTCACACAAAAAAAACGCCAAAGCCAATCCTCCTAAATTGTAAACATAAAAACTATTCTCGTCATTCCAAGGCTTTAGACACCAATTCTGAGCTCTGTAAACATGAACTCTTAATATTTGAAAGCACAGTCCCGTGAAAACGCCACCAGAAGTACCCGTACTTGTAAACATTACCAGTATTTTCGTCATTTCACAGCTTTCCACTGGAAACCTCCGTGATTGAATTCGAAAGTAAAGGTAGAAAGAATCTATTTACGTGTACTTGAGGTGTTCATTACACGTTCTTAATCATTTCTGGGGACTATCATTGTGTATTTTAAGAGTTTAACCACAATTAGACAGTTTGCTTAGAAGTATTTACTGGAACTGCCACCATTTTAACTGCTTCACACAAAAAACGACAAAGCCAATCCTCCTAAATTGTAAACATAAAAACTATTCTCGTCATTCCAAGGCTTTAGACACCAAATCTGAGCTCTGTAAACATGAACTCTTAATAATTGAAAGCACAGTCCCGTGAAAACGCCACACAAAGTACCCCGACTTGTAAACATTACCAGAATTACGGCATTTCACAGCTTTCCACTCGAAACCTCCGTGATTGAATTCGACAGTAAATGTAGTAAGAATCTATTTACAGGTCCTTGAGGTGTTTATTAAACGTTCTTAATCATTTCTGGGAACTCTCATTGTGTATTTTAACAGTTTTACCACAATTAGTTTGCTTAGAAGTAGTTCCTGGAACCGTCACCATTTTAAATGATAGGCACAAAAAAGCGCCGAAGCCAATCCTCCTAAATTGTAAACATAAACAATATTCTCCTCATTCCAAGGCTTTAGACACCAATTCTGAGCTCTGTAAACATGAACTCTTAATATTTGAAAGCACCGTCCCGAGAAAACGCCACCCGAAATACCCGGAGTTTTAAATATAACCAGTATTTTCGTCATTTCACAGCTTTCCAAGGGAAACCTCCGTGATTGAATTCGACAGTAAATGTAGTAAGAATCTATTTACGTGTACTTGAGGTGTTCATTACACGTTCTTAATCATTTCTGGGGACTATCATTGTGTATTTTAAGAGTTTAACCACAATTAGACAGTTTGCTTAGAAGTATTTACTGGAACCGCCACCATTTTAACTGATTCACACAAAAAAAACGCCAAAGCCAATCCTCCTAAATTGTAAACATAAAAACTATTCTCGTCATTCCAAGGCTTTAGACACCAATTCTGAGCTCTGTAAACATGAACTCTTAATATTTGAAAGCACAGTCCCGTGAAAACGCCACCAGAAGTACCCGTACTTGTAAACATTACCAGTATTTTCGTCATTTCACAGCTTTCCACTCGAAACCTCCGTGATTGAATTCGACAGTAAATGTAGTAAGAATCTATTTACGTGTACTTGAGGTGTTTATTACACGTTCTTAATCATTTCTGGTAACTCTCATTGTGTATTTTAACAGTTTTACCACAATTAGACAGTTTGCTTAGAAGTATTTACTGGAACCGCCACCATTTTAACTGATTCACACAAAGAAACGACAAAGCCAATCCTCCTAAATTGTAAACATAAAAACTATTCTCGTCATTCCAAGGCTTTAGACACCAATTCTGAGCTCTGTAAACATGAACTCTTAATATTTGAAAGCACAGTCCCGTGAAAACGCCACCAGAAGTACCCGTACTTGTAAACATTACCAGTATTTTCGTCATTTCACAGCTTTCCACTGGAAACCTCCGTGATTGAATTCGAAAGTAAAGGTAGAAAGAATCTATTTACGTGTACTTGAGGTGTTCATTACACGTTCTTAATCATTTCTGGGGACTATCATTGTGTATTTTAAGAGTTTAACCACAATTAGACAGTTTGCTTAGAAGTATTTACTGGAACTGCCACCATTTTAACTGCTTCACACAAAGAAACGACAAAGCCAATCCTCCTAAATTGTAAACATAAAAACTATTCTCGTCATTCCAAGGCTTTAGACACCAAATCTGAGCTCTGTAAACATGAACTCTTAATAATTGAAAGCACAGTCCCGTGAAAACGCCACACAAAGTACCCCGACTTGTAAACATTACCAGAATTACGGCATTTCACAGCTTTCCACTCGAAACCTCCGTGATTGAATTCGACAGTAAATGTTGTAAGAATCTATTTACAGGTCCTTGAGGTGTTTATTAAACGTTCTTAATCATTTCTGGGAACTCTCATTGTGTATTTTAACAGTTTTACCACAATTAGTTTGCTTAGAAGTAGTTCCTGGAACCGTCACCATTTTAAATGATAGGCACAAAAAAGCGCCGAAGCCAATCCTCCTAAATTGTAAACATAAACAATATTCTCCTCATTCCAAGGCTTTAGACACCAATTCTGAGCTCTGTAAACATGAACTCTTAATATTTGAAAGCACCGTCCCGAGAAAACGCCACCCGAAATACCCGGAGTTTTAAATATAACCAGTATTTTCGTCATTTCACAGCTTTCCAAGGGAAACCTCCGTGATTGAATTCGACAGTAAATGTAGTAAGAATCTATTTACGTGTACTTGAGGTGTTCATTACACGTTCTTAATCATTTCTGGGGACTATCATTGTGTATTTTAAGAGTTTAACCACAATTAGACAGTTTGCTTAGAAGTATTTACTGGAACCGCCACCATTTTAACTGATTCACACAAAAAAAACGCCAAAGCCAATCCTCCTAAATTGTAAACATAAAAACTATTCTCGTCATTCCAAGGCTTTAGACACCAATTCTGAGCTCTGTAAACATGAACTCTTAATATTTGAAAGCACAGTCCCGTGAAAACGCCACCAGAAGTACCCGTACTTGTAAACATTACCAGTATTTTCGTCATTTCACAGCTTTCCACTGGAAACCTCGGTGATTGAATTCGACAGTAAATGAAGTAAGAATCTATTTACGTGTACTTGAGATGTTTATTACACGTTCTTAATCATTTCCGGGAACTCTCATTGTGTATGTTAATAGTTTTACCACAATTAGACAGTTTGCTTAGAACTGTTTACTGGAACCGCCACCATTTTAACTGATTCACACAAAAAAAACGCCAAAGCCCATCCTCCTAAATTGTAAACATAAAAACTATTCTCGTCATTCCAAGGCTTTAGACACCAATTCTGAGCTCTGTAAACATGAACTCTTAATATTTGAAAGCAAAGTCCCGTGAAAACGCCACCCGAAGTACCCGGAGTTGTAAATATAACCAGTATTTTCGTCATTTCACAGCTTTCCAAGGGAAACCTCCGTGATTGAATTCGACAGTAAATGTAGTAAGAATCTATTTACGTGTACTTGAGGTGTTTATTACACGTTCTTAATCATTTCTGGTGACTCTCATTGTGTATTTTAACAGTTTTACCACAATTAGACAGTTTGCTTAGAAGTATTTACTGGAACCGCCACCATTTTAACTGATTCACACAAAAAACACGCCAAAGCCAATCCTCCTAAATTGTAAACATAAAAACTATTCTCGTCATTCCAAGGCTTTAGACACCAATTCTGAGCTCTGTAAACATGAACTCTTAATATTTGAAAGCACAGTCCCGTGAAAACGCCACCAGAAGTACCCGTACTTGTAAACATTACCAGTATTTTCGTCATTTCACAGCTTTCCACTGGAAACCTCCGTGATTGAATTCGAAAGTAAAGGTAGAAAGAATCTATTTACGTGTACTTGAGGTGTTCATTACACGTTCTTAATCATTTCTGGGGACTATCATTGTGTATTTTAAGAGTTTAACCACAATTAGACAGTTTGCTTAGAAGTATTTACTGGAACTGCCACCATTTTAACTGCTTCACACAAAAAACGACAAAGCCAATCCTCCTAAATTGTAAACATAAAAACTATTCTCGTCATTCCAAGGCTTTAGACACCAAATCTGAGCTCTGTAAACATGAACTCTTAATAATTGAAAGCACAGTCCCGTGAAAACGCCACACAAAGTACCCCGACTTGTAAACATTACCAGAATTACGGCATTTCACAGCTTTCCACTCGAAACCTCCGTGATTGAATTCGACAGTAAATGTAGTAAGAATCTATTTACAGGTCCTTGAGGTGTTTATTAAACGTTCTTAATCATTTCTGGGAACTCTCATTGTGTATTTTAACAGTTTTACCACAATTAGACAGTTTGCTTAGAAGTAGTTCCTGGAACCGTCACCATTTTAAATGATAGGCACAAAAAAGCGCCGAAGCCAATCCTCCTAAATTGTAAACATAAACAATATTCTCCTCATTCCAAGGCTTTAGACACCAATTCTGAGCTCTGTAAACATGAACTCTTAATATTTGAAAGCACCGTCCCGAGAAAACGCCACCCGAAATACCCGGAGTTTTAAATATAACCAGTATTTTCGTCATTTCACAGCTTTCCAAGGGAAACCTCCGTGATTGAATTCGACAGTAAATGTAGTAAGAATCTATTTACGTGTACTTGAGGTGTTCATTACACGTTCTTAATCATTTCTGGGGACTATCATTGTGTATTTTAAGAGTTTAACCACAATTAGACAGTTTGCTTAGAAGTATTTACTGGAACCGCCACCATTTTAACTGATTCACACAAAAAACACGCCAAAGCCAATCCTCCTAAATTGTAAACATAAAAACTATTCTCGTCATTCCAAGGCTTTAGACACCAATTCTGAGCTCTGTAAACATGAACTCTTAATATTTGAAAGCACAGTCCCGTGAAAACGCCACCAGAAGTACCCGTACTTGTAAACATTACCAGTATTTTCGTCATTTCACAGCTTTCCACTGGAAACCTCCGTGATTGAATTCGAAAGTAAAGGTAGAAAGAATCTATTTACGTGTACTTGAGGTGTTCATTACACGTTCTTAATCATTTCTGGGGACTATCATTGTGTATTTTAAGAGTTTAACCACAATTAGACAGTTTGCTTAGAAGTATTTACTGGAACTGCCACCATTTTAACTGCTTCACACAAAAAACGACAAAGCCAATCCTCCTAAATTGTAAACATAAAAACTATTCTCGTCATTCCAAGGCTTTAGACACCAAATCTGAGCTCTGTAAACATGAACTCTTAATAATTGAAAGCACAGTCCCGTGAAAACGCCACACAAAGTACCCCGACTTGTAAACATTACCAGAATTACGGCATTTCACAGCTTTCCACTCGAAACCTCCGTGATTGAATTCGACAGTAAATGTAGTAAGAATCTATTTACAGGTCCTTGAGGTGTTTATTAAACGTTCTTAATCATTTCTGGGAACTCTCATTGTGTATTTTAACAGTTTTACCACAATTAGACAGTTTGCTTAGAAGTAGTTCCTGGAACCGTCACCATTTTAAATGATAGGCACAAAAAAGCGCCGAAGCCAATCCTCCTAAATTGTAAACATAAACAATATTCTCCTCATTCCAAGGCTTTAGACACCAATTCTGAGCTCTGTAAACATGAACTCTTAATATTTGAAAGCACCGTCCCGAGAAAACGCCACCCGAAATACCCGGAGTTTTAAATATAACCAGTATTTTCGTCATTTCACAGCTTTCCAAGGGAAACCTCCGTGATTGAATTCGACAGTAAATGTAGTAAGAATCTATTTACGTGTACTTGAGGTGTTCATTACACGTTCTTAATCATTTCTGGGGACTATCATTGTGTATTTTAAGAGTTTAACCACAATTAGACAGTTTGCTTAGAAGTATTTACTGGAACCGCCACCATTTTAACTGATTCACACAAAAAAAACGCCAAAGCCAATCCTCCTAAATTGTAAACATAAAAACTATTCTCGTCATTCCAAGGCTTTAGACACCAATTCTGAGCTCTGTAAACATGAACTCTTAATATTTGAAAGCACAGTCCCGTGAAAACGCCACCAGAAGTACCCGTACTTGTAAACATTACCAGTATTTTCGTCATTTCACAGCTTTCCACTGGAAACCTCCGTGATTGAATTCGAAAGTAAAGGTAGAAAGAATCTATTTACGTGTACTTGAGGTGTTCATTACACGTTCTTAATCATTTCTGGGGACTATCATTGTGTATTTTAAGAGTTTAACCACAATTAGACAGTTTGCTTAGAAGTATTTACTGGAACTGCCACCATTTTAACTGCTTCACACAAAGAAACGACAAAGCCAATCCTCCTAAATTGTAAACATAAAAACTATTCTCGTCATTCCAAGGCTTTAGACACCAAATCTGAGCTCTGTAAACATGAACTCTTAATAATTGAAAGCACAGTCCCGTGAAAACGCCACACAAAGTACCCCGACTTGTAAACATTACCAGAATTACGGCATTTCACAGCTTTCCACTCGAAACCTCCGTGATTGAATTCGACAGTAAATGTAGTAAGAATCTATTTACAGGTCCTTGAGGTGTTTATTAAACGTTCTTAATCATTTCTGGGAACTCTCATTGTGTATTTTAACAGTTTTACCACAATTAGACAGTTTGCTTAGAAGTAGTTCCTGGAACCGTCACCATTTTAAATGATAGGCACAAAAAAGCGCCGAAGCCAATCCTCCTAAATTGTAAACATAAACAATATTCTCCTCATTCCAAGGCTTTAGACACCAATTCTGAGCTCTGTAAACATGAACTCTTAATATTTGAAAGCACCGTCCCGAGAAAACGCCACCCGAAATACCCGGAGTTTTAAATATAACCAGTATTTTCGTCATTTCACAGCTTTCCAAGGGAAACCTCCGTGATTGAATTCGACAGTAAATGTAGTAAGAATCTATTTACGTGTACTTGAGGTGTTCATTACACGTTCTTAATCATTTCTGGGGACTATCATTGTGTATTTTAAGAGTTTAACCACAATTAGACAGTTTGCTTAGAAGTATTTACTGGAACCGCCACCATTTTAACTGATTCACACAAAAAAAACGCCAAAGCCAATCCTCCTAAATTGTAAACATAAAAACTATTCTCGTCATTCCAAGGCTTTAGACACCAATTCTGAGCTCTGTAAACATGAACTCTTAATATTTGAAAGCACAGTCCCGTGAAAACGCCACCAGAAGTACCCGTACTTGTAAACATTACCAGTATTTTCGTCATTTCACAGCTTTCCACTGGAAACCTCGGTGATTGAATTCGACAGTAAATGAAGTAAGAATCTATTTACGTGTACTTGAGATGTTTATTACACGTTCTTAATCATTTCCGGGAACTCTCATTGTGTATGTTAATAGTTTTACCACAATTAGACAGTTTGCTTAGAACTGTTTACTGGAACCGCCACCATTTTAACTGATTCACACAAAAAAAAACGCCAAAGCCCATCCTCCTAAATTGTAAACATAAAAACTATTCTCGTCATTCCAAGGCTTTAGACACCAATTCTGAGCTCTGTAAACATGAACTCTTAATATTTGAAAGCAAAGTCCCGTGAAAACGCCACCCGAAGTACCCGGAGTTGTAAATATAACCAGTATTTTCGTCATTTCACAGCTTTCCAAGGGAAACCTCCGTGATTGAATTCGACAGTAAATGTAGTAAGAATCTATTTACGTGTACTTGAGGTGTTTATTACACGTTCTTAATCATTTCTGGGGACTATCATTGTGTATTTTAAGAGTTTAACCACAATTAGACAGTTTGCTTAGAAGTATTTACTGGAACTGCCACCATTTTAACTGCTTCACACAAAAAAAGACAAAGCCAATCCTCCTAAATTGTAAACATAAAAACTATTCTCGTCATTCCAAGGCTTTAGACACCAAATCTGAGCTCTGTAAACATGAACTCTTAATAATTGTAAGCACAGTCCCGTGAAAACGCCACACAAAGTACCCCGACTTGTAAACATTACCAGAATTACGGCATTTCACAGCTTTCCACTCGAAACCTCCGTGATTGAATTCGACAGTAAATGTAGTAAGAATCTATTTACAGGTCCTTGAGGTGTTTATTAAACGTTCTTAATCATTTCTGGGAACTCTCATTGTGTATTTTAACAGTTTTACCACAATTAGTTTGCTTAGAAGTAGTTCCTGGAACCGTCACCATTTTAAATGATAGGCACAAAAAAGCGCCGAAGCCAATCCTCCTAAATTGTAAACATAAACAATATTCTCCTCATTCCAAGGCTTTAGACACCAATTCTGAGCTCTGTAAACATGAACTCTTAATATTTGAAAGCACCGTCCCGAGAAAACGCCACCCGAAATACCCGGAGTTTTAAATATAACCAGTATTTTCGTCATTTCACAGCTTTCCAAGGGAAACCTCCGTGATTGAATTCGACAGTAAATGTAGTAAGAATCTATTTACGTGTACTTGAGGTGTTCATTACACGTTCTTAATCATTTCTGGGGACTATCATTGTGTATTTTAAGAGTTTAACCACAATTAGACAGTTTGCTTAGAAGTATTTACTGGAACCGCCACCATTTTAACTGATTCACACAAAAAAAACGCCAAAGCCAATCCTCCTAAATTGTAAACATAAAAACTATTCTCGTCATTCCAAGGCTTTAGACACCAATTCTGAGCTCTGTAAACATGAACTCTTAATATTTGAAAGCACAGTCCCGTGAAAACGCCACCAGAAGTACCCGTACTTGTAAACATTACCAGTATTTTCGTCATTTCACAGCTTTCCACTGGAAACCTCGGTGATTGAATTCGACAATAAATGAAGTAAGAATCTATTTACGTGTACTTGAGATGTTTATTACACGTTCTTAATCATTTCCGGGAACTCTCATTGTGTATGTTAATAGTTTTACCACAATTAGACAGTTTGCTTAGAACTGTTTACTGGAACCTCCACAATTTTAACTGATTCACACAAAAAAAACGCCAAAGCCCATCCTCCTAAATTGTAAACATAAAAACTATTCTCGTCATTCCAAGGCTTTAGACACCAATTCTGAGCTCTGTAAACATGAACTCTTAATATTTGAAAGCAAAGTCCCGTGAAAACGCCACCCGAAGTACCCGGAGTTGTAAATATAACCAGTATTTTCGTCATTTCACAGCTTTCCAAGGGAAACCTCCGTGTTTGAATTTGACAGTAAATGTAGTAAGAATCTATTTACGTGTACTTGAGGTGTTTATTACACGTTCTTAATCATTTCTGGTAACTCTCATTATGTATTTTAACAGTTTTACCACAATTAGACAGTTTGCTTAGAAGTATTTACTGGAACCGCCACCATTTTAACTGATTCACACAAAAAACACGCCAAAGCCAATCCTCCTAAATTGTAAACATAAAAACTATTCTCGTCATTCCAAGGCTTTAGACACCAATTCTGAGCTCTGTAAACATGAACTCTTAATAATTGAAAGCACAGTCCCGTGAAAACGCCACACAAAGTACCCCGACTTGTAAACATTACCAGAATTACGGCATTTCACAGCTTTCCACTCGAAACCTCCGTGATTGAATTCGACAGTAAATGTAGTAAGAATCTATTTACAGGTCCTTGAGGTGTTTATTAAACGTTCTTAATCATTTCTGGGAACTCTCATTGTGTATTTTAACAGTTTTACCACAATTAGACAGTTTGCTTAGAAGTAGTTCCTGGAACCGTCACCATTTTAAATGATAGGCACAAAAAAGCGCCGAAGCCAATCCTCCTAAATTGTAAACATAAACAATATTCTCCTCATTCCAAGGCTTTAGACACCAATTCTGAGCTCTGTAAACATGAACTCTTAATATTTGAAAGCACCGTCCCGAGAAAACGCCACCCGAAATACCCGGAGTTTTATATATAACCAGTATTTTCGTCATTTCACAGCTTTCCAAGGGAAACCTCCGTGATTGAATTCGACAGTAAATGTAGTAAGAATCTATTTACGTGTACTTGAGGTGTTCATTACACGTTCTTAATCATTTCTGGGGACTATCATTGTGTATTTTAAGAGTTTAACCACAATTAGACAGTTTGCTTAGAAGTATTTACTGGAACCGCCACCATTTTAACTGATTCACACAAAAAACACGCCAAAGCCAATCCTCCTAAATTGTAAACATAAAAACTATTCTCGTCATTCCAAGGCTTTAGACACCAATTCTGAGCTCTGTAAACATGAACTCTTAATATTTGAAAGCACAGTCCCGTGAAAACGCCACCAGAAGTACCCGTACTTGTAAACATTACCAGTATTTTCGTCATTTCACAGCTTTCCACTGGAAACCTCCGTGATTGAATTCGAAAGTAAAGGTAGAAAGAATCTATTTACGTGTACTTGAGGTGTTCATTACACGTTCTTAATCATTTCTGGGGACTATCATTGTGTATTTTAAGAGTTTAACCACAATTAGACAGTTTGCTTAGAAGTATTTACTGGAACTGCCACCATTTTAACTGCTTCACACAAAAAACGACAAAGCCAATCCTCCTAAATTGTAAACATAAAAACTATTCTCGTCATTCCAAGGCTTTAGACACCAAATCTGAGCTCTGTAAACATGAACTCTTAATAATTGAAAGCACAGTCCCGTGAAAACGCCACACAAAGTACCCCGACTTGTAAACATTACCAGAATTACGGCATTTCACAGCTTTCCACTCGAAACCTCCGTGATTGAATTCGACAGTAAATGTAGTAAGAATCTATTTACAGGTCCTTGAGGTGTTTATTAAACGTTCTTAATCATTTCTGGGAACTCTCATTGTGTATTTTAACAGTTTTACCACAATTAGACAGTTTGCTTAGAAGTAGTTCCTGGAACCGTCACCATTTTAAATGATAGGCACAAAAAAGCGCCGAAGCCAATCCTCCTAAATTGTAAACATAAACAATATTCTCCTCATTCCAAGGCTTTAGACACCAATTCTGAGCTCTGTAAACATGAACTCTTAATATTTGAAAGCACCGTCCCGAGAAAACGCCACCCGAAATACCCGGAGTTTTAAATATAACCAGTATTTTCGTCATTTCACAGCTTTCCAAGGGAAACCTCCGTGATTGAATTCGACAGTAAATGTAGTAAGAATCTATTTACGTGTACTTGAGGTGTTCATTACACGTTCTTAATCATTTCTGGGGACTATCATTGTGTATTTTAAGAGTTTAACCACAATTAGACAGTTTGCTTAGAAGTATTTACTGGAACCGCCACCATTTTAACTGATTCACACAAAAAAAAACGCCAAAGCCAATCCTCCTAAATTGTAAACATAAAAACTATTCTCGTCATTCCAAGGCTTTAGACACCAATTCTGAGCTCTGTAAACATGAACTCTTAATATTTGAAAGCACAGTCCCGTGAAAACGCCACCAGAAGTACCCGTACTTGTAAACATTACCAGTATTTTCGTCATTTCACAGCTTTCCACTGGAAACCTCCGTGATTGAATTCGAAAGTAAAGGTAGAAAGAATCTATTTACGTGTACTTGAGGTGTTCATTACACGTTCTTAATCATTTCTGGGGACTATCATTGTGTATTTTAAGAGTTTAACCACAATTAGACAGTTTGCTTAGAAGTATTTACTGGAACTGCCACCATTTTAACTGCTTCACACAAAAAACGACAAAGCCAATCCTCCTAAATTGTAAACATAAAAACTATTCTCGTCATTCCAAGGCTTTAGACACCAAATCTGAGCTCTGTAAACATGAACTCTTAATAATTGAAAGCACAGTCCCGTGAAAACGCCACACAAAGTACCCCGACTTGTAAACATTACCAGAATTACGGCATTTCACAGCTTTCCACTCGAAACCTCCGTGATTGAATTCGACAGTAAATGTAGTAAGAATCTATTTACAGGTCCTTGAGGTGTTTATTAAACGTTCTTAATCATTTCTGGGAACTCTCATTGTGTATTTTAACAGTTTTACCACAATTAGTTTGCTTAGAAGTAGTTCCTGGAACCGTCACCATTTTAAATGATAGGCACAAAAAAGCGCCGAAGCCAATCCTCCTAAATTGTAAACATAAACAATATTCTCCTCATTCCAAGGCTTTAGACACCAATTCTGAGCTCTGTAAACATGAACTCTTAATATTTGAAAGCACCGTCCCGAGAAAACGCCACCCGAAATACCCGGAGTTTTAAATATAACCAGTATTTTCGTCATTTCACAGCTTTCCAAGGGAAACCTCCGTGATTGAATTCGACAGTAAATGTAGTAAGAATCTATTTACGTGTACTTGAGGTGTTCATTACACGTTCTTAATCATTTCTGGGGACTATCATTGTGTATTTTAAGAGTTTAACCACAATTAGACAGTTTGCTTAGAAGTATTTACTGGAACCGCCACCATTTTAACTGATTCACACAAAAAAAACGCCAAAGCCAATCCTCCTAAATTGTAAACATAAAAACTATTCTCGTCATTCCAAGGCTTTAGACACCAATTCTGAGCTCTGTAAACATGAACTCTTAATATTTGAAAGCACAGTCCCGTGAAAACGCCACCAGAAGTACCCGTACTTGTAAACATTACCAGTATTTTCGTCATTTCACAGCTTTCCACTGGAAACCTCGGTGATTGAATTCGACAATAAATGAAGTAAGAATCTATTTACGTGTACTTGAGATGTTTATTACACGTTCTTAATCATTTCCGGGAACTCTCATTGTGTATGTTAATAGTTTTACCACAATTAGACAGTTTGCTTAGAACTGTTTACTGGAACCTCCACAATTTTAACTGATTCACACAAAAAAAACGCCAAAGCCCATCCTCCTAAATTGTAAACATAAAAACTATTCTCGTCATTCCAAGGCTTTAGACACCAATTCTGAGCTCTGTAAACATGAACTCTTAATATTTGAAAGCAAAGTCCCGTGAAAACGCCACCCGAAGTACCCGGAGTTGTAAATATAACCAGTATTTTCGTCATTTCACAGCTTTCCAAGGGAAACCTCCGTGTTTGAATTTGACAGTAAATGTAGTAAGAATCTATTTACGTGTACTTGAGGTGTTTATTACACGTTCTTAATCATTTCTGGTAACTCTCATTGTGTATTTTAACAGTTTTACCACAATTAGACAGTTTGCTTAGAAGTATTTACTGGAACCGCCACCATTTTAACTGATTCACACAAAAAACACGCCAAAGCCAATCCTCCTAAATTGTAAACATAAAAACTATTCTCGTCATTCCAAGGCTTTAGACACCAATTCTGAGCTCTGTAAACATGAACTCTTAATATTTGAAAGCACAGTCCCGTGAAAACGCCACCAGAAGTACCCGTATTGTAAACATTACCAGTATTTTCGTCATTTCACAGCTTTCCACTGGAAACCTCCGTGATTGAATTCGAAAGTAAAGGTAGAAAGAATCTATTTACGTGTACTTGAGGTGTTCATTACACGTTCTTAATCATTTCTGGGGACTATCATTGTGTATTTTAAGAGTTTAACCACAATTAGACAGTTTGCTTAGAAGTATTTACTGGAACTGCCACCATTTTAACTGCTTCACATAAAAAACGACAAAGCCAATCCTCCTAAATTGTAAACATAAAAACTATTCTCGTCATTCCAAGGCTTTAGACACCAAATCTGAGCTCTGTAAACATGAACTCTTAATAATTGAAAGCACAGTCCCGTGAAAACGCCACACAAAGTACCCCGACTTGTAAACATTACCAGAATTACGGCATTTCACAGCTTTCCACTCGAAACCTCCGTGATTGAATTCGACAGTAAATGTAGTAAGAATCTATTTACAGGTCCTTGAGGTGTTTATTAAACGTTCTTAATCATTTCTGGGAACTCTCATTGTGTATTTTAACAGTTTTACCACAATTAGACAGTTTGCTTAGAAGTAGTTCCTGGAACCGTCACCATTTTAAATGATAGGCACAAAAAAGCGCCGAAGCCAATCCTCCTAAATTGTAAACATAAACAATATTCTCCTCATTCCAAGGCTTTAGACACCAATTCTGAGCTCTGTAAACATGAACTCTTAATATTTGAAAGCACCGTCCCGAGAAACGCCACCCGAAATACCCGGAGTTTTATATATAACCAGTATTTTCGTCATTTCACAGCTTTCCAAGGGAAACCTCCGTGATTGAATTCGACAGTAAATGTAGTAAGAATCTATTTACGTGTACTTGAGGTGTTCATTACACGTTCTTAATCATTTCTGGGGACTATCATTGTGTATTTTAAGAGTTTAACCACAATTAGACAGTTTGCTTAGAAGTATTTACTGGAACCGCCACCATTTTAACTGATTCACACAAAAAACACGCCAAAGCCAATCCTCCTAAATTGTAAACATAAAAACTATTCTCGTCATTCCAAGGCTTTAGACACCAATTCTGAGCTCTGTAAACATGAACTCTTAATATTTGAAAGCACAGTCCCGTGAAAACGCCACCAGAAGTACCCGTACTTGTAAACATTACCAGTATTTTCGTCATTTCACAGCTTTCCACTGGAAACCTCCGTGATTGAATTCGAAAGTAAAGGTAGAAAGAATCTATTTACGTGTACTTGAGGTGTTCATTACACGTTCTTAATCATTTCTGGGGACTATCATTGTGTATTTTAAGAGTTTAACCACAATTAGACAGTTTGCTTAGAAGTATTTACTGGAACTGCCACCATTTTAACTGCTTCACACAAAAAACGACAAAGCCAATCCTCCTAAATTGTAAACATAAAAACTATTCTCGTCATTCCAAGGCTTTAGACACCAAATCTGAGCTCTGTAAACATGAACTCTTAATAATTGAAAGCACAGTCCCGTGAAAACGCCACACAAAGTACCCCGACTTGTAAACATTACCAGAATTACGGCATTTCACAGCTTTCCACTCGAAACCTCCGTGATTGAATTCGACAGTAAATGTAGTAAGAATCTATTTACAGGTCCTAGAGGTGTTTATTAAACGTTCTTAATCATTTCTGGGAACTCTCATTGTGTATTTTAACAGTTTTACCACAATTAGACAGTTTGCTTAGAAGTAGTTCCTGGAACCGTCACCATTTTAAATGATAGGCACAAAAAAGCGCCGAAGCCAATCCTCCTAAATTGTAAACATAAACAATATTCTCCTCATTCCAAGGCTTTAGACACCAATTCTGAGCTCTGTAAACATGAACTCTTAATATTTGAAAGCACCGTCCCGAGAAAACGCCACCCGAAATACCCGGAGTTTTAAATATAACCAGTATTTTCGTCATTTCACAGCTTTCCAAGGGAAACCTCCGTGATTGAATTCGACAGTAAATGTAGTAAGAATCTATTTACGTGTACTTGAGGTGTTCATTACACGTTCTTAATCATTTCTGGGGACTATCATTGTGTATTTTAAGAGTTTAACCACAATTAGACAGTTTGCTTAGAAGTATTTACTGGAACCGCCACCATTTTAACTGATTCACACAAAAAAAACGCCAAAGCCAATCCTCCTAAATTGTAAACATAAAAACTATTCTCGTCATTCCAAGGCTTTAGACACCAATTCTGAGCTCTGTAAACATGAACTCTTAATATTTGAAAGCACAGTCCCGTGAAAACGCCACCAGAAGTACCCGTACTTGTAAACATTACCAGTATTTTCGTCATTTCACAGCTTTCCACTGGAAACCTCGGTGATTGAATTCGACAGTAAATGAAGTAAGAATCTATTTACGTGTACTTGAGATGTTTATTACACGTTCTTAATCATTTCCGGGAACTCTCATTGTGTATGTTAATAGTTTTACCACAATTAGACAGTTTGCTTAGAACTGTTTACTGGAACCGCCACCATTTTAACTGATTCACACAAAAAAAACGCCAAAGCCCATCCTCCTAAATTGTAAACATAAAAACTATTCTCGTCATTCCAAGGCTTTAGACACCAATTCTGAGCTCTGTAAACATGAACTCTAAATATTTGAAAGCAAAGTCCCGTGAAAACGCCACCCGAAGTACCCGGAGTTGTAAATATAACCAGTATTTTCGTCATTTCACAGCTTTCCAAGGGAAACCTCCGTGATTGAATTCGACAGTAAATGTAGTAAGAATCTATTTACGTGTACTTGAGGTGTTTATTACACGTTCTTAATCATTTCTGGTAACTCTCATTGTGTATTTTAACAGTTTTACCACAATTAGACAGTTTGCTTAGAAGTATTTACTGGAACCGCCACCATTTTAACTGATTCACACAAAAAACACGCCAAAGCCAATCCTCCTAAATTGTAAACATAAAAACTATTCTCGTCATTCCAAGGCTTTAGACACCAAATCTGAGCTCTGTAAACATGAACTCTTAATAATTGAAAGCACAGTCCCGTGAAAGCGCCACCCAAAGTACCCGGAATTGTAAACATTACCAGAATTTCGTCATTTCACAGCTTTCCACTGGAAACCTCCGTGATTGAATTCGAAAGTAAAGGTAGAAAGAATCTATTTACGTGTACTTGAGGTGTTCATTACACGTTCTTAATCATTTCTGGGGACTATCATTGTGTATTTTAAGAGTTTAACCACAATTAGACAGTTTGCTTAGAAGTATTTACTGGAACTGCCACCATTTTAACTGCTTCACACAAAAAACGACAAAGCCAATCCTCCTAAATTGTAAACATAAAAACTATTCTCGTCATTCCAAGGCTTTAGACACCAAATCTGAGCTCTGTAAACATGAACTCTTAATAATTGAAAGCACAGTCCCGTGAAAACGCCACACAAAGTACCCCGACTTGTAAACATTACCAGAATTACGGCATTTCACAGCTTTCCACTCGAAACCTCCGTGATTGAATTCGACAGTAAATGTAGTAAGAATCTATTTACAGGTCCTAGAGGTGTTTATTAAACGTTCTTAATCATTTCTGGGAACTCTCATTGTGTATTTTAACAGTTTTACCACAATTAGACAGTTTGCTTAGAAGTAGTTCCTGGAACCGTCACCATTTTAAATGATAGGCACAAAAAAGCGCCGAAGCCAATCCTCCTAAATTGTAAACATAAACAATATTCTCCTCATTCCAAGGCTTTAGACACCAATTCTGAGCTCTGTAAACATGAACTCTTAATATTTGAAAGCACCGTCCCGAGAAAACGCCACCCGAAATACCCGGAGTTTTAAATATAACCAGTATTTTCGTCATTTCACAGCTTTCCAAGGGAAACCTCCGTGATTGAATTCGACAGTAAATGTAGTAAGAATCTATTTACGTGTACTTGAGGTGTTCATTACACGTTCTTAATCATTTCTGGGGACTATCATTGTGTATTTTAAGAGTTTAACCACAATTAGACAGTTTGCTTAGAAGTATTTACTGGAACCGCCACCATTTTAACTGATTCACACAAAAAAAACGCCAAAGCCAATCCTCCTAAATTGTAAACATAAAAACTATTCTCGTCATTCCAAGGCTTTAGACACCAATTCTGAGCTCTGTAAACATGAACTCTTAATATTTGAAAGCACAGTCCCGTGAAAACGCCACCAGAAGTACCCGTACTTGTAAACATTACCAGTATTTTCGTCATTTCACAGCTTTCCACTGGAAACCTCGGTGATTGAATTCGACAGTAAATGAAGTAAGAATCTATTTACGTGTACTTGAGATGTTTATTACACGTTCTTAATCATTTCCGGGAACTCTCATTGTGTATGTTAATAGTTTTACCACAATTAGACAGTTTGCTTAGAACTGTTTACTGGAACCGCCACCATTTTAACTGATTCACACAAAAAAAACGCCAAAGCCCATCCTCCTAAATTGTAAACATAAAAACTATTCTCGTCATTCCAAGGCTTTAGACACCAATTCTGAGCTCTGTAAACATGAACTCTAAATATTTGAAAGCAAAGTCCCGTGAAAACGCCACCCGAAGTACCCGGAGTTGTAAATATAACCAGTATTTTCGTCATTTCACAGCTTTCCAAGGGAAACCTCCGTGATTGAATTCGACAGTAAATGTAGTAAGAATCTATTTACGTGTACTTGAGGTGTTTATTACACGTTCTTAATCATTTCTGGTAACTCTCATTGTGTATTTTAACAGTTTTACCACAATTAGACAGTTTGCTTAGAAGTATTTACTGGAACCGCCACCATTTTAACTGATTCACACAAAAAACACGCCAAAGCCAATCCTCCTAAATTGTAAACATAAAAACTATTCTCGTCATTCCAAGGCTTTAGACACCAAATCTGAGCTCTGTAAACATGAACTCTTAATAATTGAAAGCACAGTCCCGTGAAAGCGCCACCCAAAGTACCCGGAATTGTAAACATTACCAGAATTTCGTCATTTCACAGCTTTCCACTCGAAACCTCCGTGATTGAATTCGACAGTAAATGTAGTAAGAATCTATTTACGTGTACTTGAGGTGTTTATTACACGTTCTTAATCATTTCTGGTAACTCTCATTGTGTATTTTAACAGTTTTACCACAATTAGACAGTTTGCTTAGAAGTATTTACTGGAACCGCCACCATTTTAACTGATTCACACAAAGAAACGACAAAGCCAATCCTCCTAAATTGTAAACATAAAAACTATTCTCGTCATTCCAAGGCTTTAGACACCAAATCTGAGCTCTGTAAACATGAACTCTTAATAATTGAAAGCACAGTCCCGTGAAAGCGCCACCCAAAGTACCCGGACTTGTAAACATTACCAGAATTATGGCATTTCACAGCTTTCCACTCGAAACCTCCGTGATTGAATTCGACAGTAAATGTAGTAAGAATCTATTTACAGGTCCTTGAGGTGTTTATTAAACGTTCTTAATCATTTCTGGGAACTCTCATTGTGTATTTTAACAGTTTTACCACAATTAGTTTGCTTAGAAGTAGTTCCTGGAACCGTCACCATTTTAAATGATAGGCACAAAAAAGCGCCGAAGCCAATCCTCCTAAATTGTAAACATAAACAATATTCTCCTCATTCCAAGGCTTTAGACACCAATTCTGAGCTCTGTAAACATGAACTCTTAATATTTGAAAGCACCGTCCCGTGAAAACGCCACCCGAAATACCCGGAGTTTTAAATATAACCAGTATTTTCGTCATTTCACAGCTTTCCAAGGGAAACCTCCGTGATTGAATTCGACAGTAAATGTAGTAAGAATCTATTTACGTGTACTTGAGGTGTTCATTACACGTTCTTAATCATTTCTGTGGACTATCATTGTGTATTTTAAGAGTTTAACCACAATTAGACAGTTTGCTTAGAAGTATTTACTGGAACCGCCACCATTTTAACTGATTCACACAAAAAAAACGCCAAAGCCAATCCTCCTAAATTGTAAACATAAAAACTATTCTCGTCATTCCAAGGCTTTAGACACCAATTCTGAGCTCTGTAAACATGAACTCTTAATATTTGAAAGCACAGTCCCGTGAAAACGCCACCAGAAGTACCCGTACTTGTAAACATTACCAGTATTTTCGTCATTTCACAGCTTTCCACTGGAAACCTCGGTGATTGAATTCGACAGTAAATGAAGTAAGAATCTATTTACGTGTACTTGAGATGTTTATTACACGTTCTTAATCATTTCCGGGAACTCTCATTGTGTATGTTAATAGTTTTACCACAATTAGACAGTTTGCTTAGAACTGTTTACTGGAACCGCCACCATTTTAACTGATTCACACAAAAAAAACGCCAAAGCCCATCCTCCTAAATTGTAAACATAAAAACTATTCTCGTCATTCCAAGGCTTTAGACACCAATTCTGAGCTCTGTAAACATGAACTCTTAATATTTGAAAGCAAAGTCCCGTGAAAACGCCACCCGAAGTACCCGGAGTTGTAAATATAACCAGTATTTTCGTCATTTCACAGCTTTCCAAGGGAAACCTCCGTGATTGAATTCGACAGTAAATGTAGTAAGAATCTATTTACGTGTACTTGAGGTGTTTATTACACGTTCTTAATCATTTCTGGTAACTCTCATTGTGTATTTTAACAGTTTTACCACAATTAGACAGTTTGCTTAGAAGTATTTACTGGAACCGCCACCATTTTAACTGATTCACACAAAAAACACGCCAAAGCCAATCCTCCTAAATTGTAAACATAAAAACTATTCTCGTCATTCCAAGGCTTTAGACACCAAATCTGAGCTCTGTAAACATGAACTCTTAATAATTGAAAGCACAGTCCCGTGAAAACGCCACCCGAAGTACCCGTACTTGTAAACATTACCAGTATTTTCGTCATTTCACAGCTTTCCACTGGAAACCTCCGTGATTGAATTTGAAAGTAAAGGTAGAAAGAATCTATTTACGTGTACTTGAGGTGTTCATTACACGTTCTTAATCATTTCTGGGGACTATCATTGTGTATTTTAAGAGTTTAACCACAATTAGACAGTTTGCTTAGAAGTATTTACTGGAACCGCCACCATTTTAACTGCTTCACACAAAGAAACGACAAAGCCAATCCTCCTAAATTGTAAACATAAAAACTATTCTCGTCATTCCAAGGCTTTAGACACCAAATCTGAGCTCTGTAAACATGAACTCTTAATAATTGAAAGCACAGTCCCGTGAAAGCGCCACCCAAAGTACCCGGACTTGTAAACATTACCAGAATTACGGCATTTCACAGCTTTCCACTCGAAACCTCCGTGATTGAATTCGACAGTAAATGTAGTAAGAATCTATTTACAGGTCCTTGAGGTGTTTATTAAACGTTCTTAATCATTTCTGGGAACTCTCATTGTGTATTTTAACAGTTTTACCACAATTAGTTTGCTTAGAAGTAGTTCCTGGAACCGTCACCATTTTAAATGATAGGCACAAAAAAGCGCCGAAGCCAATCCTCCTAAATTGTAAACATAAACAATATTCTCCTCATTCCAAGGCTTTAGACACCAATTCTGAGCTCTGTAAACATGAACTCTTAATATTTGAAAGCACCGTCCCGTGAAAACGCCACCCGAAATACCCGGAGTTTTAAATATAACCAGTATTTTCGTCATTTCACAGCTTTCCAAGGGAAACCTCCGTGATTGAATTCGACAGTAAATGTAGTAAGAATCTATTTACGTGTACTTGAGGTGTTCATTACACGTTCTTATTCATTTCTGTGGACTATCATTGTGTATTTTAAGAGTTTAACCACAATTAGACAGTTTGCTTAGAAGTATTTACTGGAACCGCCACCATTTTAACTGATTCACACAAAAAAAACGCCAAAGCCAATCCTCCTAAATTGTAAACATAAAAACTATTCTCGTCATTCCAAGGCTTTAGACACCAATTCTGAGCTCTGTAAACATGAACTCTTAATATTTGAAAGCACAGTCCCGTGAAAACGCCACCAGAAGTACCCGTACTTGTAAACATTACCAGTATTTTCGTCATTTCACAGCTTTCCACTGGAAACCTCGGTGATTGAATTCGACAGTAAATGAAGTAAGAATCTATTTACGTGTACTTGAGATGTTTATTACACGTTCTTAATCATTTCCGGGAACTCTCATTGTGTATGTTAATAGTTTTACCACAATTAGACAGTTTGCTTAGAACTGTTTACTGGAACCGCCACCATTTTAACTGATTCACACAAAAAAAACGCCAAAGCCCATCCTCCTAAATTGTAAACATAAAAACTATTCTCGTCATTCCAAGGCTTTAGACACCAATTCTGAGCTCTGTAAACATGAACTCTTAATATTTGAAAGCAAAGTCCCGTGAAAACGCCACCCGAAGTACCCGGAGTTGTAAATATAACCAGTATTTTCGTCATTTCACAGCTTTCCAAGGGAAACCTCCGTGATTGAATTCGACAGTAAATGTAGTAAGAATCTATTTACGTGTACTTGAGGTGTTTATTACACGTTCTTAATCATTTCTGGTAACTCTCATTGTGTATTTTAACAGTTTTACCACAATTAGACAGTTTGCTTAGAAGTATTTACTGGAACCGCCACCATTTTAACTGATTCACACAAAAAACACGCCAAAGCCAATCCTCCTAAATTGTAAACATAAAAACTATTCTCGTCATTCCAAGGCTTTAGACACCAAATCTGAGCTCTGTAAACATGAACTCTTAATAATTGAAAGCACAGTCCCGTGAAAACGCCACCAGAAGTACCCGTACTTGTAAACATTACCAGTATTTTCGTCATTTCACAGCTTTCCACTGGAAACCTCCGTTATTGAATTCGAAAGTAAAGGTAGAAAGAATCTATTTACGTGTACTTGAGGTGTTCATTACACGTTCTTAATCATTTCTGGGGACTATCATTGTGTATTTTAAGAGTTTAACCACAATTAGACAGTTTGCTTAGAAGTATTTACTGGAACTGCCACCATTTTAACTGCTTCACACAAAGAAACGACAAAGCCAATCCTCCTAAATTGTAAACATAAAAACTATTCTCGTCATTCCAAGGCTTTAGACACCAAATCTGAGCTCTGTAAACATGAACTCTTAATAATTGAAAGCACAGTCCCGTGAAAACGCCACACAAAGTACCCCGACTTGTAAACATTACCAGAATTACGGCATTTCACAGCTTTCCACTCGAAACCTCCGTGATTGAATTCGACAGTAAATGTAGTAAGAATCTATTTACAGGTCCTTGAGGTGTTTATTAAACGTTCTTAATCATTTCTGGGAACTCTCATTGTGTATTTTAACAGTTTTACCACAATTAGACAGTTTGCTTAGAAGTAGTTCCTGGAACCGTCACCATTTTAAATGATAGGCACAAAAAAGCGCCGAAGCCAATCCTCCTAAATTGTAAACATAAACAATATTCTCCTCATTCCAAGGCTTTAGACACCAATTCTGAGCTCTGTAAACATGAACTCTTAATATTTGAAAGCACCGTCCCGAGAAAACGCCACCCGAAATACCCGGAGTTTTAAATATAACCAGTATTTTCGTCATTTCACAGCTTTCCAAGGGAAACCTCCGTGATTGAATTCGACAGTAAATGTAGTAAGAATCTATTTACGTGTACTTGTGGTGTTCATTACACGTTCTTAATCATTTCTGGGGACTATCATTGTGTATTTTAAGAGTTTAACCACAATTAGACAGTTTGCTTAGAAGTATTTACTGGAACCGCCACCATTTTAACTGATTCACACAAAAAAAACGCCAAAGCCAATCCTCCTAAATTGTAAACATAAAAACTATTCTCGTCATTCCAAGGCTTTAGACACCAATTCTGAGCTCTGTAAACATGAACTCTTAATATTTGAAAGCACAGTCCCGTGAAAACGCCACCAGAAGTACCCGTACTTGTAAACATTACCAGTATTTTCGTCATTTCACAGCTTTCCACTGGAAACCTCGGTGATTGAATTCGACAGTAAATGAAGTAAGAATCTATTTACGTGTACTTGAGATGTTTATTACACGTTCTTAATCATTTCCGGGAACTCTCATTGTGTATGTTAATAGTTTTACCACAATTAGACAGTTTGCTTAGAACTGTTTACTGGAACCGCCACCATTTTAACTGATTCACACAAAAAAAACGCCAAAGCCCATCCTCCTAAATTGTAAACATAAAAACTATTCTCGTCATTCCAAGGCTTTAGACACCAATTCTGAGCTCTGTAAACATGAACTCTTAATATTTGAAAGCAAAGTCCCGTGAAAACGCCACCCGAAGTACCCGGAGTTGTAAATATAACCAGTATTTTCGTCATTTCACAGCTTTCCAAGGGAAACCTCCGTGATTGAATTCGACAGTAAATGTAGTAAGAATCTATTTACGTGTACTTGAGGTGTTTATTACACGTTCTTAATCATTTCTGGTAACTCTCATTGTGTATTTTAACAGTTTTACCACAATTAGACAGTTTGCTTAGAAGTATTTACTGGAACCGCCACCATTTTAACTGATTCACACAAAAAACACGCCAAAGCCAATCCTCCTAAATTGTAAACATAAAAACTATTCTCGTCATTCCAAGGCTTTAGACACCAATTCTGAGCTCTGTAAACATGAACTCTTAATATTTGAAAGCACAGTCCCGTGAAAACGCCACCAGAAGTACCCGTACTTGTAAACATTACCAGTATTTTCGTCATTTCACAGCTTTCCACTGGAAACCTCCGTGATTGAATTCGAAAGTAAAGGTAGAAAGAATCTATTTACGTGTACTTGAGGTGTTCATTACACGTTCTTAATCATTTCTGGGGACTATCATTGTGTATTTTAAGAGTTTAACCACAATTAGACAGTTTGCTTAGAAGTATTTACTGGAACTGCCACCATTTTAACTGCTTCACACAAAGAAACGACAAAGCCAATCCTCCTAAATTGTAAACATAAAAACTATTCTCGTCATTCCAAGGCTTTAG